>NC_091988.1:112388166-112720796 GCF_044704955.1 Pristiophorus japonicus
CCGTACACTCTCCGTACAAACTCTCCGTACACTCTTCGTACACTCTCCGTACACTCTCCGTACACTCTCCGTACACACTCCGTACACTCTCCAGACACACTTCGTCCACTCTCCGTACACTCTGCGTACACACTGCCATACACTTTCCGTACACTCCCCGTACACGCTCCGTACACTCCCATACGCACTCCGTACACACTCCGTACACTCTTCGTACACACACCGTACACACTCTCGTACTCTCTCCGTATACTCTCCGTACACACTCCGTACACTCTCCGTACATACTCCGTACACTCTCCGTACACTCTCCGTACACACTCCGTACACTCTCCGTATACACTCCGTACATACTCCGCACTCACCGTGCACACTCCGTACACTCTCCATACACTCTCCTTACATACTCCGTACACACTCCGTACACTCTCCGTACACACTCCGCACACACTCCGTACACACTCCCGTACACTCTCCGTACACTCTCCGTACACTCTCCGTATACACTCCGCACTCACCGTACACACTCCGTAGACTCTCCGTACACAATCCGTACACTCTCCGTACACACTCCGTACACACTCCCGTACACTCTCCGTACACACTCTGTACACTCTCCGTACACTCTCCGTACACTCTCCATACTCTCTCCGTACACTCTCCGTACACACTCCGTACACTCTCCGTACACTCTCCGTACACCCTCCGTACACTCTCCGTACACACTCCGTACACACTCCGTACACTCTCCGTACACACTCCACACTCACCGTACACACTCCGTAGACTCTCCGTACACACTCCGCACACTCTCCGTACACTCACCGTACACACTCCGTACACTCTCCGTGCACACTCCGTACACACTCCCGTACACTCTCCGTATACTCTCCGTACACACTCCGTAGACTCTCCGTACACACACTGTACACACTCCCGTACACTCTCCGTACACTCTCCGTACACACTCTGTACACACTCCGTACACACTCCGTACACACTCCGTACACTCTCCGTATACACTCCGTACATACTCCGCACTCACCGTACACACTCCGTACACTCTCCATACACTCTCCTTACATACTCCGTACACACTCCGTACACTCTCCGTACACACTCCGTATACACTCCGTACACACTCCCGTACACTCTCCGTACACACTCCGTACACTCTCCGTACACTCTCCGTACACTCTCCGTACACACTCCGTACACTCTCCGTACACTCTCCGTACACACTCCGTACACTCTCCGTACACACTCCGTACACACTCTGTACACTCTCCGTATACACTCCGCACTCACCGTACACACTCCGTAGACTCTCCGTACACACTCCGTACACTCTCCGTACACTCACCGTACACACTCCGTACACTCTCCGTACACACTCCGTACACATTCCCGTACAATCTCCGTATACTCTCCGTACACACTTTGTACACTCTCCTTACACACTCCGTACACTCTCCATAATCTTTCCGTCCACTCTTCATACACACTCCCGTACACTCTCCGTATATTCTCCGTACACACTCCGTACACTCACCTTACACACTCCCGTACACTCTCCGTACACACTCTCCGTACACGCTCCGTACACACTCCATACACTCTCCTTACATACTCCGTACACTCGCCGTACACTCTCCGTACACCCACCCGTACACTCTCCTTACATACTCTGTACACTCTCCGTACACTCTCCGTACACACACCCGTACACTCTCCGTAAACTCTCCGTACAAACTCTCCGTACACACTCCGTACACTCTTCGTACACACTCCGTACACACTCCCGTACTCTCTCCGTACACTCTCCGTACAAACTCTCCGTACACTCTCCGTACACTCTCCGTACACACTCCGTATACACTCCGTGCACACTCCCGTACACTCTTCGTACACACTCCGTACACTCTCCGTACACTCTCCGTACACTCTCCTTACATACTCCGTACACTCTCCGTACACTCTCCGTACACACACCCGTACACTCTCCTTACATACTCCGTACACTCTCCGTACACTCTCCGTACACACACCCGTACACTCTCCGTACACTCTCCGTACAAACTCTCCGTACACTCTCCGTACACTCTCCGTACACACTCCGTATACACTCCGTGCACACTCCCGTACACTCTCCGTACACACTCCGTACACTCTCCGTACACTCTCCGTACACTCTCCTTACATACTCCGTACACTCTCCGTACACTCTCCGTACACACACCCGTACACTCTCCTTACATACTCCGTACACTCTCCGTACACTCTCCGTACACACACCCGTACACTCTCCGTACACTCTCCATACAAACTCTCCGTACACACTCCGTACACTCTTCGTACACACTCCGTACACACTCCCGTACTCTCTCCGTACACTCTCCATACACACTCCGTACACACTCCGTACACACTCCGTACACACTCCGTACACTCTCCAAAACTTTCCGTACACTTTCCGTACACACTCCCGCACACTCTCTTTATACTCTCCGTACACACTCCGTACACTCTCCTTACACACTCCCGTACACTCTCCGTACACTCTCCGTACACACTCTCCATACACTCTCCGTACACACTCCATACACTCTCCTTACATACTCCGTATACTCTCCGTACACACTCCGTACACTCTCCGTACACTCTCCTTACACCCTCTGTACACTCTCCGTACACACTCCCGTACACTCTCCGTACAAACTCTCCGTACACACTCCGTACACTCTCTGTACACACTTCTGTACACTCTCCGTACACAATCCGTACACACTCCGTACACTCTCCGTACACACTCCGTACACTCTCCGTACAAACTCCGTGCACTCTCCTGAAACACTCCGTACACTCTCTGTACACACTCCGTACACTCTCCGTACACACTCCGTACACACTCCGTGCACTCTCCTTACACACTCCGTACACTCTCCTTGCACACTCCGTACACTCTCCGTACACACTCCGTGCACTCTCCTTACACACTCCGTACACTCTCCTTACACACTCCGTACACTTTCCGTACACACTCCGTACACTCTCCGTACACTTTCCGTACACTCTCTGTACACACTCCCGTACACACTCCGTATACTCCCGGACGCACTCCGTACACACTCCGTACACTCTCCGTACACTCTCCGCACTCAGCGTACACACTCCGTACACTCTCCGTACACTCTCCGTACACTCTCCGCACTCTCCGTACACACTCCGTACACACTCCGTACACACTCCTTACACACTCCGTACACTCTCCAAAAACCTTCCGTACACTTAACGTACACACTCCCGTACACTCTCTGTATACTCTCCGTACTCACTCCGTACACTCTCCTTACACACTCCCGTACACTCTCCGTACACTCTCCGTACACACTCTCCGTACACTCCCGTACACTCTCTGTACACTCTCCGTACACACTCTCCGTACACTCTCCGTACACACTCCATACACTCTCCTTACATACTCCGTACACTCTCCGTACACACTCCGTACACTCTCCTTACACCCTCTGGACACTCTCCGTACACACACCGTACACTCTCATTACACACTCCCGTACACTCTCCGTACACTCTCCGTACAAACTCTCCGTACACTCTTCGTACACTCTCCGTACACTCTCCGTACACTCTCCGTACACACTCCGTACACTCTCCAGACACACTTCGTCCACTCTCCGTACACTCTGCGTACACACTGCCATACACTTTCCGTACACTCCCCGTACACGCTCCGTACACTCCCATACGCACTCCGTACACACTCCGTACACTCTTCGTACACACACCGTACACACTCTCGTACTCTCTCCGTATACTCTCCGTACACACTCCGTACACTCTCCGTACATACTCCGTACACTCTCCGTACACTCTCCGTACACACTCCGTACACTCTCCGTATACACTCCGTACATACTCCGCACTCACCGTGCACACTCCGTACACTCTCCATACACTCTCCTTACATACTCCGTACACACTCCGTACACTCTCCGTACACACTCCGCACACACTCCGTACACACTCCCGTACACTCTCCGTACACTCTCCGTACACTCTCCGTATACACTCCGCACTCACCGTACACACTCCGTAGACTCTCCGTACACAATCCGTACACTCTCCGTACACACTCCGTACACACTCCCGTACACTCTCCGTACACACTCTGTACACTCTCCGTACACTCTCCGTACACTCTCCATACTCTCTCCGTACACTCTCCGTACACACTCCGTACACTCTCCGTACACTCTCCGTACACCCTCCGTACACTCTCCGTACACACTCCGTACACACTCCGTACACTCTCCGTACACACTCCACACTCACCGTACACACTCCGTAGACTCTCCGTACACACTCCGCACACTCTCCGTACACTCACCGTACACACTCCGTACACTCTCCGTGCACACTCCGTACACACTCCCGTACACTCTCCGTATACTCTCCGTACACACTCCGTAGACTCTCCGTACACACTCTGTACACACTCCCGTACACTCTCCGTACACTCTCCGTACACACTCTGTACACACTCCGTACACACTCCGTACACACTCCGTACACTCTCCGTATACACTCCGTACATACTCCGCACTCACCGTACACACTCCGTACACTCTCCATACACTCTCCTTACATACTCCGTACACACTCCGTACACTCTCCGTACACACTCCGTATACACTCCGTACACACTCCCGTACACTCTCCGTACACACTCCGTACACTCTCCGTACACTCTCCGTACACTCTCCGTACACACTCCGTACACTCTCCGTACACTCTCCGTACACACTCCGTACACTCTCCGTACACACTCCGTACACACTCTGTACACTCTCCGTATACACTCCGCACTCACCGTACACACTCCGTAGACTCTCCGTACACACTCCGTACACTCTCCGTACACTCACCGTACACACTCCGTACACTCTCCGTACACACTCCGTACACATTCCCGTACAATCTCCGTATACTCTCCGTACACACTTTGTACACTCTCCTTACACACTCCGTACACTCTCCATAATCTTTCCGTCCACTCTTCATACACACTCCCGTACACTCTCCGTATATTCTCCGTACACACTCCGTACACTCACCTTACACACTCCCGTACACTCTCCGTACACACTCTCCGTACACGCTCCGTACACACTCCATACACTCTCCTTACATACTCCGTACACTCGCCGTACACTCTCCGTACACCCACCCGTACACTCTCCTTACATACTCTGTACACTCTCCGTACACTCTCCGTACACACACCCGTACACTCTCCGTAAACTCTCCGTACAAACTCTCCGTACACACTCCGTACACTCTTCGTACACACTCCGTACACACTCCCGTACTCTCTCCGTACACTCTCCGTACAAACTCTCCGTACACTCTCCGTACACTCTCCGTACACACTCCGTATACACTCCGTGCACACTCCCGTACACTCTTCGTACACACTCCGTACACTCTCCGTACACTCTCCGTACACTCTCCTTACATACTCCGTACACTCTCCGTACACTCTCCGTACACACACCCGTACACTCTCCTTACATACTCCGTACACTCTCCGTACACTCTCCGTACACACACCCGTACACTCTCCGTACACTCTCCGTACAAACTCTCCGTACACTCTCCGTACACTCTCCGTACACACTCCGTATACACTCCGTGCACACTCCCGTACACTCTCCGTACACACTCCGTACACTCTCCGTACACTCTCCGTACACTCTCCTTACATACTCCGTACACTCTCCGTACACTCTCCGTACACACACCCGTACACTCTCCTTACATACTCCGTACACTCTCCGTACACTCTCCGTACACACACCCGTACACTCTCCGTACACTCTCCATACAAACTCTCCGTACACACTCCGTACACTCTTCGTACACACTCCGTACACACTCCCGTACTCTCTCCGTACACTCTCCGTACACTCTCCGTACACTCTCCGTACACACTTCGTATACACTCCGTGCACACGCCCGTACACACTCCGTACACACTCCGTACACACTCCCGTACTCTCTCCGTACACTCTCCGTACACACTCCGTACACTCTCCGCATACACACCGCACTCACCGTACACACTCCGTAGACTCTCCGTACACACGCCGTACACTCTCCGTACACTCACCGTACACACTCCGTACACTCTCCGTACACACTCCGTACACACTCCCGTACAATCTCCGTATACTCTCCGTACACACTTTGTACACTCTCCTTACACACTCCGTACAATCTCCATAATCTTTCCGTCCACTCTTCGTACACACTCCCGTACACTCTCCGTATATTCTCCGTACACACTCCGTACACTCACCTTACACACTCCCGTACACTCTCCGTACACACTCCCGTACACTCTCCGTATATTCTCCGTACACACTCCGTACACTCACCTTACACACTCCCGTACACTCTCCGTACACACTCTCCGTACACGCTCCGTACACACTCCATACACTCTCCTTACATACTCCGTACACTCTCCGTACACTCTCCGTACACTCTCCTTACACTCTCCGTACAAACTCTCCATACACACTCCGTACACTCTTCGTACACACTCCGTACACACTCCCGTACTCTCTCCGTATACTCTCCGTACACACTCCGTATACTCTCCGTACACACTCCGTACACTCTCCGTACACACTCCGTACACTCTCCGTACACTCTCCGTACACACTCCGTACACTCTCCATACACTCCGTACATACTCCGCACTCACCGTGCACACTCCGTACACTCTCCATACACTCTCCTTACATACTCCGTACACACTCCGTACACTCTCCATACACACTCCGCACACACTCCGTACACACTCCCGTACACTCTCCGTACACTCTCCGTACACTCTCCGTATACACTCCGCACTCACCGTACACACTCCGTAGACTCTCCGTACACACTCCGTACACTCTCCGTACACACTCCGTACACTCTCCGTACACTCTCCGTACACACACCGTACACTCTCCGTACACACTCCGTACACACTCCGTACACTCTCCGTATACACTCCGTACATACTCCGCACTCACCGTACACACTCCGTACACTCTCCATACACTCTCCTTACATATCCGTACAGACTCCGTACACTCTCCGTACACACTCCGTACACACTCCCGTACACTCTCCGTACACACTCCGTACACTCTCCGTACACTCTCCGTACACTCTCCGTACACACTCCGTACACTCTCCGTATTCACTCCGCACTCACCGTACACACTCCGTAGACTCTCCGTACACACTCCGTACACTCTCCGTACACTCACCGTACACACTCCGTACACTCTCCGTACACACTCCGTACACACTCCGTACACTCTCCGTACACACTCTGTACACACTCCCGTACACTCTCCGTACACTCTCCGTACACACTCTGTACACTCTCCGTACACACTCCGTACACACTCCCGTACACTCTCAGTACACACTCCGTACACTCTCCGTACACTCTCCGTACACACTCCGTACACACTCCGTACACTCTCCGTACACACTCTGTACACACTCCCGTACACTCTCCGTACACTCTCCGTACACACTCTGTACACTCTCCGTACACACTCCGTACACACTCCGTACACTCTCCGCATACACTCCGCACTCACCGTACACACTCCGTAGACTCTCCGTACACACTCCCGTACACTCTCCGTATATTCTCCGTACACACTCCGTACACTCACCTTACACACTCCCGTACACTCTCCGTACACACTCTCTGTACACGCTCCGTACACACTCCATACACTCTCCTTACATACTCCGTACACACTCCATACACTCTCCTTACATACTCCGTACACTCTTCGTACACACTCCGTACACACTCCCGTACTCTCTCCGTATACTCTACGTACACACTCCGTACACTCTCCATACACACTCCGTACACTCTCCGTACACTCTCCGTACACACTCCGTACACTCTCCGTATACACTCCGTACATACTCCGCACTCACCGTGCACACTCCGTACACTCTCCATACACTCTCCTTACATACTCCGTACACTCTCCGTACACTCTCCGTACACTCTCCGTACACTCTCCGTACTCTCTCCGTACACTCTCCGTACACTCTCCGTACACACTCCGTACACTCTCCGTACACACTTCGTACACACTCCGTACACTCTCCGTACACACTCCACACTCACCGTACACACTCCGTAGACTCTCCGTACACACTCCGTACACTCTCCGTACACTCACCGAACACACTCCGTACACTCTCCGTACACACTCCGTACACACTCTCAGTACACACTCCGTACACTCTCCGTACTCACTCTGTACACACTCCCGTACACTCTCCGTACACTCTCCGTACACACTCTGTACACTCTCCGTACACACTCCGTACACACTCCGTACACTCTCCGTATACACTCCGTACATACTCCGCACTCACCGTACACACTCCGTACACTCTCCATACACTCTCCTTACATACTCCGTACACACTCCGTACACTCTCCGTACACACTCCGTATACACTCCGTACACACTCCCGTACACTCTCCGTACACACTCCGTACACTCTCCATACACTCTCCGTACACTCTCCGTACACTCTCCGTACACACTCCGTACACTCTCCGTACACTCTCCGTACACACTCCGTACACTCTCCGTACACTCTCCGGATACACTCCGCACTCTCCGTATACACTCCGTAGACTCTCCGTACACACTCCGTACACTCTCCGTACACTCATCGTACACTCTCCGTACACTCTCCGTACACACTCCGTACACATTCCCGTACAATCTCCGTATACTCTCCGTACACACTTTGTACACTCTCCTTACACACTCCGTACACTCTCCATAATCTTTCCGTCCACTCTTCATACATACTCCCGTACACTCTCCGTATATTCTCCGTACACACTCCGTACACTCACCTTACACACTCCCGTACACTCTCCGTACACACTCTCCGTACACGCTCCGTACACACTCCATACACTCTCCTTACATACTCCGTACACTCTCCGTACACTCTCCGTACATACACCCGTACACTCTCCGTACACTCTCCGTACAAACTCTCCGTACACACTCCGTACACTCTTCGTACACACTCCGTACACACTCATGTACTCTCTCCGTATACGCTCCGTACACACTCCGTACACTCTCCGTACACACTCCGTACACTCTCCGTACACACTCCGTACACACTCCGTACACACTCCGTACACTCTCCGTGCAGACTACCTACACTCTCCGTACACACACCATACACACTCCCGTACACTCTCCGTACACTCTCCGTACACACTCCGTACACTCTCCATACACACTCCGTACACTCTCCGTTCACTCTCCGTACACACTCCGTACACTCTCCTTACACACTCCCGTACACTCTCCGTACACTCTCCGTACAAACTCTCCGTACACTCTCCGTACACTCTCCGTACACTCTCCGTACACACGCCTTACACTCTCCTTACACACTCCGTACACTCTCAGTACACTCCCCGTACACACTCCATACACACTCCATTCACTCTCCGTACACACTCTGTACACTCTCCGTACACTCTCCGTGCACTCTCCTTATACACTCCGTACACTCTCTGTACACACTCCGTACACTCTCCGTACACACTCCGTACACTCTCCGTACACTTTCCGTACACACTCCGTATACTCCCGTACACACTCCGTACACACTGCATTCACTCTCCATACACACTCTGTACACACTCTGTGCACTCTCCGTACACTCTCCGTACACACTCCGTACACACTCCGTACACTCTCCGCACTCACCGTACACACTCCTTACATACTCCGTACACTCTCCGTACACTCTCCGTACACACACCCGTACACTCTCCTTACATACTCCGTACACTCTCCGTCCACTCTCCGTACACACACCCGTACACTCTCCGTACACTCTCCGTACAAACTCTCCGTACACACTCCGTACACTCTTCGTACACACTCCATACACACTCCCATACTCTCTCCGTACACTCTCCGTACAGTCTCCGTACACTCTCCATACACTCTCCGTACACACTCCGTATACACTCCGTGCACACTCCCGTACACTCTCCGTACACACTCCGTACACTCTCCGTACACACTCCGTACACTCTCCGCATACACTCCGCACTCACCGTACACACTCCGTAGACTCTCCGTACACACGCCGTACACTCTCCGTACACTCACCGTACACACTCCGTACACTCTCCGGACACACTCCGTACACACTCCGTACACTCTCCGTGCAGACTACCTACACTCTCCGTACACACACCATACACACTCCCGTACACTCTCCGTACACTCTCCGTACACATTCCGTACACTCTCCATACACACTCCGTACACTCTCCGTTCACTCTCCGTACACACTCCGTACACTCTCCTTACACACTCCCGTACACTCTCCGTACACTCTCCGTACAAACTCTCCGTACACTCTCCGTACACTCTCCGTACACTCTCCGTACACACGCCTTACACTCTCCTTACACACTCCGTACACTCTCAGTACACTCCCCGTACACACTCCATACACACTCCATTCACTCTCCGTACACACTCTGTACACTCTCCGTACACTCTCCGTGCACTCTCCTTATACACTCCGTACACTCTCTGTACACACTCCGTACACTCTCCGTACACACTCCGTACACTCTCCGTACACTTTCCGTACACACTCCGTACACACTCCGTATACTCCCGTACACACTCCGTACACACTACATTCACTCTCCATACACACTCTGTACACACTCTGTGCACTCTCCGTACACTCTCCGTACCCACTCCGTACACTCTCCGTACACTCTCCGCACTCACCGTACACACTCCTTACATACTCCGTACACTCTCCGTACACTCTCCGTACACACACCCGTACACTCTCCTTACATACTCCGTACACTCTCCGTACACTCTCCGTACACACACCCGTACACTCTCCGTACACTCTCCGTACAAACTCTCCGTACACACTCCGTACACTCTTCGTACACACTCCATACACACTCCCATACTCTCTCCGTACACTCTCCGTACAGTCTCCGTACACTCTCCGTACACTCTCCGTACACACTCCGTATACACTCCGTGCACACTCCCGTACACTCTCCGTACACACTCCGTACACTCTCCGTACACACTCCGTACACTCTCCGCATACACTCCGCACTCACCGTACACACTCCGTAGACTCTCCGTACACACGCCGTACACTCTCCGTACACTCACCGTACACACTCCGTACACTCTCCGTACACACTCCGTACACACTTCCGTACAATCTCCGTATACTCTCCGTACACACTTTGTACACTCTCCTTACACACTCCGTACAATCTCCATAATCTTTCCGTCCACTCTTCGTACACACTCCCGTACACTCTCCGTATATTCTCCGTACACACTCCGTACACTCACCTTACACACTCCCGTACACTCTCCGTACACACTCTCCGTACACTCTCCGTATATTCTCCGTACACACTCCGTACACTCACCTTACACACTCCCGTACACTCTCCGTACACACTCTCCGTACACGCTCCGTACACACTCCATACACTCTCCTTACATACTCCGTCCACTCTCCTTACACTCTCCTTACACTCTCCGTACAAACTCTCCATACACACTCCGTACACTCTTCGTACACACTCTGTACACTCTCCGTACACACTCCGTACACACTCCGTACACTCTCCGTACACTCTCCGCACTCACCGTACACACTCCGTACACTCTCCGTACACCCTCCGTACACACTTCTGTACACTCTCCGTACACTCTCCGTACACACTCCCGTACACTCTCCGTACACTCTCCGTACACACTCCGTACACACTCCGTACACACTCCGTACACACTCCGTACACTCTCCGTATACACTCCGTACATACTCCGCACTCACCATACACACTCCGTACACTCTCCATACACTCTCCTTACATACTCCATACACACTCCGTACACTCTCCGTACACACTCCGTACACACTCCCGTACACTCTCCGTACACTCTCCGTACACTCTCCGTACACTCTCCGTACACTCTCCGTACACATTCCGTACACTCTCCGTACACTCTCCGTACACACTCCGTACACTCTCCGTACACACTCCGTACACACTCCGTACACTCTCCGTGTTCACTCCGCACTCACCGTACACAGTCCGTAGACTCTCCGTACACACTCCGTACACTCTCCGTACACTCACCGTACACACTCCGTACACTCTCCGTACACTCTCCGTACACACTCCGTACACTCTCCGTTCACACTCTGTACACACTCCCGTACACTCTCCGTACACTCTCCGTACACTCTCCGTACACTCTCCGTACACACTCCGTACACACTCCGTACACTCTCCGTATACACTCCGTACATACTCCGCACTCACCGTACACACTCCGTACACTCTCCATACACTCTCCTTACATACTCCGTACAGACTCCGTACACTCTCCGTACACACTCCGTACACACTCCCGTACACTCTCCGTACACACTCCGTACACTCTCCGTACACTCTCCGTACACTCTCCGTACACACTCCGTACACTCTCCGTATTCACTCCGCACTCACCGTACACACTCCGTAGACTCTCCGTACACACTCCGTACACTCTCCGTACACTCACCGTACACACTCCGTACACTCTCCGTACACACTCCGTACACACTCCGTACACTCTCCGTACACACTCTGTACACACTCCCGTACACTCTCCGTACACTCTCCGTACACACTCTGTACACTCTCCGGACACACTCCGTACACACTCCCGTACACTCTCCGTACACACTCCGTACACTCTCCGTACACTCTCCGTACACACTCCGTACACACTCCGTACACTCTCCGTACACACTCTGTACACACTCCCGTACACTCTCCGTACACTCTCCGTACACACTCTGTACACTCTCCGTACACACTCCGTACACACTCCGTACACTCTCCGCATACACTCCGCACTCACCGTACACACTCCGTAGACTCTCAGTACACACTCCCGTACACTCTCCGTATATTCTCCGTACACACTCCGTACACTCACCTTACACACTCCCGTACACTCTCCGTACACACTCTCTGTACACGCTCCGTACACACTCCATACACTCTCCTTACATACTCCGTACACACTCCATACACTCTCCTTACATACTCCGTACACTCTTCGTACACACTCCGTACACACTCCCGTACTCTCTCCGTATACTCTCCGTACACACTCCGTACACTCTCCGTACACACTCCGTACACTCTCCGTACACTCTCCGTACACACTCCGTACACTCTCCGTATACACTCCGTACATACTCCGCACTCACCGTGCACACTCCGTACACTCTCCATACACTCTCCTTACATACTCCGTACACACTCCGTACACTCTCCGTACACACTCCGTACACACTCCGTACACACTCCCGTACACTCTCCGTACACTCTCCGTACACTCTCCGTACACGCTCCGTATACACTCCGCACTCACCGTACACACTCCGTAGACTCTCCGTACACACTCCGTACACTCTCCGTACACACTCCGTACACACTCCCGGACACTCTCCGTACACACTCCGTACACTCTCCGTACACTCTCCGTACTCTCTCCGTACACTCTCCGTACACTCTCCGTACACACTCCGTACACTCTCCGTACACACTTCGTACACACTCCGTACACTCTCCGTACACACTCCACACTCACCGTACACACTCCGTAGACTCTCCGTACACACTCCGTACACACTCCGTACACACTCCGTACACTCTCCGTACACACTCCGTACACACTCCGTACACTCTCCGTATACACTCCGTACATACTCCGCACTCACCATACACACTCCGTACACTCTCCATACACTCTCCTTACATACTCCATACACACTCCGTACACTCTCCGTACACACTCCGTACACACTCCCGTACACTCTCCGTACACTCTCCGTACACTCTCCGTACACTCTCCGTACACTCTCCGTACACATTCCGTACACTCTCCGTACACTCTCCGTACACACTCCGTACACTCTCCGTACACACTCCGTACACACTCCGTACACTCTCCGTGTTCACTCCGCACTCACCGTACACAGTCCGTAGACTCTCCGTACACACTCCGTACACTCTCCGTACACTCACCGTACACACTCCGTACACTCTCCGTACACTCTCCGTACACACTCCGTACACTCTCCGTTCACACTCTGTACACACTCCCGTACACTCTCCGTACACTCTCCGTACACACTCCGTACACTCTCCGTACACACTCCGTACACACTCCGTACACTCTCCGTATACACTCCGTACATACTCCGCACTCACCGTACACACTCCGTACACTCTCCATACACTCTCCTTACATACTCCGTACAGACACCGTACACTCTCCGTACACACTCCGTACACACTCCCGTACACTCTCCGTACACTCTCCGTACACTCTCCGTACACTCTCCGTACACTCTCCGTACACATTCCGTACACTCTCCGTACACTCTCCGTACACACTCCGTACACTCTCCGTACACACTCCGTACACACTCCGTACACTCTCCGTGTTCACTCCGCACTCACCGTACACAGTCCGTAGACTCTCCGTACACACTCCGTACACTCTCCGTACACTCACCGTACACACTCCGTACACTCTCCGTACACTCTCCGTACACACTCCGTACACTCTCCGTTCACACTCTGTACACACTCCCGTACACTCTCCGTACACTCTCCGTACACACTCCGTACACTCTCCGTACACACTCCGTACACACTCCGTACACTCTCCGTATACACTCCGTACATACTCCGCACTCACCGTACACACTCCGTACACTCTCCATACACTCTCCTTACATACTCCGTACAGACTCCGTACACTCTCCGTACACACTCCGTACACACTCCCGTACACTCTCCGTACACACTCCGTACACACTCCGTACACTCTCCGTACACTCTCCGTACACTCTCCGTACACACTCCGTACACTCTCCGTATTCACTCCGCACTCACCGTACACACTCCGTAGACTCTCCGTACACACTCCGTACACTCTCCGTACACTCACCGTACACACTCCGTACACTCTCCGTACACACTCCGTACACACTCCGTACACTCTCCGTACACACTCTGTACACACTCCCGTACACTCTCCGTACACTCTCCGTACACACTCTGTACACTCTCCGTACACACTCCGTACACACTCCCGTACACTCTCCGTACACACTCCGTACACTCTCCGTACACTCTCCGTACACACTCCGTACACACTCCGTACACTCTCCGTACACACTCTGTACACACTCCCGTACACTCTCCGTACACTCTCCGTACACACTCTGTACACTCTCCGTACACACTCCGTACACACTCCGTACACTCTCCGCATACACTCCGCACTCACCGTACACACTCCGTAGACTCTCCGTACACACTCCCGTACACTCTCCGTATATTCTCCGTACACACTCCGTACACTCACCTTACACACTCCCGTACACTCTCCGTACACACTCTCTGTACACGCTCCGTACACACTCCATACACTCTCCTTACATACTCCGTACACACTCCATACACTCTCCTTACATACTCCGTACACTCTTCGTACACACTCCGTACACACTCCCGTACTCTCTCCGTATACTCTCCGTACACACTCCGTACACTCTCCGTACACACTCCGTACACTCTCCGTACACTCTCCGTACACACTCCGTACACTCTCCGTATACACTCCGTACATACTCCGCACTCACCGTGCACACTCCGTACACTCTCCATACACTCTCCTTACATACTCCGTACACACTCCGTACACTCTCCGTACACACTCCGTACACACTCCGTACACACTCCCGTACACTCTCCGTACACTCTCCGTACACTCTCCGTACACGCTCCGTATACACTCCGCACTCACCGTACACACTCCGTAGACTCTCCGTACACACTCCGTACACTCTCCGTACACACTCCGTACACACTCCCGGACACTCTCCGTACACACTCCGTACACTCTCCGTACACTCTCCGTACTCTCTCCGTACACTCTCCGTACACTCTCCGTACACACTCCGTACACTCTCCGTACACACTTCGTACACACTCCGTACACTCTCCGTACACACTCCACACTCACCGTACACACTCCGTAGACTCTCCGTACACACTCCGTACACTCTCCGTACACTCACCGAACACACTCCGTACACTCTCCGTACACACTCCGTACACACTCTCCGTACACACTCCGTACACTCTCCGTACTCACTCTGTACACACTCCCGTACACTCTCCGTACACTCTCCGTACACACTCTGTACACTCTCCGTACACACTCCGTACACACTCCGTACACTCTCCGTATACACTCCGTACATACTCCGCACTCACCGTACACACTCCGTACACTCTCCATACACTCTCCTTACATACTCCGTACACACTCCGTACACTCTCCGTACACACTCCGTATACACTCCGTACACACTCCCGTACACTCTCCGTACACACTCCGTACACTCTCCATACACTCTCCGTACACTCTCTGTACACTCTCCGTACACACTCCGTACACTCTCCGTACACTCTCCGTACACACTCCGTACACTCTCCGTACACTCTCCGGATACACTCCGCACTCTCCGTATACACTCCGTAGACTCTCCGTACACACTCCGTACACTCTCCGTACACTCTCCGTACTCTCTCCGTACACTCTCCGTACACTCTCCGTACACACTCCGTACACTCTCCGTACACACTTCGTACACACTCCGTACACTCTCCGTACACACTCCACACTCACCGTACACACTCCGTAGACTCTCCGTACACACTCCGTACACTCTCCGTACACTCACCGAACACACTCCGTACACTCTCCGTACACACTCCGTACACACTCTCCGTACACACTCCGTACACTCTCCGTACTCACTCTGTACACACTCCCGTACACTCTCCGTACACTCTCCGTACACACTCTGTACACTCTCCGTACACACTCCGTACACACTCCGTACACTCTCCGTATACACTCCGTACATACTCCGCACTCACCGTACACACTCCGTACACTCTCCATACACTCTCCTTACATACTCCGTACACACTCCGTACACTCTCCGTACACACTCCGTATACACTCCGTACACACTCCCGTACACTCTCCGTACACACTCCGTACACTCTCCATACACTCTCCGTACACTCTCCGTACACTCTCCGTACACACTCCGTACACTCTCCGTACACTCTCCGTACACACTCCGTACACTCTCCGTACACTCTCCGGATACACTCCGCACTCTCCGTATACACTCCGTAGACTCTCCGTACACACTCCGTACACTCTCCGCACACTTATCGTACACTCTCCGTACACTCTCCGTACACACTCCGTACACATTCCCGTACAATCTCCGTATACTCTCCGTACACACTTTGTACACTCTCCTTACACACTCCGTACACTCTCCATAATCTTTCCGTCCACTCTTCATACATACTCCCGTACACTCTCCGTATATTCTCCGTACACACTCCGTACACTCACCTTACACACTCCCGTACACTCTCCGTACACACTCTCCGTACACGCTCCGTACACACTCCATACACTCTCCTTACATACTCCGTACACTCTCCGTACACTCTCCGTACACTCTCCGTACATACACCCGTACACTCTCCGTACACTCTCCGTACAAACTCTCCGTACACACTCCGTACACTCTTCGTACACACTCCGTACACACTCATGTACTCTCTCCGTATACGCTCCGTACACACTCCGTACACTCTCCGTACACACTCCGTACACTCTCCGTACACACTCCGTACACACTCCGTACACACTCCGTACACACACCATACACACTCCCGTACACTCTCCGTACACTCTCCGTACACACTCCGTACACTCTCCATACACACTCCGTACACTCTCCGTTCACTCTCCGTACACACTCCGTACACTCTCCTTACACACTCCCGTACACTCTCCGTACACTCTCCGTACAAACTCTCCGTACACTCTCCGTACACTCTCCGTACACTCTCCGTACACACGCCTTACACTCTCCTTACACACTCCGTACACTCTCAGTACACTCCCCGTACACACTCCATACACACTCCATTCACTCTCCGTACACACTCTGTACACTCTCCGTACACTCTCCGTGCACTCTCCTTATACACTCCGTACACACACCATACACACTCCCGTACACTCTCCGTACACTCTCCGTACACACTCCGTACACTCTCCATACACACTCCGTACACTCTCCGTTCACTCTCCGTACACACTCCGTACACTCTCCTTACACACTCCCGTACACTCTCCGTACACTCTCCGTACAAACTCTCCGTACACTCTCCGTACACTCTCCGTACACTCTCCGTACACACGCCTTACACTCTCCTTACACACTCCGTACACTCTCAGTACACTCCCCGTACACACTCCATACACACTCCATTCACTCTCCGTACACACTCTGTACACTCTCCGTACACTCTCCGTGCACTCTCCTTATACACTCCGTACACACACCATACACACTCCCGTACACTCTCCGTACACTCTCCGTACACACTCCGTACACTCTCCATACACACTCCGTACACTCTCCGTTCACTCTCCGTACACACTCCGTACACTCTCCTTACACACTCCCGTACACTCTCCGTACACTCTCCGTACAAACTCTCCGTACACTCTCCGTACACTCTCCGTACACTCTCCGTACACACGCCTTACACTCTCCTTACACACTCCGTACACTCTCAGTACACTCCCCGTACACACTCCATACACACTCCATTCACTCTCCGTACACACTCTGTACACTCTCCGTACACTCTCCGTGCACTCTCCTTATACACTCCGTACACTTTCCGTACACACTCCGTATACTCTCGTACACACTCCGTACACACTACATTCACTCTCCATACACACTCTGTACACACTCTGTGCACTCTCCGTACACTCTCCGTACACACTCCGTACACACTCCGTACACTCTCCGTACACTCTCCGCACTCACCGTACACACTCCTTACATACTCCGTACACTCTCCGTACACTCTCCGTACACACACCCGTACACTCTCCTTACATACTCCGTACACTCTCCGTACACTCTCCGTACACACACCCGTACACTCTCCGTACACTCTCCGTACAAACTCTCCGTACACACTCCGTACACTCTTCGTACACACTCCATACACACTCCCACACTCTCTCCGTACACTCTCCGTACAGTCTCCGTACACTCTCCATACACTCTCCGTACACACTCCGTATACACTCCGTGCACACTCCCGTACACTCTCCGTACACACTCCGTACACTCTCCGTACACACTCCGTACACTCTCCGCATACACTCCGCACTCACCGTACACACTCCGTAGACTCTGCGTACACACGCCGTACACTCTCCGTACACTCACCGTACACACTCCGTACACTCTCCGTACACACTCCGTACACACTCCGTACACTCTCCGTGCAGACTACCTACACTATCCGTACACACACCATACACACTCCCGTACACTCTCCGTACACTCTCCATACACACTCCGTACACTCTCCATACACACTCCGTACACTCTCCGTTCACTCTCCGTACACACTCCGTACACTCTCCTTACACACTCCCGTACACTCTCCGTACACTCTCCGTACAAACTCTCCGTACACTCTCCGTACACTCTCCGTACACTCTCCGTACACACGCCTTACACTCTCCTTACACACTCCGTACACTCTCAGTACACTCCCCGTACACACTCCATACACACTCCTTTCACTCTCCGTACACACTCTGTACACACTCCATACACTCTCCGTGCACTCTCCTTATACACTCCGTACACTCTCTGTACACACTCCGTACACTCTCCGTACACACTCCGTACACTCTCCGTACACTTTCCGTACACACTCCGTACACACTCCGTATACTCCCGTACACACTCCGTACACACTACATTCACTCTCCATACACACTCTGTACACACTCTGTGCACTCTCCGTACACTCTCCGTACACACTCCGTACACACTCCGTACACTCTCCGTACACTCTCCGCACTCACCGTACACACTCCTTACATACTCCGTACACTCTCCGTACACTCTCCGTACACACACCCGTACACTCTCCTTACATACTCCGTACACTCTCCGTACACTCTCCGTACACACACCCATACACTCTCCGTACACTCTCCGTACAAACTCTCCGTACACACTCCGTACACTCTTCGTACACACTCCATACACACTCCCATACTCTCTCCGTACACTCTCCGTACAGTCTCCGTACACTCTCCGTACACTCTCCGTACACACTCCGTATACACTCCGTGCACACTCCCGTACACTCTCCGTACACACTCCGTACACTCTCCGTACACACTCCGTACACTCTCCGTACACACTCCGTACACTCTCCGCATACACTCCGCACTCACCGTACACACTCCGTAGACTCTCCGTACACACGCCGTACACTCTCCGTACACTCACCGTACACACTCCGTACACTCTCCGTACACACTCCGTACACACTTCCGTACAATCTCCGTATACTCTCCGTACACACTTTGTACACTCTCCTTACACACTCCGTACAATCTCCATAATCTTTCCGTCCACTCTTCGTACACACTCCCGTACACTCTCCGTATATTCTCCGTACACACTCCGTACACTCACCTTACACACTCCCGTACACTCTCCGTACACACTCTCCGTACACTCTCCGTATATTCTCCGTACACACTCCGTACACTCACCTTACACACTCCCGTACACTCTCCGTACACACTCTCCGTACACGCTCCGTACACACTCCATACACTCTCCTTACATACTCCGTACACTCTCCGTACACTCTCCGTCCACTCTCCTTACACTCTCCTTACACTCTCCGTACAAACTCTCCATACACACTCCGTACACTCTTCGTACACACTCCGTACACACTCCCGTACTCTCTCCGTATACTCTCCGTACACACTCTGTACACTCTCCGTACACACTCCGTACACTCTCCGTACACTCTCCGTATACACTCCGTACATACTCCGCACTCACCGTGCACTCTCCGTACACTCTCCATACACTCTCCTTACATACTCCGTACACACTCCGTACACTCTCCATACACACTCCGCACACACTCCGTACACACTCCCGTACACTCTCCGTACACTCTCCGTACACTCTCCGTATACACTCCGCACTCACCGTACACACTCCGTAGACTCTCCGTACACACTCCGTACACTCTCCGTACACACTCCGTACACACTCCCGTACACTCTCCGTACACACTCCGTACACTCTCCGTACACTCTCCGTACTCTCTCCGTACACTCTCCGTACACACTCCGTACACTCTCCGTACACTCTCCGTACACACTCCGTACACTCTTCGTACACACTCCATACACACTCCCACACTCTCTCCGTACACTCTCCGTACAGTCTCCGTACACTCTCCATACACTCTCCGTACACACTCCGTATACACTCCGTGCACACTCCCGTACACTCTCCGTACACACTCCGTACACTCTCCGTACACACTCCGTACACTCTCCGCATACACTCCGCACTCACCGTACACACTCCGTAGACTCTGCGTACACACGCCGTACACTCTCCGTACACTCACCGTACACACTCCGTACACTCTCCGTACACACTCCGTACACACTCCGTACACTCTCCGTGCAGACTACCTACACTCTCCGTACACACACCATACACACTCCCGTACACTCTCCGTACACTCTCCATACACACTCCGTACACTCTCCATACACACTCCGTACACTCTCCGTTCACTCTCCGTACACACTCTGTACACTCTCCTTACACACTCCCGTACACTCTCCGTACACTCTCCGTACAAACTCTCCGTACACTCTCCGTACACTCTCCGTACACTCTCCGTACACACGCCTTACACTCTCCTTACACACTCCGTACACTCTCAGTACACTCCCCGTACACACTCCATACACACTCCTTTCACTCACCGTACACACTCTGTACACTCTCCGTACACTCTCCGTGCACTCTCCTTATACACTCCGTACACTCTCTGTACACACTCCGTACACTCTCCGTACACACTCCGTACACACTTCCGTACAATCTCCGTATACTCTCCGTACACACTTTGTACACTCTCCTTACACACTCCGTACAATCTCCATAATCTTTCCGTCCACTCTTCGTACACACTCCCGTACACTCTCCGTATATTCTCCGTACACACTCCGTACACTCACCTTACACACTCCCGTACACTCTCCGTACACACTCTCCGTACACTCTCCGTATATTCTCCGTACACACTCCGTACACTCACCTTACACACTCCCGTACACTCTCCGTACACACTCTCCGTACACGCTCCGTACACACTCCATACACTCTCCTTACATACTCCGTACACTCTCCGTACACTCTCCGTCCACTCTCCTTACACTCTCCTTACACTCTCCGTACACTCTCCGTACACTCTCCGTACACACTCCGTACACTCTCCATACACACTTCGTACACACTCCGTACACTCTCCGTCCACTCTCCTTACACTCTCCTTACACTCTCCGTACACTCTCCGTACACTCACCGTACACACTCCGTACACTCTCCGTACACACTCCGTACACACTTCCGTACAATCTCCGTATACTCTCCGTACACACTTTGTACACTCTCCTTACACACTCCGTACAATCTCCATAATCTTTCCGTCCACTCTTCGTACACACTCCCGTACACTCTCCGTATATTCTCCGTACACACTCCGTACACTCACCTTACACACTCCCGTACACTCTCCGTACACACTCTCCGTACACTCTCCGTATATTCTCCGTACACACTCCGTACACTCACCTTACACACTCCCGTACACTCTCCGTACACACTCTCCGTACACGCTCCGTACACACTCCATACACTCTCCTTACATACTCCGTACACTCTCCGTACACTCTCCGTACACTCTCCGTACACTCTCCGTACTCTCTCCGTACACTCTCCGTACACTCTCCGTACACACTCCGTACACTCTCCGTACACACTTCGTACACACTCCGTACACTCTCCGTACACACTCCACACTCACCGTACACACTCCGTAGACTCTCCGTACACACTCCGTACACTCTCCGTACACTCACCGAACACACTCCGTACACTCTCCGTACACACTCCGTACACACTCTCCGTACACACTCCGTACACTCTCCGTACTCACTCTGTACACACTCCCGTACACTCTCCGTACACTCTCCGTACACACTCTGTACACTCTCCGTACACACTCCGTACACACTCCGTACACTCTCCGTATACACTCCGTACATACTCCGCACTCACCGTACACACTCCGTACACTCTCCATACACTCTCCTTACATACTCCGTACACACTCCGTACACTCTCCGTACACACTCCGTATACACTCCGTACACACTCCCGTACACTCTCCGTACACACTCCGTACACTCTCCATACACTCTCCGTACACTCTCCGTACACTCTCCGTACACACTCCGTACACTCTCCGTACACTCTCCGTACACACTCCGTACACTCTCCGTACACTCTCCGGATACACTCCGCACTCTCCGTATACACTCCGTAGACTCTCCGTACACACTCCGTACACTCTCCGTACACTCATCGTACACTCTCCGTACACTCTCCGTACACACTCCGTACACATTCCCGTACAATCTCCGTATACTCTCCGTACACACTTTGTACACTCTCCTTACACACTCCGTACACTCTCCATAATCTTTCCGTCCACTCTTCATACATACTCCCGTACACTCTCCGTATATTCTCCGTACACACTCCGTACACTCACCTTACACACTCCCGTACACTCTCCGTACACACTCTCCGTACACGCTCCGTACACACTCCATACACTCTCCTTACATACTCCGTACACTCTCCGTACACTCTCCGTACATACACCCGTACACTCTCCGTACACTCTCCGTACAAACTCTCCGTACACACTCCGTACACTCTTCGTACACACTCCGTACACACTCATGTACTCTCTCCGTATACGCTCCGTACACACTCCGTACACTCTCCGTACACACTCCGTACACTCTCCGTACACACTCCGTACACACTCCGTACACACTCCGTACACTCTCCGTGCAGACTACCTACACTCTCCGTACACACACCATACACACTCCCGTACACTCTCCGTACACTCTCCGTACACACTCCGTACACTCTCCATACACACTCCGTACACTCTCCGTTCACTCTCCGTACACACTCCGTACACTCTCCTTACACACTCCCGTACACTCTCCGTACACTCTCCGTACAAACTCTCCGTACACTCTCCGTACACTCTCCGTACACTCTCCGTACACACGCCTTACACTCTCCTTACACACTCCGTACACTCTCAGTACACTCCCCGTACACACTCCATACACACTCCATTCACTCTCCGCACACACTCTGTACACTCTCCGTACACTCTCCGTGCACTCTCCTTATACACTTCCTACACTCTCTGTACACACTCCGTACACTCTCCGTACACACTCCGTACACTCTCCGTACACTTTCCGTACACACTCCGTATACTCTCGTACACACTCCGTACACACTACATTCACTCTCCATACACACTCTGTACACACTCTGTGCACTCGCCGTACACTCTCCGTACACACTCCGTACACACTCCGTACACTCTCCGTACACTCTCCGCACTCACCGTACACACTCCTTACATACTCCGTACACTCTCCGTACACTCTCCGTACACACACCCGTACACTCTCCTTACATACTCCGTACACTCTCCGTACACTCTCCGTACACACACCCGTACACTCTCCGTACACTCTCCGTACAAACTCTCCGTACACACTCCGTACACTCTTCGTACACACTCCATACACACTCCCACACTCTCTCCGTACACTCTCCGTACAGTCTCCGTACACTCTCCATACACTCTCCGTACACACTCCGTATACACTCCGTGCACACTCCCGTACACTCTCCGTACACACTCCGTACACTCTCCGTACACACTCCGTACACTCTCCGCATACACTCCGCACTCACCGTACACACTCCGTAGACTCTGCGTACACACGCCGTACACTCTCCGTACACTCACCGTACACACTCCGTACACTCTCCGTACACACTCCGTACACACTCCGTACACTCTCCGTGCAGACTACCTACACTCTCCGTACACACACCATACACACTCCCGTACACTCTCCGTACACTCTCCATACACACTCCGTACACTCTCCATACACACTCCGTACACTCTCCGTTCACTCTCCGTACACACTCCGTACACTCTCCTTACACACTCCCGTACACTCTCCGTACACTCTCCGTACAAACTCTCCGTACACTCTCCGTACACTCTCCGTACACTCTCCGTACACACGCCTTACACTCTCCTTACACACTCCGTACACTCTCAGTACACTCCCCGTACACACTCCATACACACTCCTTTCACTCTCCGTACACACTCTGTACACTCTCCGTACACTCTCCGTGCACTCTCCTTATACACTCCGTACACTCTCTGCACACACTCCGTACACTCTCCGTACACACTCCGTACACACTTCCGTACAATCTCCGTATACTCTCCGTACACACTTTGTACACTCTCCTTACACACTCCGTACAATCTCCATAATCTTTCCGTCCACTCTTCGTACACACTCCCGTACACTCTCCGTATATTCTCCGTACACACTCCGTACATTCACCTTACACACTCCCGTACACTCTCCGTACACACTCTCCGTACACTCTCCGTATATTCTCCGTACACACTCCGTACACTCACCTTACACACTCCCGTACACTCTCCGTACACACTCTCCGTACACGCTCCGTACACACTCCATACACTCTCCTTACATACTCCGTACACTCTCCGTACACTCTCCGTCCACTCTCCTTACACTCTCCTTACACTCTCCGTACACTCTCCGTACACTCTCCGTACACACTCCGTACACTCTCCGTACACACTTCGTACACACTCCGTACACTCTCCGTCCACTCTCCTTACACTCTCCTTACACTCTCCGTACACTCTCCGTACACTCACCGTACACACTCCGTACACTCTCCGTACACACTCCGTACACACTTCCGTACAATCTCCGTATACTCTCCGTACACACTTTGTACACTCTCCTTACACACTCCGTACAATCTCCATAATCTTTCCGTCCACTCTTCGTACACACTCCCGTACACTCTCCGTATATTCTCCGTACACACTCCGTACACTCACCTTACACACTCCCGTACACTCTCCGTACACACTCTCCGTACACTCTCCGTATATTCTCCGTACACACTCCGTACACTCACCTTACACACTCCCGTACACTTTCCGTACACACTCTCCGTACACGCTCCGTACACACTCCATACACTCTCCTTACATACTCCGTACACTCTCCGTACACTCTCCGTACACTCTCCGTACACTCTCCGTACTCTCTCCGTACACTCTCCGTACACTCTCCGTACACTCTCCGTACACACTCCGTACACTCTCCGTACACACTTCGTACACACTCCGTACACTCTCCGTACACACTCCACACTCACCGTACACACTCCGTAGACTCTCCGTACACACTCCGTACACTCTCCGTACACTCACCGAACACACTCCGTACACTCTCCGTACACACTCCGTACACACTCTCCGTACACACTCAGTACACTCTCCGTACTCACTCTGTACACACTCCCGTACACTCTCCGTACACTCTCCGTACACACTCTGTACACTCTCCGTACACACTCCGTACACACTCCGTACACTCTCCGTATACACTCCGTACATACTCCGCACTCACCGTACACACTCCGTACACTCTCCATACACTCTCCTTACATACTCCGTACACACTCCGTACACTCTCCGTACACACTCCGTATACACTCCGTACACACTCCCGTACACTCTCCGTACACACTCCGTACACTCTCCATACACTCTCCGTACACTCTCCGTACACTCTCCGTACACACTCCGTACACTCTCCGTACACTCTCCGTACACACTCCGTACACTCTCCGTACACTCTCCGGATACACTCCGCACTCTCCGTATACACTCCGTAGACTCTCCGTACACACTCCATACACTCTCCGTACACTCATCGTACACTCTCCGTACACTCTCCGTACACACTCCGTACACATTCCCGTACAATCTCCGTATACTCTCCGTACACACTTTGTACACTCTCCTTACACACTCCGTACACTCTCCATAATCTTTCCGTCCACTCTTCATACATACTCCCGTACACTCTCCGTATATTCTCCGTACACACTCCGTACACTCACCTTACACACTCCCGTACACTCTCCGTACACACTCTCCGTACACGCTCCGTACACACTCCATACACTCTCCTTACATACTCCGTACACTCTCCGTACACTCTCCGTACATACACCCGTACACTCTCCGTACACTCTCCGTACAAACTCTCCGTACACACTCCGTACACTCTTCGTACACACTCCGTACACACTCATGTACTCTCTCCGTATACGCTCCGTACACACTCCGTACACTCTCCGTACACACTCCGTACACTCTCCGTACACACTCCGTACACACTCCGTACACACTCCGTACACTCTCCGTGCAGACTACCTACACTCTCCGTACACACACCATACACACTCCCGTACACTCTCCGTACACTCTCCGTACACACTCCGTACACTCTCCATACACACTCCGTACACTCTCCGTTCACTCTCCGTACACACTCCGTACACTCTCCTTACACACTCCCGTACACTCTCCGTACACTCTCCGTACAAACTCTCCGTACACTCTCCGTACACTCTCCGTACACTCTCCGTACACACGCCTTACACTCTCCTTACACACTCCGTACACTCTCAGTACACTCCCCGTACACACTCCATACACACTCCATTCACTCTCCGCACACACTCTGTACACTCTCCGTACACTCTCCGTGCACTCTCCTTATACACTCCGTACACTCTCTGTACACACTCCGTACACTCTCCGTACACACTCCGTACACTCTCCGTACACTTTCCGTACACACTCCGTATACTCTCGTACACACTCCGTACACACTACATTCACTCTCCATACACACTCTGTACACACTCTGTGCACTCTCCGTACACTCTCCGTACACACTCCGTACACACTCCGTACACTCTCCGTACACTCTCCGCACTCACCGTACACACTCCTTACATACTCCGTACACTCTCCGTACACTCTCCGTACACACACCCGTACACTCTCCTTACATACTCCGTACACTCTCCGTACACTCTCCGTACACACACCCGTACACTCTCCGTACACTCTCCGTACACACTCTCCGTACACGCTCCGTACACTCAACGTCCACTCTCCTTACACTCTCCGTACAAACTCTCCATACACACTCTGTACACTCTTCGTACACACTCCATACACACTCCCATACTCTCTCCGTACACTCTCCGTACAGTCTCCGTACACTCTCCGTACACTCTCCGTACACACTCCGTATACACTCCGTGCACACTCCCGTACACTCTCCGTACACACTCCGTACACTCTCCGTACACACTCCGTACACTCTCCGTACACACTCCGTACACTCTCCGCATACACTCCGCACTCACCGTACACACTCCGTAGACTCTCCGTACACACGCCGTACACTCTCCGTACACTCACCGTACACACTCCGTACACTCTCCGTACACACTCCGTACACACTTCCGTACAATCTCCGTATACTCTCCGTACACACTTTGTACACTCTCCTTACACACTCCGTACAATCTCCATAATCTTTCCGTCCACTCTTCGTACACACTCCCGTACACTCTCCGTATATTCTCCGTACACACTCCGTACACTCACCTTACACACTCCCGTACACTCTCCGTACACACTCTCCGTACACTCTCCGTATATTCTCCGTACACACTCCGTACACTCACCTTACACACTCCCGTACACTCTCCGTACA
This sequence comes from Pristiophorus japonicus, assembly GCF_044704955.1. Taxonomy (NCBI): domain Eukaryota; kingdom Metazoa; phylum Chordata; class Chondrichthyes; family Pristiophoridae; genus Pristiophorus; species Pristiophorus japonicus. Next base: position 112,417,428 of record NC_091988.1, read on the forward strand.
CACTCTCCGTACACGCTCCGTACACACTCCATACACTCTCCTTACATACTCCGTACACTCTCCGTACACTCTCCGTCCACTCTCCTTACACTCTCCTTACACTCTCCGTACACTCTCCGTACACTCTCCGTACACACTCCGTACACTCTCCGTACACACTTCGTACACACTCCGTACACTCTCCGTCCACTCTCCTTACACTCTCCTTACACTCTCCGTACACTCTCCGTACACTCACCGTACACACTCCGTACACTCTCCGTACACACTCCGTACACACTTCCGTACAATCTCCGTATACTCTCCGTACACACTTTGTACACTCTCCTTACACACTCCGTACAATCTCCATAATCTTTCCGTCCACTCTTCGTACACACTCCCGTACACTCTCCGTATATTCTCCGTACACACTCCGTACACTCACCTTACACACTCCCGTACACTCTCCGTACACACTCTCCGTACACTCTCCGTATATTCTCCGTACACACTCCGTACACTCACCTTACACACTCCCGTACACTCTCCGTACACACTCTCCGTACACGCTCCGTACACACTCCATACACTCTCCTTACATACTCCGTACACTCTCCGTACACTCTCCGTACACTCTCCGTACACTCTCCGTACTCTCTCCGTACACTCTCCGTACACTCTCCGTACACACTCCGTACACTCTCCGTACACACTTCGTACACACTCCGTACACTCTCCGTACACACTCCACACTCACCGTACACACTCCGTAGACTCTCCGTACACACTCCGTACACTCTCCGTACACTCACCGAACACACTCCGTACACTCTCCGTACACACTCCGTACACACTCTCCGTACACACTCCGTACACTCTCCGTACTCACTCTGTACACACTCCCGTACACTCTCCGTACACTCTCCGTACACACTCTGTACACTCTCCGTACACACTCCGTACACACTCCGTACACTCTCCGTATACACTCCGTACATACTCCGCACTCACCGTACACACTCCGTACACTCTCCATACACTCTCCTTACATACTCCGTACACACTCCGTACACTCTCCGTACACACTCCGTATACACTCCGTACACACTCCCGTACACTCTCCGTACACACTCCGTACACTCTCCATACACTCTCCGTACACTCTCCGTACACTCTCCGTACACACTCCGTACACTCTCCGTACACTCTCCGTACACACTCCGTACACTCTCCGTACACTCTCCGGATACACTCCGCACTCTCCGTATACACTCCGTAGACTCTCCGTACACACTCCGTACACTCTCCGTACACTCATCGTACACTCTCCGTACACTCTCCGTACACACTCCGTACACATTCCCGTACAATCTCCGTATACTCTCCGTACACACTTTGTACACTCTCCTTACACTCCGTACACTCTCCATAATCTTTCCGTCCACTCTTCATACATACTCCCGTACACTCTCCGTATATTCTCCGTACACACTCCGTACACTCACCTTACACACTCCCGTACACTCTCCGTACACACTCTCCGTACACGCTCCGTACACACTCCATACACTCTCCTTACATACTCCGTACACTCTCCGTACACTCTCCGTACATACACCCGTACACTCTCCGTACACTCTCCGTACAAACTCTCCGTACACACTCCGTACACTCTTCGTACACACTCCGTACACACTCATGTACTCTCTCCGTATACGCTCCGTACACACTCCGTACACTCTCCGTACACACTCCGTACACTCTCCGTACACACTCCGTACACACTCCGTACACACTCCGTACACTCTCCGTGCAGACTACCTACACTCTCCGTACACACACCATACACACTCCCGTACACTCTCCGTACACTCTCCGTACACACTCCGTACACTCTCCATACACACTCCGTACACTCTCCGTTCACTCTCCGTACACACTCCGTACACTCTCCTTACACACTCCCGTACACTCTCCGTACACTCTCCGTACAAACTCTCCGTACACTCTCCGTACACTCTCCGTACACTCTCCGTACACACGCCTTACACTCTCCTTACACACTCCGTACACTCTCAGTACACTCCCCGTACACACTCCATACACACTCCATTCACTCTCCGTACACACTCTGTACACTCTCCGTACACTCTCCGTGCACTCTCCTTATACACTCCGTACACTCTCTGTACACACTCCGTACACTCTCCGTACACACTCCGTACACTCTCCGTACACTTTCCGTACACACTCCGTATACTCTCGTACACACTCCGTACACACTACATTCACTCTCCATACACACTCTGTACACACTCTGTGCACTCTCCGTACACTCTCCGTACACACTCCGTACACACTCCGTACACTCTCCGTACACTCTCCGCACTCACCGTACACACTCCTTACATACTCCGTACACTCTCCGTACACTCTCCGTACACACACCCGTACACTCTCCTTACATACTCCGTACACTCTCCGTACACTCTCCGTACACACACCCGTACACTCTCCGTACACTCTCCGTACAAACTCTCCGTACACACTCCGTACACTCTTCGTACACACTCCATACACACTCCCACACTCTCTCCGTACACTCTCCGTACAGTCTCCGTACACTCTCCATACACTCTCCGTACACACTCCGTATACACTCCGTGCACACTCCCGTACACTCTCCGTACACACTCCGTACACTCTCCGTACACACTCCGTACACTCTCCGCATACACTCCGCACTCACCGTACACACTCCGTAGACTCTGCGTACACACGCCGTACACTCTCCGTACACTCACCGTACACTCTCCATACACACTCCGTACACTCTCCATACACACTCCGTACACTCTCCGTTCACTCTCCGTACACACTCCGTACACTCTCCTTACACACTCCCGTACACTCTCCGTACACTCTCCGTACAAACTCTCCGTACACTCTCCGTACACTCTCCGTACACTCTCCGTACACACGCCTTACACTCTCCTTACACACTCCGTACACTCTCAGTACACTCCCCGTACACACTCCATACACACTCCTTTCACTCTCCGTACACACTCTGTACACTCTCCGTACACTCTCCGTGCACTCTCCTTATACACTCCGTACACTCTCTGTACACACTCCGTACACTCTCCGTACACACTCCGTACACTCTCCGTACACTTTCCGTACACACTCCGTACACACTCCGTATACTCCCGTACACACTCCGTACACACTACATTCACTCTCCATACACACTCTGTACACACTCTGTGCACTCTCCGTACACTCTCCGTACACACTCCGTACACACTCCGTACACTCTCCGTACACTCTCCGCACTCACCGTACACACTCCTTACATACTCCGTACACTCTCCGTACACTCTCCGTACACACACCCGTACACTCTCCTTACATACTCCGTACACTCTCCGTACACTCTCCGTACACACACCCGTACACTCTCCGTACACTCTCCGTACAAACTCTCCGTACACACTCCGTACACTCTTCGTACACACTCCATACACACTCCCATACTCTCTCCGTACACTCTCCGTACAGTCTCCGTACACTCTCCGTACACTCTCCGTACACACTCCGTATACACTCCGTGCACACTCCCGTACACTCTCCGTACACACTCCGTACACTCTCCGTACACACTCCGTACACTCTCCGTACACACTCCGTACACTCTCCGCATACACTCCGCACTCACCGTACACACTCCGTAGACTCTCCGTACACACGCCGTACACTCTCCGTACACTCACCGTACACACTCCGTACACTCTCCGTACACACTCCGTACACACTTCTGTACAATCTCCGTATACTCTCCGTACACACTTTGTACACTCTCCTTACACACTCCGTACAATCTCCATAATCTTTCCATCCACTCTTCGTACACACTCCCGTACACTCTCCGTATATTCTCCGTACACACTCCGTACACTCACCTTACACACTCCCGTACACTCTCCGTACACACTCTCCGTACACTCTCCGTATATTCTCCGTACACACTCCGTACACTCACCTTACACACTCCCGTACACTCTCCGTACACACTCTCCGTACACGCTCCGTACACACTCCATACACTCTCCTTACATACTCCGTACACTCTCCGTACACTCTCCGTCCACTCTCCTTACACTCTCCTTACACTCTCCGTACAAACTCTCCATACACACTCCGTACACTCTTCGTACACACTCCGTACACACTCCCGTACTCTCTCCGTATACTCTCCGTACACACTCTGTACACTCTCCGTACACACTCCGTACACTCTCCGTACACTCTCCGTATACACTCCGTACATACTCCGCACTCACCGTGCACTCTCCGTACACTCTCCATACACTCTCCTTACATACTCCGTACACACTCCGTACACTCTCCATACACACTCCGCACACACTCCGTACACACTCCCGTACACTCTCCGTACACTCTCCGTACACTCTCCGTATACACTCCGCACTCACCGTACACACTCCGTAGACTCTCCGTACACACTCCGTACACTCTCCGTACACACTCCGTACACACTCCCGTACACTCTCCGTACACACTCCGTACACTCTCCGTACACTCTCCGTACTCTCTCCGTACACTCTCCGTACACACTCCGTACACTCTCCGTACACTCTCCGTACACACTCCGTACACTCTCCGTACACACTCCGTACACACTCCGTACACTCTCCGTACACACTCCACACTCACCGTACACACTCCGTAGACTCTCCGTACACACTCCGTACACTCTCCGTACACTCACCGTATACACTCCGTACACTCTCCGTACACACTACGTACACACTCTCCGTACACTTTCCGTACACACTCCGTACACACTCCGTATACTCCCGTACACACTCCGTACACACTACATTCACTCTCCATACACACTCTGTACACACTCTGTGCACTCTCCGTACACTCTCCGTACACACTCCGTACACACTCCGTACACTCTCCGTACACTCTCCGCACTCACCGTACACACTCCTTACATACTCCGTACACTCTCCGTACACTCTCCGTACACACACCCGTACACTCTCCTTACATACTCCGTACACTCTCCGTACACTCTCCGTACACACACCCGTACACACTCCGTACACTCTTCGTACACACTCCATACACACTCCCATACTCTCTCCGTACACTCTCCGTACAGTCTCCGTACACTCTCCGGACACTCTCCGTACACACTCCGTATACACTCCGTGCACACTCCCGTACACTCTCCGTACACACTCCGTACACTCTCCGTACACACTCCGTACACTCTCCGTACACACTCCGTACACTCTCCGCATACACTCCGCACTCACCGTACACACTCCGTTACTCTCCGTACACACGCCGTACACTCTCCGTACACTCACCGTACACACTCCGTACACTCTCCGTACACACTCCGTACACACTTCCGTACAATCTCCGTATACTCTCCGTACACACTTTGTACACTCTCCTTACACACTCCGTACAATCTCCATAATCTTTCCGTCCACTCTTCGTACACACTCCCGTACACTCTCCGTATATTCTCCGTACACACTCCGTACACTCACCTTACACACTCCCGTACACTCTCCGTACACACTCTCCGTACACTCTCCGTATATTCTCCGTACACACTCCGTACACTCACCTTACACACTCCCGTACACTCTCCGTACACACTCTCCGTACACGCTCCGTACACACTCCATACACTCTCCTTACATACTCCGTACACTCTCCGTACACTCAACGTCCACTCTCCTTACACTCTCCGTACAAACTCTCCATACACACTCCGTACACTCTTCGTACACACTCCGTACACACTCCCGTACTCTCTCCGTATACTCTCCGTACACACTCCGTACACTCTCCGTACACTCTCCGTATACACTCCGTACATACTCCGCACTCACCGTGCACTCTCCGTACACTCTCCATACACTCTCCTTACATACTCCGTACACACTCCGTACACTCTCCATACACACTCCGCACACACTCCGTACACACTCCCGTACACTCTCCGTACACTCTCCGTACACTCTCCGTATACACTCCGCACTCACCGTACACACTCCGTAGACTCTCCGTACACACTCCGTACACTCTCCGTACACACTCCGTACACACTCCCGTACACTCTCCGTACACACTCCGTACACTCTCCGTACACTCTCCGTACTCTCTCCGTACACTCTCCGTACACACTCCGTACACTCTCCGTACACTCTCCGTACACACTCCGTACACTCTCCGTACACACTCCGTACACACTCCGTACACTCTCCGTACACACTCCACACTCACCGTATACACTCCGTACACTCTCCGTACACACTACGTACACACTCTCCGTACACTTTCCGTACACACTCCGTACACACTCCGTATACTCCCGTACACACTCCGTACACACTACATTCACTCTCCATACACACTCTGTACACACTCTGTGCACTCTCCGTACACTCTCCGTACACACTCCGTACACACTCCGTACACTCTCCGTACACTCTCCGCACTCACCGTACACACTCCTTACATACTCCGTACACTCTCCGTACACTCTCCGTACACACACCCGTACACTCTCCTTACATACTCCGTACACTCTCCGTACACTCTCCGTATACACACCCGTACACTCTCCGTACACTCTCCATACAAACTCTCCGTACACACTCCGTACACTCTTCGTACACACTCCATACACACTCCCATACTCTCTCCGTACACTCTCCGTACAGTCTCCGTACACTCTCCGTACACTCTCCGTACACACTCCGTATACACTCCGTGCACACTCCCGTACACTCTCCGTACACACTCCGTACACTCTCCGTACACACTCCGTACACTCTCCGTACACACTCCGTACACTCTCCGCATACACTCCGCACTCACCGTACACACTCCGTAGACTCTCCGTACACACGTCGTACACTCTCCGTACACTCACCGTACACACTCCGTACACTCTCCGTACACACTCCGTACACACTTCCGTACAATCTCCGTATACTCTCCGTACACACTTTGTACACTCTCCTTACACTCTCCGTACAATCTCCATAATCTTTCCGTCCACTCTTCGTACACACTCCCGTACACTCTCCGTATATTCTCCGTACACACTCCGTACACTCACCTTACACACTCCCGTACACTCTCCGTACACACTCTCCGTACACTCTCCGTATATTCTCCGTACACACTCCGTACACTCACCTTACACACTCCCGTACACTCTCCGTACACACTCTCCGTACACGCTCCGTACACACTCCATACACTCTCCTTACATACTCCGTACACTCTCCGTACACTCTCCGTCCACTCTCCTTACACTCTCCGTACAAACTCTCCATACACACTCCATACACTCTTCGTACACACTCCGTACACACTCCCGTACTCTCTCCGTATACTCTCCGTACACACTCTGTACACTCTCCGTACACACTCCGTACACTCTTCGTACACTCTCCGTATACACTCCGTACATACTCCGCACTCACCGTGCACTCTCCGTACACTCTCCATACACTCTCCTTACATACTCCGTACACACTCCGTACACTCTCCATACACACTCCGCACACACTCCGTACACACTCCCGTACACTCTCCGTACACTCTCCGTACACTCTCCGTATACACTCCGCACTCACCGTACACACTCCGTAGACTCTCCGTACACACTCCGTACACTCTCCGTACACACTCCGTACACACTCCCGTACACTCTCCGTACACACTCCGTACACTCTCCGTACACTCTCCGTACTCTCTCCGTACACTCTCCGTACACACTCCGTACACTCTCCGTACACTCTCCGTACACACTCCGTACACTCTCCGTACACACTCCGTACACACTCCGTACACTCTCCGTACACACTCCACACTCACCGTACACACTCCGTAGACTCTCCGTACACACTCCGTACACTCTCCGTACACTCACCGTATACACTCCGTACACTCTCCGTACACACTACGTACACACTCCCGTACACTCTCCGTATACTCTCCGTACATACTCCGCACTCACCGTGCACACTCCGTACACTCTCCATACACTCTCCTTACATACTCCGTACACACTCCGTACACTCTCCGTACACACTCCGTACACACTCCGTACACACTCCCGTACACTCTCCGTACACTCTCCGTACACTCTCCGTACACACTCCGTACACTCTCCGTACACACTCCGTACACTCTCCGTACACTCTCCGTACACACTCCGTACACTCTCCGTATACACTCCGTACATACTCCGCACTCACCGTGCACACTCCGTACACTCTCCATACACTCTCCTTACATACTCCGTACACACTCCGTACACTCTCCGTACACTCTCCGTACACTCTCCGTATACACTCCGCACTCACCGTACACTCTCCGTAGACTCTCCGTACACACTCCGTACACTCTCCGTACACACTCCGTACACACTCCCGTACACTCTCCGTACACACTCCGTACACTCTCCGTACACTCTCCGTACACTCTCCGTACTCTCTCCGTACACTCTCCGTACACTCTCCGTACACACTCCGTACACTCTCCGTACACACTCCGGACACACTCCGTACACTCTCCGTACACACTCCACACTCACCGTACACACTCCGTAGACTCTCCGTACACACTCCGTACACTCTCCGTACACTCACCGAACACACTCCGTACACTCTCCGTACACACTCCGTACACACTCTCCGTACACACTCCGTACACTCTCCGTACTCACTCTGTACACACTCCCGTACACTCTCCGTACACTCTCCGTACACACTCTGTACACTCTCCGTACACACTCCGTACACTCTCCGTACACTCTCCGTACATACTCCGCACTCACCGTACACACTCCGTACACTCTCCATACACTCTCCTTACATACTCCGTACACACTCCGTACACTCTCCGTACACACTCCGTATACACTCCGTACACACTCCCGTACACTCTCCGTACACACTCCGTACACTCTCCATACACTCTCCGTACACTCTCCGTACACTCTCCGTACACACTCCGTACACTCTCCGTACACTCTCCGTACACACTCCGTACACTCTCCGTACACTCTCCGTATACACTCCGCACTCTCCGTATACACTCCGTAGACTCTCCGTACACACTCCGTACACTCTCCGTACACTCACCGAACACTCTCCGTACACTCTCCGTACACACTCCGTACACATTCCCGTACAATCTGCGTATACTCTCCGTACACACTTTGTACACTCTCCTTACACACTCCGTACACTCTCCATAATCTTTCCGTCCACTCTTCATACACACTCCCGTACACTCTCCGTATATTCTCCGTACACACTCCGTACACTCACCTTACACACTCCCGTACACTCTCCGTACACACTCTCCGTACACGCTCCGTACACACTCCATACACTCTCCTTACATACTCCGTACACTCTCCGTACAATCTCCGTACACACACCCGTACACTCTCCGTACACTCTCCGTACAAACTCTCCGTACACACTCCGTACACTCTTCGTACACACTCGGTACACACTCCGTACACACTCCGTACACTCTCCGTGCAGACTACCTACACTCTCCGTACACACACCATACACACTCCCGTACACTCTCCGTACACTCTCCGTACACACTCCGTACACTCTCCATACACACTCCGTACACTCTCCGTTCACTCTCCGTACACACTCCGTACACTCTCCTTACACACTCCCGTACACTCTCCGTACACTCTCCGTACAAACTCTCCGTACACTCTCCGTACACTCTCCGTACACTCTCCGTACACACGCCTTACACTCTCCTTACACACTCCGTACACTCTCAGTACACTCCCCGTACACACTCCATACACACTCCATTCACTCTCCGTACACACTCTGTACACTCTCCGTACACTCTCCGTGCACTCTCCTTATACACTCCGTACACTCTCTGTACACACTCCGTACACTCTCCGTACACACTCCGTACACTCTCCGTACACTTTCCGTACACACTCCGTACACACTCCGTATACTCCCGTACACACTCCGTACACACTACATTCACTCTCCATACACACTCTGTACACACTCTGTGCACTCTCCGTACACTCTCCGTACACACTCCGTACACACTCCGTACACTCTCCGTACACTCTCCGCACTCACCGTACACACTCCTTACATACTCCGTACACTCTCCGTACACTCTCCGTACACACACCCGTACACTCTCCTTACATACTCCGTACACTCTCCGTACACTCTCCGTACACACACCCGTACACTCTCCGTACACTCTCCGTACAAACTCTCCGTACACACTCCGTACACTCTTCGTACACACTCCATACACACTCCCGTACTCTCTCCGTACACTCTCCGTACAAACTCTCCGTACACTCTCCGTACACTCTCCGTACACACTCCGTATACACTCCGTGCACACTCCCGTACACTCTCCGTACACACTCCGTACACTCTCCGTACACACTCCGTACACTCTCCGTACACACTCCGTACACTCTCCGTACACACTCCGTACACTCTCCGCATACACTCCGCACTCACCGTACACACTCCGTACACTCTCCGTACACACGCCGTACACTCTCCGTACACTCACCGTACACACTCCGTACACTCTCCGTACACACTCCGTACACACTCCCGTACAATCTCCGTATACTCTCCGTACACACTTTGTACACTCTCCTTACACACTCCGTACAATCTCCATAATTTTTCCGTCCACTCTTCGTACACACTCCCGTACACTCTCCGTATATTCTCCGTACACACTCCGTACACTCACCTTACACACTCCCGTACACTCTCCATACACACTCCCGTACACTCTCCGTATATTCTCCGTACACACTCTGTACACTCACCTTACACACTCCCGTACACTCTCCGTACACACTCTCCGTACACGCTCCGTACACACTCCATACACTCTCCTTACATACTCCGGACACTCTCCGTACACTCTCCGTACACTCTCCTTACACTCTCCGTACAAACTCTCCATACACACTCCGTACACTCTTCGTACACACTCCGTACACACTCCCGTACTCTCTCCGTATACTCTCCGTACACACTCCGTACACTCTCCGTACACACTCCGTACACTCTCCATACACTCTCCGTATACACTCCGTACATACTCCGCACTCACCGTGCACACGCCGTACACTCTCCATACACTCTCCTTACATACTCCGTACACACTCCGTACACTCTCCATACACACTCCGCACACACTCCGTACACACTCCCGTACACTCTCCGTACACTCTCCGTACACTCTCCGTACACTCTCCGTATACACTCCGCACTCACCGTACACACTCCGTAGACTCTCCGTACACACTCCGTACACTCTCCGTACACACTCCGTACACACTCCCGTACACTCTCCGTACACACTCCGTACACTCTCCGTACACTCTCCGTACTCTCTCCGTACACTCTCCGTACACACTCCGTACACTCTCCGTACACTCTCCGTACACACTCCGTACACTCTCCGTACACACTCCGTACACACTCCGTACACTCTCCGTACACACTCCACACTCACCGTACACACTCCGTAGACTCTCCGTACACACTCCGTACACTCTCCGTACACTCACCGTACACACTCCGTACACTCTCCGTACACACTACGTACACACTCCCGTACACTCTCCGTATACTCTCCGTACACACTCCGTACACTCTCCGTACACACTCTGTACACACTCCCGTACACTCTCCGTACACTTTCCGTACACACTCTGTACACTCTCCGTACACATTCCGTACACGCTCCGTACACTCTCCGTATACACTCCGTACATACTCCGCACTCACCGTACACACTCCGTACACTCTCCATACACTCTCCTTACATACTCCGTACACACTCCGTACACTCTCCGTACACACTCCGTATACACTCCGTACACACTCCGTACACTCTCCGTACACTCTCGGTACACTCTCGGTACACTCTCCGTACACTCTCCGTACACACTCCGTATACACTCCGCACTCACCGTACACACTCCGTAGACTCTCCGTACACACTCCGTACACTCTCCGTACACTCACCGTACACACTCCGTACACTCTCCGTACACACTCCGTACACATTCCCGTACAATCTCCGTATACTCTCCGTACACACTTTGTACACTCTCCTTACACACTCCGTACACTCTCCATAATCTTTCCGTCCACTCTTCATACACACTCCCGTACACTCTCCGTATATTCTCCGTACACACTCCGTACACTCACCTTACACACTCCCGTACACTCTCCGTACACACTCTCCGTACACGCTCCGTACACACTCCATACACTCTCCTTACATACTCCGTACACTCTCCGTACACTCTCCGTACACACACCCGTACACTCTCCGTACACTCTCCGTACAAACTCTCCGTACACACTCCGTACACTCTTCGTACACACTCCGTACACACTCCCGTACTCTCTCCGTACACTCTCCGTACAAACTTTCCGTACACTCTCCGTACACTCTCCGTACACTCTCCGAACACACTCCATACACACTCCGTACACAGTCCGTACACACTCCCGTACACTCTACGTATACTCTCCGTACACACTCCGTACACTCTCCTTACACACTCCGTACACTCTCCTTAAACTTTCCGTACACTCTCCGTACACACTCCCGTACACTCTCCGTATATTCTCCGTACACACTCCGTACACTCTCCGTACACTCTCCGTACACACTCTCCGTACACTCTCCGTACGCACTCCATACACTCTCCTTACATACTACGTACACTCTCCGTACACACTCGGTACACTCTCCTTACACACTCTCGTACACTGTCCGTACCAACTCTCCGAACATTCTCCGTACACTCTCCGTACACACTTCTGTACACTCTCCGTACACACTCCGTACACACTCCGTACACTCTCCGTACACACTCCGTGCACTCTCCTTACACACTCCGTACACTCTCCTTGCACACTCCGTACACTCTCCGTACACACTCCGTGCACTCTCCTTATACACTCCGTACACTCTCTGTACACACTCCGTACACTCTCCGTACACACTCCGTACACTCTCCGTACACTTTCCGTACACACTCCGTACACACTCCGTATACTCCCGTACACACTCCGTACACACTACATTCACTCTCCATACACACTCTGTACACACTCCGTGCACTCTCCGTACACTGTCCATACACACTCCGTACACACTCCGTACACTCTCCGTACACTCTCCACACTCACCGTACACACTCCGTACTCTCTCCGTACACTCTCCGTACACACTTCTGCACACTCTCCGTACACTCTCCGTACACACTCCGTACACTCTCCGTACACACTCCGTACACACTCCGTACACTCTCCGTATACACTCCGTACATACTCCGCACTCACCGTACACACTCCGTACACTCTCCATACACTCTCCTTACATACTCCGTACACATTCCGTACACTCTCCGTATTCACTCCGCACTCACCGTACACACTCCGTAGACTCTCCGTACACACTCCGTACACTCTCCGTACACTCACCGTACACACTCCGCACACTCTCCGTACACACTCCGTACACACTCCGTACACTCTCCGTACACACTCTGTACACACTCCCGTACACTCTCCGTACACTCTCCGTACACACTCCGTACACTCTCCGTACACACTCCGTACACACTCCGTACACTCTCCGTATACACTCCGTACATACTCCGCACTCACCGTACACACTCCGTACACTCTCCATACACTCTCCTTACATACTCCGTACACACTCCGTACACTCTCCGTACACACTCCGTACACACTCCCGTACACTCTCCGTACACACTCCGTACACTCTCCGTACACTCTCCGTACACTCTCCGTACACTCTCCGTACACATTCCGTACACTCTCCGTACACTCTCCGTATTCACTCCGCACTCACCGTACACACTCCGTAGACTCTCCGTACACACTCCGTACACTCTCCGTACACTCACCGTACACACTCCGTACACTCTCCGTACACACTCCGTACACACTCCGTACACTCTCCGTACACACTCTGTACACACTCCCGTACACTCTCCGTACACACTCCGTACACTCTCCGTACACTCTCCGTACACTTCCCGTACACACTCCGTACACTCTCCGTACACACTCCGTACACTCTCCGCATACACTCCGCACTCACCGTACACACTCCGTAGACTCTCCGTACACACTCCCGTACACTCTCCGTATATTCTCCGTACACACTCCGTACACTCACCTTACACACTCCCGTACACTCTCCGTACACACTCTCCGTACACGCTCCGTACACACTCCATACACTCTCCTTACATACTCCGTACACACTCCATACACTCTCCTTACATACTCCGTACACTCTTCGTACACACTCCGTACACACTCCCGTACTCTCTCCGTATACTCTCCGTACACACTCCGTACACTCTCCGTACACACTCCGTACACTCTCCGTACACTCTCCGTACACACTCCGTACACTCTCCGTATACACTCCGTACATACTCCGCACTCTCCGTGCACACTCCGTACACTCTCCATACACTCTCCTTACATACTCCATACACACTCCGTACACTCTCCGTACACACTCCGTACACACTCCGTACACACTCCCGTACACTCTCCGTACACTCTCCGTACACTCTCCGCACACTCTCCGTATACACTCCGCACTCACCGTACACACTCCGTAGACTCTCCGTACACACTCCGTGCACTCTCCGTACACACTCCGTACACACTCCCGTACACTCTCCATACACACTCCGTACACTCTCCGTACACTCTCCGTACTCTCTCCGTACACTCTCCGTACACACTCCGTACACTCTCCGTACACTCTCCGTACACACTCCGTACACTCTCCGTACACACTCCGTACACACTCCGTACACTCACCGTACACACTCCGTAGACTCTCCGTACACACTCCGTACACTCACCCTACACACTCCGTACACTCTCCGTACACACTCCGTACACACTCCCGTACACTCTCCGTATACTCTCCGTACACACTCCGTACACTCTCCGTACACACTCTGTACACACTCCCGTACACTCTCCGTACACTCTCCGTATACACTCTGTACACTCTCCGTACACACTCCGTACACACTCCGTACACTCTCCGTATACACTCCGTACATACTCCGCACTCACCGTACACACTCCGTACACTCTCCATACACTCTCCTTACATACTCCGTACAAACTCCGTACACTCTCCGTACACACTCCGTATACACTCCGTACACACTCCCGTACACTCTCCGTACACACTCCGTACACTCTCCGTACACTCTCCGTACACTCTCCGTACACTCTCCGTACACACTCCGTACACTCTCCGTACACTCTCCGTACACTCTCCGTACACTCTCCGTATACACTCCGCACTCTCCGTATACACTCCGTAGACTCTCCGTACACACTCCGTACACTCTCCGTACACTCACCGTACACTCTCCGTACACTCTCCGTACACACTCCGTACACATTCCCGTACAATCTCCGTATACTCTCCGTACACACTTTGTACACTCTCCTTACACACTCCGTACACTCTCCATAATCTTTCCGTCCACTCTTCATACACACTCCCGTACACTCTCCGTATATTCTCCGTACACACTCCGTACACTCACCTTACACACTCCCGTACACTCTCCGTACACACTCTCCGTACACGCTCCGTACACACTCCATACACTCTCCTTACATACTCCGTACACTCTCCGTACACTCTCCGTACACACACCCGTACACTCTCCGTACACTCTCCGTACAAACTCTCCGTACACACTCCGTACACTCTTCGTACACACTCCGTACACACTCCCTACTCTCTCCGTATACGCTCCGTACACACTCCGTACACTCTCCGTACACACTCCGTACACACTCCGTACACACTCCGTACACTCTCCGTGCAGACTACCTACACTCTCCGTACACACACCGTACACACACCCGTACACTCTCCGTACACTCTCCGTACACACTCCGTACACTCTCCATACACACTCCGTACACTCTCCGTTCACTCTCCGTACACACTCCGTACACTCACCTTACACACTCCCGTACACTCTCCGTACACTCTCCGTACAAACTCTCCGTACACTCTCCGTACACTCTCCGTACACTCTCCGTACACACGCCTTACACTCTCCTTACACACTCCGTACACTCTCAGTACACTCCCCGTACACACTCCGTACACACTCCGTTAACTCTCCGTACTCACTATGTACACTCTCCGTACACTCTCCGTGCACTCTCCTTATACACTCCGCACACTCTCTGTACACACTCCGTACACTCTCCGTACACACTCCGTATACACTCCGTACACACTCCGTACACTCTCCGTATACACTCCGCACTCACCGTACACACTCCGTAGACTCTCCGTACACACTCCCGTACACTCTCCGTATATTCTCCGTACACACTCCGTACACTCACCTTACACACTCCCGTACACTCTCCGTACACACTCTCCGTACACGCTCCGTACACACTCCATACACTCTCCTTACATACTCCGTACACACTCCATACACTCTCCTTACATACTCCGTACACTCTTCGTACACACTCCGTACACACTCCCGTACTCTCTCCGTATACTCTCCGTACACACTCCGTACACTCTCCGTACACACTCCGTACACTCTCCGTACACTCTCCGTACACACTCCGTACACTCTCCGTATACACTCCGTACATACTCCGCACTCTCCGTGCACACTCCGTACACTCTCCATACACTCTCCTTACATACTCCGTACACACTCCGTACACTCTCCGTACACACTCCGTACACACTCCGTACACACTCCCGTACACTCTCCGTACACTCTCCGTACACTCTCCGCACACTCTCCGTATACACTCCGCACTCACCGTACACACTCCGTAGACTCTCCGTACACACTCCGTGCACTCTCCGTACACACTCCGTACACACTCCCGTACACTCTCCGTACACACTCCGTACACTCTCCGTACACTCTCCGTACTCTCTCCGTACACTCTCCGTACACACTCCGTACACTCTCCGTACACTCTCCGTACACACTCCGTACACTCTCCGTACACACTCCGTACACACTCCGTACACACTCCGTACACACTCCACACTCACCGTACACACTCCGTAGACTCTCCGTACACACTCCGTACACTCTCCGTACACTCACCTTACACACTCCGTACACTCTCCGTACACACTCCGTACACACTCCCGTACACTCTCCGTATACTCTCCGTACACACTCCGTACACTCTCCGTACACACTCTGTACACACTCCCGTACACTCTCCGTACACTCTCCGTATACACTCTGTACACTCTCCGTACACACTCCGTACACACTCCGTACACTCTCCGTATACACTCCGTACATACTCCGCACTCACCGTACACACTCCGTACACTCTCCATACACTCTCCTTACATACTCCGTACAAACTCCGTACACTCTCCGTACACACTCCGTATACACTCCGTACACACTCCCGTACACTCTCCGTACACACTCCGTACACTCTCCGTACACTCTCCGTACACTCTCCGTACACTCTCCGTACACACTCCGTACACTCTCCGTACACTCTCCGTACACTCTCCGTACACTCTCCGTATACACTCCGCACTCTCCGTATACACTCCGTAGACTCTCCGTACACACTCCGTACACTCTCCGTACACTCACCGTACACTCTCCGTACACTCTCCGTACACACTCCGTACACATTCCCGTACAATCTCCGTATACTCTCCGTACACACTTTGTACACTCTCCTTACACACTCCGTACACTCTCCATAATCTTTCCGTCCACTCTTCATACACACTCCCGTACACTCTCCGTATATTCTCCGTACACACTCCGTACACTCACCTTACACACTCCCGTACACTCTCCGTACACACTCTCCGTACACGCTCCGTACACACTCCATACACTCTCCTTACATACTCCGTACACTCTCCGTACACTCTCCGTACACACACCCGTACACTCTCCGTACACTCTCCGTACAAACTCTCCGTACACACTCCGTACACTCTTCGTACACACTCCGTACACACTCCCTACTCTCTCCGTATACGCTCCGTACACACTCCGTACACTCTCCGTACACACTCCGTACACACTCCGTACACACTCCGTACACTCTCCGTGCAGACGACCTACACTCTCCGTACACACACCGTACACACTCCCGTACACTCTCCGTACACTCTCCGTACACACTCCGTACACTCTCCATACACACTCCGTACACTCTCCGTTCACTCTCCGTACACACTCCGTACACTCACCTTACACACTCCCGTACACTCTCCGTACACTCTCCGTACAAACTCTCCGTACACTCTCCGTACACTCTCCGTACACTCTCCGTACACACGCCTTACACTCTCCTTACACACTCCGTACACTCTCAGTACACTCCCCGTACACACTCCGTACACACTCCGTTCACTCTCCGTACACACTATGTACACTCTCCGTACACTCTCCGTGCACTCTCCTTATACACTCCGCACACTCTCTGTACACACTCCGTACACTCTCCGTACACACTCCGTACACTCTCCGTACACTTTCCGTACACACTCCGTACACACTCCGTATACTCCCGTACACACTCCGTACACACTACATTCACTCTCCATACACACTCTGTACACACTCCGTGCACTCTCCGTACACTCTCCGTACACACTCCGTACACTCACCTTACACACTCCCGTACACTCTCCGTACACTCTCCGTACAAACTCTCCGTACACTCTCCGTACACTCTCCGTACACTCTCCGTACACACGCCTTACACTCTCCTTACACACTCCGTACACTCTCAGTACACTCCCCGTACACACTCCGTACACACTCCGTTCACTCTCCGTACACACTATGTACACTCTCCGTACACTCTCCGTGCACTCTCCTTATACACTCCGCACACTCTCTGTACACACTCCGTACACTCTCCGTACACACTCCGTACACTCTCCGTACACTTTCCGTACACACTCCGTACACACTCCGTATACTCCCGTACACACTCCGTACACACTACATTCACTCTCCATACACACTCTGTACACACTCCGTGCACTCTCCGTACACTCTCCGTACACACTCCGTACACACTCCGTACACTCTCCGTACACTCTCCGCACTCACCGTACACACTCCGTACACTCTCCGTACACTCTCCGTACACACTTCTGTACACTCTCCGTACACTCTCCGTACACACTCCGTACACTCTCCGTACACACTCTGTACACACTCCCGTACACTCTCCGTACACTCTCCGTACACACTCCGTACACTCTCCGTACACACTCCATACACACTCCGTACACTCTCCGTATACACTCCACACATACTCCGCACTCACCGTACACGCTCCGTACACTCTCCATACACTCTCCTTACATACTCCGTACACACTCCGTACACTCTCCGTACACACTCCGTACACACTCCCGTACACTCTCCGTACACACTCCGTACACTCTCCGTACACACTCGGTACACTCTCTGTACACTCTCCGTACACTCTCCGTACACATTCCGTACACTCTCCGTACACTCTCCGTACACACTCCGTACACTCTCCGTACACACTCCGTACACACTCCGTACACTCTCCGTATTCACTCCGCACTCACCGTACACACTCCGTAGACTCTCCGTACACACTCCGTACACTCTCCGTACACTCACCGTACACACTCCATACACTCTCCGTACACACTCCGTACACACTCCCGTACACTCTCCGTACACTCTCCGTACACACTCTGTACACACTCCGTACACACTCCGTACACTCTCCGTATACACTCCGTACATACTCCGCACTCACCGTACACACTCCGTACACTCTCCATACACTCTTCTTACATACTCCGTACACACTCCGTACACTCTCCGTACACACTCCGTATACACTCCGTGCACACTCCCGTACACTCTCCGTACACACTCCGTACACTCTCCGTACACTCTCCGTACACTCTCCGTACACACTCCGTACACTCTCCGTACACACTCCGTATACACTCCGTACACACTCCCGTACAATCTCCGTATACTCTCCGTACACACTTTGTACAATCTCCTTACACACTTCGTACAATCTCCATAATCTTTCCGTCCACTCTTCGTACACACTCCCGTACACTCTCCGTATATTCTCCGTACACACTCCGTACACTCACCTTACACACTCCCGTACACTCTCCGTACACACTCTCCGTACATGCTCCGTACACACTACATACACTCTCCTTACATACTCCGTACACTCTCCGTACACTCTCCGTACACTCTCCTTACACACTCCCGTACACTCTCTGTACACTCTCCGTACAAACTCTCCGTACACTCTCCGTACACTCTCCGAACACACTCCATACACTCTTCGTACACACTCCGTACACACTCCCGTACTCTCTCCGTATACTCTCCATACACACTCCGTACACTCTCCGTACACACTCCGTACACTCTCCGGACACTCTTTGTACACACTCCGTACACTCTCCGTATACACTCCGTACATACTCCGCACTCACTGTGCACACTCCGTACACTCTCCGTACACTCTCCTTACATACTCCGTACACACTCCGTACACTCTCCGTACACACTCCGTATACACTCCGTACACACTCCCGTACACTCTCCGTACACTCTCCGTACACTCTCCGTATACACTCCGCACTCACCGTACACACTCCGTAGACTCTCCGTACACACTCCGTACACTCTCCGTACACACTCCGTACACACTCCCGTACACTCTCCGTACACACTCCGTACACTCTCCATACACTCTCTGTACACTCTCCGTACACACTCCGTACACTCTCCATACACTCTCCGTACATACTCCGTACACTCTCCGTCCACACTCCGTACACACTCCGTACACTCTCCGTACACACTCCGCACTCACCGTACACACTCCGTAGACTCTCCGTACACACTCCGTACACTCTCCGTACACTCACCGTACACACTCCGTACACTCTCCGTACACACTCCGTACACACTCCCGTACACTCTCCGTATACTCTCCGTACACACTCCGTACACTCTCCGTACACACTCCGTACACTCTCCATACACTCTCCTTACATACTCCGTACACACTCCGTACACTCTCCGTACACACTCCGTATACACTCCGTACACACTCCCGTACACTCTCCGTACACTCTCCGTACACTCTCCGTACACTCTCCGTATACACTCCGCACTCACCGTACACACTCCGTAGACTCTCCGTACACACTCCGTACACTCTCCGTACACACTCCATACACACTCCCGTACACTCTCCGTACACACTCCGTACACTCTCCGTACACTCTCCGTACACACTCCGTACACTCTCCGTACACTCTCCGTACACTCTCCGTACACACTCCGTACACACTCCGTAGACT
Organism: Pristiophorus japonicus; assembly: GCF_044704955.1. Lineage (NCBI taxonomy): Eukaryota > Metazoa > Chordata > Chondrichthyes > Pristiophoridae > Pristiophorus > Pristiophorus japonicus. The sequence continues at coordinate 112,439,013 of NC_091988.1, forward strand.
CTCCGTACACACTCCGTACACTCTCTGTACACTCTCCGTACACACTCCGTACACACTCCGTACACTCTCCGTATACACTCCGTACATACTCCGCACTCACCGTACACACTCCGTACACTCTCCGTACACTCTCCGTACACTCTCCGTACACTCTCCGTACACTCTCCGTACACACTCCGTACACTCTCCGTACACACTCCATACACACTCCGTACACACTCCGCACTCACCGTACACACTCCGTAGACTCTCCGTACACACTCCGTAGACTCTCCGTACACTCTCCGTACACTCTCCGTACATACTCCGTACACTCTCCGTCCACACTCCGTACACACTCCGTACACTCTCCGTACACACTCCGTACACATTCCCGTACAATCTCCATATACTCTCCGTACACACTTTGTACACTCTCCTTACACACTCCGTACACTCTCCATAATCTTTCCGTCCACTCTTCATACACACTCCCGTACACTCTCCGTATATTCTCCGTACACACTCCGTACACTCACCTTACACACTCCCGTACACTCTCCGTACACACTCTCCGTACACGCTCCGTACACACTCCATACACTCTCCTTACATACTCCGTACACTCTCCGTACACTCTCCGTACACTCTCCGTACACACTCCATACACTCTCCGTACACACTCCGTACACTCTCCGCATACACTCCGCACTCACCGTACACACTCCGTAGACTTTCCGTACACACGGCGTACACGCTCCGTACACTCACCGTACACACTCCGTACACTCTCCGTACACACTCCGTACACACTCCCGTACAATCTCCGTATACTCTCCGTACACACTTTGTACACTCTCCTTACACACTCCGTACAATCTCCATAATCTTTCCGTCCACTCTTCGTACACACTCCCGTACACTCTCCGTATATTCTCCGTACACACTCCGTACACTCACCTTACACACTCCCGTACACTCTCCATACACACTCTCCGTACATGCTCCGTACACACTACATACACTCTCCTTACATACTCCGTACACTCTCCGTACACTCTCCGTACACTCTCCTTACACACTCCCGTACACTCTCCGTACACTCTCCGTACAAACTCTCCGTACACTCTCCGTACACTCTCCGTATACACTCCGCACTCACCGTACACACTCCGTAGACTCTCCGTACACTCTCCGTACACTCTCCGTACACACTCCGTACACTCTCCGTACACTCTCCGTACATACTCCGTACACTCTCCGTCCACACTCCGTACACACTCCGTACACTCTCCGTACACACTCCGCACTCACCGTACACACTCCGTAGACTCTCCGTACACACTCCGTACACTCTCCGTACACTCACCGTACACACTCCGTACACTCTCCGTACACACTCCGTACACACTCCCGTACACTCTCCGTATACTCTCCGTACACACTCCGTACACTCTCCGTACACACTCCGTACACTCTCCATACACTCTCCTTACATACTCCGTACACACTCCGTACACTCTCCGTACACACTCCGTATACACTCCGTACACACTCCCGTACACTCTCCGTACACTCTCCGTACACTCTCCGTATACACTCCGCACTCACCGTACACACTCTGTAGACTCTCCGTACACACTCCGTACACTCTCCGTACACACTCCATACACACTCCCGTACACTCTCCGGACAGACTCCGTACACTCTCCGTACACTCTCCGTACACTCTCCGTACACACTCCGTACACTCTCCGTACACTCTCCGTACACACTCCGTACACTCTCCGTACACACTCCGTACACACTCCGTACACTCTCCGTACACACTCCGCACTCACCGTACACACTCCGTAGACTCTCCGTACACACTCCGTACACTCTCTGTACACTCTCCGTACACACTCTGTACACTCTCCGTACACACTCCGTACACACTCCGCACACTCTCCGTATACACTCCGTACATACTCCGCACTCACCGTACACACTCCGTACACTCTCCATACACTCTCCTTACATACTCCGTACACACTCCGTACACTCTCCGTACACACTCCGTATACACTCCGTACACACTCCCGTACACTCTCCGCACACACACCGTACACTCTCCGTACACTCTCCGTACACTCTCCGTACACACTCCGTACACTCTCCGTACACACTCCGTACACACTCCCGTACAATCTCCGTATACTCTCCGTACACACTTTGTACAATCTCCTTACACACTTCGTACAATCTCCATAATCTTTCCGTCCACTCTTCGTACACACTCCCGTACACTCTCCGTATATTCTCCGTACACACTCCGTACACTCACCTTACACACTCCCGTACACTCTCCGTACACACTCTCCGTACATGCTCCGTACACACTACATACACTCTCCTTACATACTCCGTACACTCTCCGTACACTCTCCGTACACTCTCCTTACACACTCCCGTACACTCTCTGTACACTCTCCGTACAAACTCTCCGTACACTCTCCGTACACTCTCCGAACACACTCCATACACTCTTCGTACACACTCCGTACACACTCCCGTACTCTCTCCGTATACTCTCCATACACACTCCGTACACTCTCCGTACACACTCCGTACACTCTCCGGACACTCTTTGTACACACTCCGTACACTCTCCGTATACACTCCGTACATACTCCGCACTCACTGTGCACACTCCGTACACTCTCCGTACACTCTCCTTACATACTCCGTACACACTCCGTACACTCTCCGTACACACTCCGTATACACTCCGTACACACTCCCGTACACTCTCCGTACACTCTCCGTACACTCTCCGTATACACTCCGCACTCACCGTACACACTCCGTAGACTCTCCGTACACACTCCGTACACTCTCCGTACACACTCCGTACACACTCCCGTACACTCTCCGTACACTCTCCGTACATACTCCGTACACTCTCCGTCCACACTCCGTACACACTCCGTACACTCTCCGTACACACTCCGCACTCACCGTACACACTCCGTAGACTCTCCGTACACACTCCGTACACTCTCCGTACACTCACCGTACACACTCCGTACACTCTCCGTACACACTCCGTACACACTCCCGTACACTCTCCGTATACTCTCCGTACACACTCCGTACACTCTCCGTACACACTCCGTACACTCTCCATACACTCTCCTTACATACTCCGTACACACTCCGTACACTCTCCGTACACACTCCGTATACACTCCGTACACACTCCCGTACACTCTCCGTACACTCTCCGTACACTCTCCGTACACTCTCCGTATACACTCCGCACTCACCGTACACACTCCGTAGACTCTCCGTACACACTCCGTACACTCTCCGTACACACTCCATACACACTCCCGTACACTCTCCGTACACACTCCGTACACTCTCCGTACACTCTCCGTACACACTCCGTACACTCTCCGTACACTCTCCGTACACTCTCCGTACACACTCCGTACACACTCCGTAGACTCTCCGTACACACTCCGTACACTCTCTGTACACTCTCCGTACACACTCCGTACACACTCCGTACACTCTCCGTATACACTCCGTACATACTCCGCACTCACCGTACACACTCCGTACACTCTCCATACACTCTCCTTACATACTCCGTACACACTCCGTACACTCTCCGTACACACTCCGTACACACTCCCGTACACTCTCCGTACACACTCCGTACACTCTCCGTACACTCTCCGTACACTCTCCGTACACACTCCGTACACTCTCCGTACACTCTCCGTACACACTCCGTACACTCTCCGTACACACTCCGTACACACTCCGTACACACTCCGCACTCACCGTACACACTCCGTAGACTCTCCGTACACACTCCGTATACTCTCCGTACACTCACCGTACACACTCCGTACACTCTCCGTACACACTCCGTACACATTCCCGTACAATCTCCATATACTCTCCGTACACACTTTGTACACTCTCCTTACACACTCCGTACACTCTCCATAATCTTTCCGTCCACTCTTCATACACACTCCCGTACACTCTCCGTATATTCTCCGTACACACTCCGTACACTCACCTTACACACTCCCGTACACTCTCCGTACACACTCTCCGTACACGCTCCGTACACACTCCATACACTCTCCTTACATACTCCGTACACTCTCCGTACACTCTCCGTACACTCTCCGTACACACTCCATACACTCTCCGTACACACTCCGTACACTCTCCGCATACACTCCGCACTCACCGTACACACTCCGTAGACTCTCCGTACACACGCCGTACACGCTCCGTACACTCACCGTACACACTCCGTACACTCTCCGTACACACTCCGTACACACTCCCGTACAATCTCCGTATACTCTCCGTACACACTTTGTACACTCTCCTTACACACTCCGTACAATCTCCATAATCTTTCCGTCCACTCTTCGTACACACTCCCGTACACTCTCCGTATATTCTCCGTACACACTCCGTACACTCACCTTACACACTCCCGTACACTCTCCATACACACTCTCCGTACATGCTCCGTACACACTACATACACTCTCCTTACATACTCCGTACACTCTCCGTACACTCTCCGTACACTCTCCTTACACACTCCCGTACACTCTCCGTACACTCTCCGTACAAACTCTCCGTACACTCTCCGTACACTCTCCGTATACACTCCGCACTCACCGTACACACTCCGTAGACTCTCCGTACACTCTCCGTACACTCTCCGTACACACTCCGTACACTCTCCGTACACTCTCCGTACATACTCCGTACACTCTCCGTCCACACTCCGTACACACTCCGTACACTCTCCGTACACACTCCGCACTCACCGTACACACTCCGTAGACTCTCCGTACACACTCCGTACACTCTCCGTACACTCACCGTACACACTCCGTACACTCTCCGTACACACTCCGTACACACTCCCGTACACTCTCCGTATACTCTCCGTACACACTCCGTACACTCTCCGTACACACTCCGTACACTCTCCATACACTCTCCTTACATACTCCGTACACACTCCGTACACTCTCCGTACACACTCCGTATACACTCCGTACACACTCCCGTACACTCTCCGTACACTCTCCGTACACTCTCCGTACACTCTCCGTATACACTCCGCACTCACCGTACACACTCTGTAGACTCTCCGTACACACTCCGTACACTCTCCGTACACACTCCATACACACTCCCGTACACTCTCCGTACAGACTCCGTACACTCTCCGTACACTCTCCGTACACTCTCCGTACACACTCCGTACACTCTCCGTACACACTCCGTACACACTCCGTACACTCTCCGTACACACTCCGTACACTCTCTGTACACTCTCCGTACACACTCTGTACACTCTCCGTACACACTCCGTACACACTCCGTACACTCTCCGTATACACTCCGTACATACTCCGCACTCACCGTACACACTCCGTACACTCTCCATACACTCTCCTTACATACTCCGTACACACTCCGTACACTCTCCGTACACACTCCGTATACACTCCGTACACACTCCCGTACACTCTCCGCACACACTCCGTACACTCTCCGTACACTCTCCGTACACTCTCCGTACACACTCCGTACACTCTCCGTACACTCTCCGTACACACTCCGTACACTCTCCGTACACACTCCGTACACACTCCGTACACTCTCCGTATACACTCCGCACTCACCGTACACACTCCGTAGACTCTCCGTACACACTCCGTATACTCTCCGTACACTCACCGTACACACTCCGTACACTCTCCGCACACACTCCGTACACATTCCCGTACAATCTCCATATACTCTCCGTACACACTTTGTACACTCTCCTTACACACTCCGTACACTCTCCATAATCTTTCCGTCCACTCTTCATACACACTCCCGTACACTCTCCGTATATTCTCCGTACACACTCCGTACACTCACCTTACACACTCCCGTACACTCTCCGTACACACTCTCCGTACACACTCCGTACACACTCCATACACTCTCCTTACATACTCCGTACACTCTCCATACACTCTCCATACACACACCCGTACACTCTCCGTACACTCTCCGTACAAACTCTCCGTACACACTCCGTACACTCTTCGTACACACTCCGTACACACTCCCATACTCTCTCCGTATACGCTCCGTACACACTCCGTACACTCTCCGTACACACTCCGTACACTCTCCGTACACACTCCGTACACACTCCGTACACACTCCGTACACTCTCCGTGCAGACTACCTACACTCTCCGTACACACACCGTACACTCTCCGTACACTCTCCATACATACTCCGTACACTCTCCGTTCACTCTCCGTACACACTCCGTACACTCTCCTTACACACTCCCGTACACTCTCCGTACACTCTCCGTACAAACTCTCCGTACACTCTCCGTACACTCTCCGTACACTCTCCGTACACACGCCTTACACTCTCCTTACACACTCCGTACACTCTCCGTACACTCTCCGCACTCACCGTACACACTCCGTACACACTCTGTACACACTACGTACACACTCCGTACACTCTCCGTACACACTACGTACACACTCTATACACACTCCGTTCACTCTCCGTACACACTCTGTACACTCTCCGTACACTCTCCCTACACACTCCGTACACACTCCGTACACTCCGTACACACTCCGTACACACTCCCGTACACTCTCCGTACACTCTCCGTACACACTCCGTACACTCTCCTTACACACTCCGTACACTCTCCTTGCACACTCCGTACACTCTCCGAACACACTCTGTGCACTCTCCTTACACACTCCGTACACTCTCCTTACACACTCCGTACACTTTCCGTACACACTCCGTACACTCTCTGTAAACTTTCCGTCCACTCTCTGTACACACTGTCGTACACTCTCCGTAGACTATCCGTACACACTCCGCACACTCTCCGTACACACTCCGTACACTCTCCGTACAATCTCCGTACACACTCCCGTACACTCTCTGTACACACTCCCGTATGCTCTCTGTACACACTCCGTACACACTCCGTACACACTCCGTACACTCTCCGTACACACTCCGTACACACTCCGTACACTCTCCGTACACACTCCGTACACTCTCCGTATACATTCTCCGTACACTCTCCGTACACACTCCTGTACACTCTCCGTACACACTCCGTACACTCTCCATACACTCTCCGTACACTCTCCGTACACACTCCGTACACTCTCCGTACACTCTCCGTACATACTCCGTACACTCTCCGTCCACACTCCGTACACACTCCGTACACTCTCCGTACACACTCCGCACTCACCGTACACACTCCGTAGACTCTCCGTACACACTCCGTACACTCTCCGTACACTCACCGTACACACTCCGTACACTCTCCGTACACACTCCGTACACACTCCCGTACACTCTCCGTATACTCTCCGTACACACTCCGTACACTCTCCGTACACACTCCGTACACTCTCCATACACTCTCCTTACATACTCCGTACACACTCCGTACACTCTCCGTACACACTCCGTATACACTCCGTACACACTCCCGTACACTCTCCGTACACTCTCCGTACACTCTCCGTACACTCTCCGCACTCACCGTGCACACTCCGTACACTCTCCGTACACTCTCCTTACATACTCCGTACACACTCCGTACACTCTCCGTACACACTCCGTATACACTCCGTACACACTCCCGTACACTCTCCGTACACTCTCCGTACACTCTCCGTATACACTCCGCACTCACCGTACACACTCCGTAGACTCTCCGTACACACTCCGTACACTCTCCGTACATACTCCGTACACACTCCCGTACACTCTCCGTACACACTCCGTACACTCTCCATACACTCTCCGTACACTCTCCGTACACACTCCGTACACTCTCCGTACACTCTCCGTACACTCTCCGTACAATCTCCGTCCACACTCCGTACACACTCCGTACACTCTCCGTACACACTCCGCACTCACCGTACACACTCCGTAGACTCTCCGTACACACTCCGTACACTCTCCGTACACTCACCGTACACACTCCGTACACTCTCCGTACACACTCCGTACACACTCCCATACACTCTCCGTATACTCTCCGTACACACTCCGTACACTCTCCGTACACACTCCGTACACTCTCCATACACTCTCCTTACATACTCCGTACACACTCCGTACACTCTCCGTACACACTCCGCACACACTCCGTACACACTCCCGTACACTCTCCGTACACTCTCCGTACACTCTCCGTACACTCTCCGTATACACTCCGCACTCACCGTACACACTCCGTAGACTCTCCGTACACACTCCGTACACTCTCCGTACACACTCCGTACACTCTCCGTACACTCTCCGTACACACTCCGTACACTCTCCGTACACACTCCGCACTCACCGTACACACTCCGTAGACTCTCCGTACACACTCCGTACACTCTCTGTACACTCTCTGTACACACTCTGTACACTCTCCGTACACACTCCGTACACACTCCGTACACTCTCCGTATACACTCCGTACATACTCCGCACTCACCGTACACACTCCGTACACTCTCCATACACTCTCCTTACATACTCCGTACACACTCCGTACACTCTCCGTACACACTCCGTATACACTCCGTACACACTCCCGTACACTCTCCGTACACACTCCGTACACTCTCCGTACACTCTCCGTACACTCTCCGTACACACTCCGTACACTCTCTGTACACTCTCCGTACACACTCTGTACACTCTCTCCGTACACTCTCCGTACACACTCCGTACACTCTCCGTACACACTCCGTACACACTCCGTACACACTCCGTATACACTCCGCACTCACCGTACACACTCCGTAGACTCTCCGTACACACTCCGTATACTCTCCGTACACTCACCGTACACATTCCGTACACTCTCCGTACACACTCCGTACACATTCCCGTACAATCTCCATATACTCTCCGTACACACTTTGTACACTCTCCTTACACACTCCGTACACTCTCCATAATCTTTCCGTCCACTCTTCATACACACTCCCTTACACTCTCCGTATATTCTCCGTACACACTCCGTACACTCACCTTACACACTCCCGTACACTCTCCGTACACACTCTCCATACATGCTCCGTACACACTCCATACACTCTCCTTACATACTCCGTACACTCTCCGTACACTCTCCGTACACACACCCGTACACTCTCCGTACACTCTCCGTACAAACTCTCCGTACACACTCCGTACACTCTTCGTACACACTCCGTACACACTCCCATACTCTCTCCGTATACGCTCCGTACACGCTCCGTACACGCTCCGTACAATCTCCGTATACTCTCCGTACACACTTTGTACACTCTCCTTACACACTCCATACAATCTCCATAATCTTTCCGTCCACTCTTCGTACACACTCCCGTACACTCTCCGTATATTCTCCGTACACACTCCGTACACTCACCTTACACACTCCCGTACACTCTCCGTACACACTCTCCGTACATGCTCCGTACACACTACATACACTCTCCTTACATACTCCGTACACTCTCCGTACACTCTCCGTACACTCTCTTACACACTCCCGTACACTCTCCGTACACTCTCCGTACAAACTCTCCGTACACTCTCCATACACTCTCCGAACACACTCCATACACTCTTCGTACACACTCCGTTCACACTCCCGTACTCTCTCCGTATACTCTCCGTACACACTCCGTACACTCTCCGTACACACTCCGTACACTCTCCGGACACTCTTTGTACACACTCCGTACACTCTCCGTATACACTCCGTACATACTCCGCACTCACTGTGCACACTCCGTACACTCTCCGTACACTCTCCTTACATACTCCGTACACACTCCGTACACACTCCGTACACTCTCCGTACACACTCCGTATACACTCCGTACACACTCCCGTACACTCTCCGTATACTCTCCGTACACTCTCCGTATACACTCCGCACTCACCGTACACACTCCGTGGACTCTCCGTACACACTCCGTACACTCTCCGTACACACTCCGTACACACTCCCGTACACTCTCCGTACACACTCCGTACACTCTCCATACACTCTCCGTACACTCTCCGTACACACTCCATACACTCTCCGTACACTCTCCGTACACTCTCCGTACATACTCCGTACACTCTCCGTCCACACTCCGTACACACTCCGTACACTCTCCGTACACTCTCCGTACACACTCCGCACTCACCGTACACACTCCGTAGACTCTCCGTACACACTCCGTACACTCTCCGTACACTCACCGTACACACTCCGTACACTCTCCGTACACACTCCGTACACACTCCCGTACACTCTCCGTATACTCTCCGTACACACTCCGTACACTCTCCGTACACACTCCGTACACTCTCCATACACTCTCCTTACATACTCCGTACACACTCCGTACACTCTCCGTACACACTCCGTATACACTCCGTACACACTCCCGTACACTCTCCGTACACTCTCCGTACACTCACCGTACACACTCCGTACACTCTCCGTACACACTCCGTACACACTCCCGTACACTCTCCGTATACTCTCCGTACACACTCCGTACACTCTCCGTACACACTCCGTACACTCTCCATACACTCTCCTTACATACTCCGTACACACTCCGTACACTCTCCGTACACACTCCGTATACACTCCGTACACACTCCCGTACACTCTCCGTACACTCTCCGTACACTCTCCGTACACTCTCCGTATACACTCCGCACTCACCGTACACACTCCGTAGACTCTCCGTACACACTCCGTACACTCTCCGTACACACTCCATACACACTCCCGTACACTCTCCGTACACACTCCGTACACTCTCCGTACACTCTCCGTACACACTCCGTACACTCTCCGTACACTCTCCGTAGACTCTCCGTACACACTCCGTACACACTCCGTACACTCTCCGTACACACTCCGTACACTCTCCGGACACTCTTTGTACACACTCCGTACACTCTCCGTATACACTCCGTACATACTCCGCACTCACTGTGCACACTCCGTACACTCTCCGTACACTCTCCTTACATACTCCGTACACACTCCGTACACTCTCCGTACACACTCTGTATACACTCCGTACACACTCCGTAGACTCTCCGTATACTCTCCGTACACTCTCCGTATACACTCCGCACTCACCGTACACACTCCGTAGACTCTCCGTACACACTCCGTACACTCTCCGTACACACTCCGTACACACTCCCGTACACTCTCCGTACACACTCCGTACACTCTCCATACACTCTCCGTACACTCTCCGTACACACTCCGTACACTCTCCGTACACTCTCCGTACATACTCCGTACACTCTCCGTCCACACTCCGTACACACTCCGTACACTCTCCGTACACACTCCGCACTCACCGTACACACTCCGTAGACTCTCCGTACACACTCCGTACACTCTCCGTACACTCACCGTACACACTCCGTACACTCTCCGTACACACTCCGTACACACTCCCGTACACTCTCCGTATACTCTCCGTACACACTCCGTACACTCTCCGTACACACTCCGTACACTCTCCATACACTCTCCGTACACACTCCGTACACACTCCCTCACACTCTCCGTACACACTCCGTATACACTCCGTACACACTCCCGTACACTCTCCGTACACTCTCCGTACACTCTCCGTACACTCTCCGTATACACTCCGCACTCACCGTACACACTCCGTAGACTCTCCGTACACACTCCGTACACTCTCCGTACACACTCCATACACACTCCCGTACACTCTCCGTACACACTCCGTACACTCTCCGTACACTCTCCGTACACTCTCCGTACACACTCCGTACACTCTCCGTACACTCTCCGTACACACTCCGTACACACTCCGTAGACTCTCCGTACACACTCCGTACACTCTCTGTACACTCTCCGTACACACTCTGTACACTCTCCGTACACACTCCGTACACACTCCGTACACTCTCCGTATACACTCCGTACATACTCCGCACTCACCGTACACACTCCGTACACTCTCCATACACTCTCCTTACATACTCCGTACACACTCCGTACACTCTCCGTACACACTCCGTATACACTCCGTACACACTCCGTACACTCTCCGTATACACTCCGCACTCACCGTACACACTCCGTAGACTCTCCGTACACACTCCGTATACTCTCCGTACACTCACCGTACACACTCCGTACACTCTCCGTACACACTCCGTACACACTCCCGTACACTCTCCGTATACTCTCCGTACACACTCCGTACACTCTCCGTACACACTCCGTACACTCTCCATACACTCTCCTTACATACTCCGTACACACTCCGTACACTCTCCGTACACACTCCGTATACACTCCGTACACACTCCCGTACACTCTCCGTACACTCTCCGTACACTCTCCGCACTCACCGTACACACTCCGTAGACTCTCCGTACACACTCCGTACACTCTCCGTACACACTCCATACACACTCCCGTACACTCTCCGTACACACTCCGTACACTCTCCGTACACTCTCCGTACACTCTCCGTACACACTCCGTACACTCTCCGTACACTCTCCGTACACACTCCGTACACTCTCCGTACACACTCCGTACACACTCCGTACACTCTCCGTACACACTCCGCACTCACCGTACACACTCCGTAGACTCTCCGTACACACTCCGTACACTCTCTGTACACTCTCTGTACACACTCTGTACACTCTCCGTACACACTCCGTACACACTCCGTACACTCTCCGTATACACTCCGTACATACTCCGCACTCACCGTACACACTCCGTACACTCTCCATACACTCTCCTTACATACTCCGTACACACTCCGTACACTCTCCGTACACACTCCGTATACACTCCATACACACTCCCGTACACTCTCCGTACACACTCCGTACACTCTCCGTACACTCTCCGTACACTCTCCGTACACACTCCGTACACTCTCCGTACACTCTCCGTACACACTCCGTACACGCTCCGTACACACTCCGTACACACTCCGTACACTCTCCGTATACACTCCGCACTCACCGTACACACTCCGTAGACTCTCCGTACACACTCCGTATACTCTCCGTACACTCACCGTACACACTCCGTACACTCTCCGTACACACTCCGTACACACTCCGTACACTCTCCGTACACACTCTGTACACACTCCCGTACAATCTCCATATACTCTCCGTACACACTTTGTACACTCTCCTTACACACTCCGTACACTCTCCATAATCTTTCCGTCCACTCTTCATACACACTCCCGTACACTCTCCGTATATTCTCCGTACACACTCCGTACACTCACCTTACACACTCCCGTACACTCTCCGTACACACTCTCCGTACACGCTCCGTACACACTCCATACACTCTCCTTACATACTCCGTACACTCTCCATACACTCTCCATACACACACCCGTACACTCTCCGTACACTCTCCGTACAAACTCTCCGTACACACTCCGTACACTCTTCGTACACACTCCGTACACACTCCCATACTCTCTCCGTATACGCTCCGTACACACTCCGTACACTCTCCGTACACACTCCGTACACTCTCCGTACACACTCCGTACACACTCCGTACACACTCCGTACACTCTCCGTGCAGACTACCTACACTCTCCGTACACACACCGTACACTCTCCGTACACTCTCCATACATACTCCGTACACTCTCCGTTCACTCTCCGTACACACTCCGTACACTCTCCTTACACACTCCCGTACACTCTCCGTACACTCTCCGTACAAACTCTCCGTACACTCTCCGTACACTCTCCGTACACTCTCCGTACACACGCCTTACACTCTCCTTACACACTCCGTACACTCTCCGTACACTCCCCGTACACACTCCGTACACACTCTGTTCACTCTCCGTACACACTCTGTACACTCTCCGTACACTCTCCGTACACACTCCGTACACCTCCGTACACTCTCCGTACACTCTCCGTACACTCTCCGCACTCACCGTACACACTCCGTACACTCTCTGTACACACTACGTACACACTCCGTACACTCTCCGTACACACTACGTACACACTCCATACACACTCCGTTCACTCTCCGTACACACTCTGTACACTCTCCGTACACTCTCCCTACACACTCCGTACACACTCCGTACACTCCGTACACACTCCGTACACACTCCCGTACACTCTCCGTACACTCTCCGTACACACTCCGTACACTCTCCTTACACACTCCGTACACTCTCCTTGCACACTCCGTACACTCTCCGAACACACTCTGTGCACTCTCCTTACACACTCCGTACACTCTCCTTACACACTCCGTACACTTTCCGTACACACTCCGTACACTCTCTGTACACTTTCCGTCCACTCTCTGTACACACTGTCGTACACTCTCCGTAGACTATCCGTACACACTCCGCACACTCTCCGTACACACTCCGTACACTCTCCGTACACTCTCCGTACACACTCCCGTACACTCTCTGTACACACTCCCGTATGCTCTCTGTACACACTCCGTACACACTCCGTACACAATCCGTACACTCTCCGTACACACTCCGTACACACTCCGTACACTCTCCGTACACACTCCGTACACTCTCCGTACACATTCTCCGTACACTCTCCGTACACACTCCTGTACACTCTCCGTACACACTCCGTACACTCTCCATACACTCTCCGTACACTCTCCGTACACACTCCGTACACTCTCCGTACACTCTCCGTACATACCCCGTACACTCTCCGTCCACACTCCGTACACACTCCGTACACTCTCCGTACACACTCCGCACTCACCGTACACACTCCGTAGACTCTCCGTACACACTCCGTACACTCTCCGTACACTCACCGTACACACTCCGTACACTCTCCGTACACACTCCCGTACACTCTCCGTATACTCTCCGTACACACTCCGTACACTCTCCGTACACACTCCGTACACTCTCCATACACTCTCCTTACATACTCCGTACACACTCCGTACACTCTCCGTACACACTCCGTATACACTCCGTACACACTCCCGTACACTCTCCGTACACTCTCCGTACACTCTCCGTACACTCTCCGCACTCACCGTGCACACTCCGTACACTCTCCGTACACTCTCCTTACATACTCCGTACACACTCCGTACACTCTCCGTACACACTCCGTATACACTCCGTACACACTCCCGTACACTCTCCGTACACTCTCCGTACACTCTCCGTATACACTCCGCACTCACCGTACACACTCCGTAGACTCTCCGTACACACTCCGTACACTCTCCGTACACACTCCGTACACACTCCCGTACACTCTCCGTACACACTCCGTACACTCTCCATACACTCTCCGTACACTCTCCGTACACTCTCCGTACATACTCCGTACACTCTCCGTCCACACTCCGTACACACTCCGTACACTCTCCGTACACACTCCGCACTCACCGTACACACTCCGTAGACTCTCCGTACACACTCCGTACACTCTCCGTACACTCACCGTACACACTCCGTACACTCTCCGTACACACTCCGTACACACTCCCGTACACTCTCCGTATACTCTCCGTACACACTCCGTACACTCTCCGTACACACTCCGTACACTCTCCATACACTCTCCTTACATACTCCGTACACACTCCGTACACTCTCCGTACACACTCCGTATACACTCCGTACACACTCCCGTACACTCTCCGTACACTCTCCGTATACACTCCGTACACTCTCCGTACACACTCCGTAGACTCACCGTACACACTCCGTACACTCTCCGTACACACTCCATACACACTCCCGTACACTCTCCGTACACACTCCGTACACTCTCCGTACACTCTCTTTACACTCTCCGTACACACTCCGTACACTCTCCGTACACTCTCCGTACACTCTCCGTACACACTCCGTACACTCTCTGTACACACTCCGTACACACTCCGTACACTCTCCGTACACACTCCGCACTCACCGTACACACTCCGTAGACTCTCCGTACACACTCCGTACACTCTCTGTACACTCTCCGTACACACTCTGTACACTCTCCGTACACACTCCGTACACACTCCGTACACTCTCCATATACACTCCGTACATACTCCGCACTCACCGTACACACTCCGTACACTCTCCATACACTCTCCTTACATACTCCGGACACACTCCGTACACTCTCCGTACACACTCCGTATACACTCCGTACACACTCCCGTACACTCTCCGTACACTCTCCGTACACTCTCCGTACACTCTCCGTACACACTCCGTACACTCTCCGTACACTCTCCGTACACACTCCGTACACTCTCCGTACACACTCCGTACACACTCCGTACACTCTCCGTATACACTCCGCACTCACCGTACACACTCCGTAGACTCTCCGTACACACTCCGTATACTCTCCGTACACTCACCGTACACACTCCGTACACTCTCCGTACACACTCCGTACACATTCCCGTACAATCTCCATATACTCTCCGTACACACTTTGTACACTCTCCTTACACACTCCGTACACTCTCCATAATCTTTCCGTCCACTCTTCATACACGCTCCCGTACACTCTCCGTATATTCTCCGTACACACTCCGTACACTCACCTTACACACTCCCGTACACTCTCCGTACACACTCTCCGTACACGCTCCGTACACACTCCATACACTCTCCTTACATACTCCGTACACTCTCCATACACTCTCCGTACACACTCCCGTACACTCTCTGTACACACTCCCGTATGCTCTCTGTACACACTCCGTACACACTCCGTACACACTCCGTACACTCTCCGTACACACTCCGTACACACTCCGTACACTCTCCGTACACACTCCGTACACTCTCCGTACACATTCTCCGTACACTCTCCGTACACACTCCTGTACACACTCCGTACACGTTCTCCGTACACTCTCCGTATACACTCCTGTACAGACTCCGTACACTCTCCGTACACTCTCCGTACACACTCCGTATATACGCCGTGCAGACCCGGGGAGGCCGGGATTTCAGGACCAATATTAGCTGTCACTTGTCTCCAAAGAATGTTCTTCCTCCTGCCTGGCATAGCCGTTCATTAGAGGACAAGAAGAGGACAGATGGGATTTGTAATACAGCACTGGATAATATTGGGTCGGGTGTGGTAGTGCAGTGTGTGGGACAGGAACAGTTTATTGGGGGTCATAGTGTACACCAATGGAGAGGGGGTGCAGACTGGCAGATACCTTCTGGGAGGATCTTGATGCACAGAAATTGAAGGCAGCGGTGACTACTACAGCTGGCAGGGTTGCAGAGCACGGCTGGAGATCTGCTGGAAGCATAGGGTGTAACTGGGTTACAGTCTCCCCAATGAAGTGTTCCCTCCTCATGCCCTGGTGCTCAGACACACTGAAAGCTGATATCCTCTGTGTGTGGGGCCTGGGAGGCAGGTAAACCAGCCTGTGGTGTAACCCAACCTGCTGCCCATCCTTTCTTCATGAAACATAAACTCAGTGGGAAACCCAAGGTAAACCAAGTGTTGCTACTTAAACCAAAGGTGCAAAGAAATATATACAAACTGCTCCAGCCAAGTTCCAAAATCCCCCTTCTCCCCCCAAAAAATTACCGGCTGCAATGTACCTTCCGAAATAATTCAGTCTTCGACCTCATAATTGGTGGGTTGCCGGTCCGGACCAAGAGTGCGGGACCGACGGGTGATAAAGGGGTGAAAATGGTGACACCCCGCTTGCCGACCCGCTTGATTCCGGTAAGAACCCGGACGGCCCAGGCATCTGCCTGTATCTGGCGGGCCCCATTATACAGCTCTGATTAATGTAGTTCTTAATCATACTCGGCCGACTCCCAGGGCTAGTGGAGAGAGAGAGAGAGAGAGTGTAAAGGATGACAATGGAATGAATGCTGAAACACATTGCATCCATTCCAACGGGCCAGCTTCATACTGGAAAATCAACATAGCTGCCCCAGTGCCTGAGTCACTCGGTGACCAGACTCTCACCTTCCAGATTGCACGCTGCTGATTGCTGAACAGATCAGAGAAGTCACCATTTTGAAGAAGCCACAAGGATCATTTGGAATTCAAAAAATGTGAAATTTTAATATCTCTCATTTACGATAATTTGTAAATTTAAGTTTGCGAACGTCTGTAGCATATTGAAAGAGGCAGCAGGATGGAGCTGGATTTGGTTCGGTGCCAAGTCAAGACAGAGTGATGGGGAACGTAGGGCCAATGGACTGATTCACTGAGGTAAGCCCAGAAATAAACGTTTCTCTCAGAGAGTCGTAAATCTTTGGAATTCTCTATCCCAGAGAGCTGTGGAGGCTGGGTCATTGAATATACTTAAGAACATAAGAGCATAAGAAATAGGAAGAGTAGGCCATACGGCCCCTCGAGCCTGCTCCGTCATTCAATAAGATCATGGTTGATCCGATCATGGACTCAGCTCCACTTCCCCGCCCACTCCCCATAACCTCTTATCCCCTTATCGGTTAAGAAACTGTCTATTTCTGTCTTAAATTTATTCAATGTCCCGGCTTCCACAGCCCTCTGAGGCAGCGAATTCCACAGATTTACAAACCTCAGAGAGAAGAAATTTCTCCTCATCTCAGTTTTAAATGGGTGGCCCCTTATTCTAAGATCATGCCCCCGAGTTCTAGTCTCCCCCATCAGTGGAAACATCCTCTCTGCATCCACCTTGTCAAGCCCCCTCATAATCTTTTATGTTTCAATAAGATCACCTCTCATTCTTCTTAATTCCAATGAGTAGAGGCCCAACCTACTCAACCTTTCCTCATAAGTCAACCCCCTCATCTCTGGAATCAACCGAGTGAACCTTCTCTGAACTGCCTCCAAAGCAAGTATATCCTTTCGTAAATATGGAAACCAAAACTGCACGCAGTATTCCAGGTGTGGCCTCACCAATACCTTAGTAAGACTTCCCTGCTTTTATACGCCATCCCCTTTGCAATAAAGGCCCAGATTCCATTGGCCTTCCTGATCACTTGCTGTACCTGCATACTATCCTTTTGTGTTTCATGCACAAGTGCCCCCAGGTCCTGCTGTATTGCGGCACTTTGCAATCTTTCTCCATTTAAACAATAACTTGCTCTTGGATTTTTTTCTGCCAAAGTGCATGACCTCACACTTGCAACATTATACTCCATCTGCCAAATTTTTGCCCACTCACTTAGCCTGTCTATGTCCTTTTGCAGATTTTTTTGTGCCCACCTCACACATTGCTTTTCCTCCCATCTTTGTATCGTCAGCAAACTTGGCTACATTACACTCAGTCCTTTCTTCCAAGTCGTTAGTATAGATTTTAAGGTGGAGAGAGACAGATTTTTGAACGATAAGTATGTGAAGGGTTATGGGGAGCGGACGGGGAAGTGGAGTTGAGTCAATGATCAGATCAGCAATAATCGTATTGAATGACGGAGCAGGCTCGAGGGGCCAAATGACCGACTCCTGCTCCTATTTCTTATGTTCTTATGTAAAGCAAAGCCAGTGCAGTCTCTCGCAATGTGTCAAGCACGACCTCTGGTGTCCAGTGTAGGTTATTACAACAGAGACGACTGTTCACAAACATCCTCCTCCAGGTGGCTGTGCTCAGCCCACACACCTCCCCACTGTACGTGACCAACACTCACCCTGAGGTCACATGACCCCTTTCATTGGATAAATCATTAAGGAAACTGACACAGTTTCCAGGTCACCTAATGTTGCAGTGAGCCATCACCAATTTGTCACTCCCACACCTGTCAATCGTCACTCCCACACCTGTCAATCCTCACTCCCACACCTGGGCACAACCCTCACTCCCACACCTGGGCACAACCCTCACTCCCACACCTGTCAATCCTCACTCCCACACCTGGGCACAACCCTCACTCCCACACCTGTCAATCCTCACTCCCACACCTGGGCACAACCCTCACTCCCACACCTGGGCACAACCCTCACTCCCACACCTGTCAATCCTCACTCCCACACCTGGGCACAACCCTCACTCCCACACCTGGGCACAACCCTCACTCCCACACCTGTCAATCCTCACTCCCACACGTGTCAATCCTCAATCCCACACCTGGGCACATCCCTCACTCCCACATCTGTCAATCCTCACTCCCACACCTGTCAACCCTCACTCCCACACCTGTCAATCCTCACTCCCACACCTGGGCACAATCCTCACACCCACACCTGTCAACCCTCACTCCCACACCTGGGCACAATCCTCACTCCCACACCTGTCAACCCTCACTCCCACACCTGGGCACAATCCTCACTCCCACACTTGGGTACAACCCTCACTCCCACACCTGTCAACCCTTACTCCCACACCTTGGCACAATCCTCACTCCCTCACCTGTCAATCCTCACTCCCACACCTGTCAACCCTCACTCCCACACCTGCGCACAACCCTCACTCCCACACCTGGGCACAATCCTCACTCCCACACCTGTCAATCCTCACTCCCACACCTGTCAATCCTCACTCCCACACCTGCGCACAACCCTCACTCCCACACCTGTCAATCCTCACTCCCACACCTGTTAATCCTCACTCCCACACCTGGGCATAACCCTCTTCACTGCTCTTCCCTTTAATAGAAGATTCTGTCAATTGGAACTGAGCCGAAAACCTTTCTGGATTCCCTCAAGTGTTGGAAAACTGAACTGGAAATAAGGCACTAAAGTGAGTCTTCATTCCCTGAATTATATTTCCAATGTGCCGTTAAGCTTTAGTGTCAGGATTGCTGCCGAGGAAATCTTGTGGCAGCTCTCCATTTTCAGCATTTGGTCAGTCAGCAAAGTGAGGCAAGCAGTGAATACACCCTGGGACAGAACACAATCAGCAATTCTACTTACTGTCAGAGGGATTAAAAACACGCATGTCGCAGGTACAGCTCCAAACCTTTGCTGTTCGGGCTAGATTCTCCCTCAGCATCTGTGTGTAGCGCTAGTCCTGTGGGAGCTCAGCACCATCTCCTGCACTGGGATAGGTACTGCCGCTATTCAACATTTGTCTCAAATACATTCTACAGCCCTGATATGAACCTATTCGTGCCAGGGAGGGGGGGGTTAGTTAAAATGGCATTGCACCGTGTCCCCGGCTTGATATTCACATCAAATAGCAGCAAATAAAGATTGCGATCGCGTCCTGTGCTGGATTCAAGCACAGCCCTCTATTCTGATCCCTTCGTTGGCTGCTGCAGATATTTGGGGTGCCCTAGCCTGGCGATAACAGTTTCAAAATAGGGTCGATAGCCTTCCTGCCCGGTTATAGAAAGAACATAAGAACATAAGAAATAGGAAAGGAGTAGACCATACGGCCCCCCCGAGCCTGCTCCGCCATTTAATACAATCATGGCTGATCCAATCATGGACTCAGCTCCACTTCCCCACCCGCTCCCCATAACCCCTTATTCCCTTATCAGTTAAGAAACTGTATTTCTGTCTTAAATGTATTCAATGTCCCAGCTTCCACAGCTCTCTGAGGCAACGAATTCCACAGATCCACAACCATCTGAGAGAAGAAATTCCTCCTCATCTCAGTTTTAAATGGGCGGCCCCTTATTCTAAGATTATGCCCCCTAGTTCTAGTCTCCCCTATCTGCATCCACCTTGTCAAGCTCTCGTTCTGGAACAGTGTGACAGGAAATGCGTGGGTGGACTTTGACCTTTGCTTGGCCGCCCGTTCTGACTTGTGACCACCCCCCCCACACCTTCCTTTTCCCCAGGCGAGTTGTACGGCACCAAACCGACATCGCAGCACAGCTCGCCAGATTGAGTCCCGAGTCTTGGGCAGGAGCTGGTGCTAGCAAGGTCAGCCATTGGGGGGGTGGGTCACTATTGTGGAACCACTGCAAGGTACAGCGCGAGCTGGTGCAGGAGGGCGACGGCAGCGAAGAGTGACATCATCAAGGTCCAGGTCGGTGATTGGAGCGTGGGCAGATACAGCAGGAGCAGCGAGGTCAGGACAAAGGAGCGGCGAGAGACTGTAGAGGGATGTGATCGCCCAGGGGAGGCGCGAGTTCGGGCCCAGGGGCAGCACGGGCCAGCCCACACTGCGATATGTGCGCACACTAGGTCTGTGCAGCAGAGCAGGTCTCCAGTCATCCTGGTTAATCCTTGCCACTGGACCAAGACCTAGCTCTGTCAAGCCCGTGTGGTGGCTGGTGTGCAACGGCCACCAAACGTTAAAAAAATCAACACACAGGTATCTTCCACCCTTCAGGATGTAGTTCAGGATCTGGAATATTAGGTCCTTCATTGAAACACCTGTGAACTTATCCCTTTTTGGCGTGGAAACAAGTCATCCTCGCTTCGAGGGATTGCCTATGATGATGATTGTGGAATGTGGGGTCCCTGGGTGGCAGCCAACCAGATTATTTTTGTAGGCCCCGGAGGAGCTGGAGCAAAATTAATGAGACACTTTCCTTTAGAGGGCCTCTTCAATTCCGTTGCCTGTGGAACTAGCCGGAGCGAGCAAGGTGCAGGTCCCGAGCAGTTCCTATGTAAAATGGCAATTGGGGTCCCAGTTACCTCCTCGGGCCCCGACTTCTATATTAAAATGGACGTATCGCTTGATTCAGGGCTGGGACTTTGGACACCGGGCGGTAGGCCCCTTTTAAAATGAAGCCACCCGCATTGCCGGTGTTAACGTGGCAGTAAGGCTTCTGACCCTATTTTGGGGCCGTTACTGCCAGGCGAGGGTAATCAGAAATCGATGTAAATTTAAAAACCAAAATAGTTTCAGTTTCACCGTGCGTCACGTTCAAATTTTAGTCAGCGGAATTCAAAATAACATCTCACGTTTCCATGTAAACAAAACTGGATAACCAGAACTATTAAAAAAACAAAAGACACTTTCTGACTGGGAAAAGTTGTAAGAAAAGAAACACATCAGATGCCTAATCGGCGTGTAGAAACACTACCTAAAATTGGAGGGGCAGAATTTCCTGGAAACCGCAGCGAGAGAACGGTGTGTAAAACTTTTAAGAGTTCTTGGTCAAGACAACACCAATAGGCAGCAGTCAGTATGTTTTGTGCAACGGGTCAGGATTTATTAAGCTTACAACAGTAGTATACTTAACAAAAGGTGAAAAATGAACGAAAGCTCGCGGGCCTTGCTCTCTGGAAACTTACGGACACAGGTGACGTCGTCTTTGATCTGTTCGAAGCTGTTCCGAGTATCGATGTTTTAACCAATTTCTTATCGAAGGTTCCTTTGGCCAGTGTCCATATATAGGGCTAGAAGCCCACTTTTTTTGAATGCTTAACGCCGACTTAATGCCCATTTTACCGCTGAAATGACGTATATCGCCCATATATCGCCCATTTTTGCACAAAATGGAAACTGACGGGCATTTTTCAGAAACTTACTGCCGAGCGTTACTTTCCCCATGTGCTTAATGCCAGGGAAAAATATTATCGCCCAGCCATGTTTTTGGGGCGGAATCAGCAGAATGGGCGAAATCAACGCCCATAATATCGCCCAGCATTACTTCCCGCACAGAATTAATGCCGAAATTCAATAATACTGCCCGTCCACTTTTTTTTGTCATAAAGAGCATATTTACTGAAACTAGCGACTATGAGATCGCCCAGCGTCACTTTCACCACCTCGCACACATATCGCCCACAATATCGCTCGGCCAAAAAAACAACCAGAAAAAGTGAAACTAACCGGAACTAATCACAGCGTTATGGACGCCATGTTGTAGCTCACATACTGCATCCTTTAAAAGGCTGCTGTGCTTCAACCTCGGTGGAGTTTGGATATACTCTGCAGGTCGTTGGAGTTGATGTGAACATCTGTAAAAACATCTTGACCATACTGTGACCGATTGGAATTAAAATAGGTGTCTTCGTCGGGACATTCATTGTTTGTGACCAATCGGTGGAAAACAGAGAGCTACTGCAATGGGGACAGTCCTTTCTCATCCTCTCTTGGTGACCAATTAAATGCAGCAGACTCGACATCGCCAAAGGAATACTCCACAGCATTATGTGCCCAATATAAGACGTGACAGACTGATGAGGAGGACCAGACGTTACAAGTACAAGGAGAAGCAGTCTTACCTCGACTTGCCTGACACTACCTGCCTTCGGGGACTGCGCTTCCACAAAGAGGTTATCACTGAGGATTGCCAGATGATAAGGGCAGATCTGCAGCCTGCCAGCACCATCAGTACTGCACTGTCCATCGAGGTCAAAGTCACCGCGGCACTGTCATTCTACACCTCAGGTTCTTTTCAGGCCTCAGCTGGATACATTTGCGGAATTTCTCAGCATGCCACACATCGCTGCATTAGACAGGTCACTGAAGCCCTGTATGCACGCAGGAGGGACTTGATCAGCTTCCCTATGACCAGGGAGGCACAGATTGAGAGGGCTCTAGGATTCTCCAGAATTGCTAACTTCTCCAAGGTGCAGGAAGCAATAGACTGTACGCACATCGCAATGCGGGCACCTTTTCAGGATGCAGAGGTTTTCAGGAACTGCAAGGGATTTCCTGAATGTCCAACTGGTTGTCGACCACCAGCAAATTATAATGGCAGTGAATGCTAAATTTCCGGACAACATCCATGATGCTCACATCCTGCGTGAGAGAACTGTATCTGACTTGTTTAACAATGAGCCACAAGGTCAATGCTGGATGCTTGGTGACAAAGCATATGGCCTCACCACCTGGCTGATGACCCCCCTGCCTGACACCCACACCGAGGCCGAGAAGCGATACAACGAGAGCCACAGAGCCACTTGCAATATCGTGGAGAAAACCATTGGAGTGCTGAAGCAGCGCTTTAGATGCCTGGACCACTCAGGAGGCATGCTCCAATACCACCCTGAGCAGGTAGCTCAATTCGTGGTGGTGTGCTCCATGCTACACAACTTGGCTGTGATGAGTCTGACAGTCCACCTCACCAGAGAGAGGAAGAGGAGGACGAGGAGGCGGACGATGACATCGGCCCAGACAATCAGGCTGACGCTGAAGCCATGCCCCCGCTCCCCTGTAGACCGCATGAAAGGGACCGTGGTGGCATGATAGCTGCAAGAGCCTTACGTCAGGAGCTAATCAATGATCGCTTTGCCTGAAGGAAGGTTGGTGTTATTTACAAGGCTGACACACTGCTGGGTGTGCAGGTGATACATCAATGGTGGGCATCACCTTGGTGACAGTTAAGGTTTAAGTTGTGTGAAGTTAAGTGTAATTATACCCTTTGATGTTAAGGAATCACCAGCGTGTAATGGTGCAACTATTTGAGCCAATGCGCTACAAGGTTTAGTTCAATAAAAAATATTTAAACCAAACATTAGTCTGAAATCATCAGTATTTCTGTACAAACCCTTCCACCCCTCCCCCCTCGCTTCTCCTCTACCCCTTCCCTTTCCCCTCCTGACTCCGAGCCGCCTGACCGAGGAGCTCCTCAGGCGATGCTTCATTGGAAAGGGGGTGACGGCCGAAACACTTCTTGGATGGATACGGGAGAGGACAGTCCCGAGGTGGGAACGTGCTCTGAGCCAGAAGCAAGATGTTGCTGCTGGCTCTCATGTGTGGTTGGCAATGGGAGTGCGGCACCTTGGGGTGCAGTGCCACGCTCCGGGACCACTGGGAGCCCTCTGCCACCAGTGTTACTGGCCACTAACTCCAGGGCCTCCTCCATCCCTTCCACGTTATATCTTATTTGTTGGACAAAATCTCGGTACCAACTATGTTCTTGGTGCTTAGTGGGCTTTTTGCTGCTGGTGAATCTCCCTCGTGCTTCCCACAACAGCCAAACAAGCACACATCACACCCACACATGCCTTCAGTGCCTCTGGGCTCTCTCTCTCTGTCTCCTCTTCTGCGCATGTCATGATGACCCTTGACCTCCTGAATCACAGGAATCGAGCGTTGCCATGCCGTTGCTAAGGACGGCCACACTTTACGGCAGAAGGTCAAAAAAAATTAATGCTACTGCCCATTTCATATCGCTCGCGGTAACGGCCATTTTCAAAAATGGAGACTAGGTGCTTTGAGAGTGGGTGAGAAGCCTGCGATCTGAAAACCCTTTTTTACCGCTCACGCCACAAATAATGTCCATTTTTGGGGGGATAAGCACAAAAGTGGAGGTTCTAGCCCATGGTTTTTAACAAAATCACCCTTTTTAATTGGTTCTAATGGGCAAAATACCATTGCCACTCAAACCAGAGCAAGTATCTTGGTCACTCCTGCCTCCAGTCATTTTTCATCAACCCTACTTTGTCCATGTTATACATTCTTACACCTCACTGGAATTGGCCTCATCTCTTTTACTCCTAACAAACAGTGCCTGGTCTGGTACCAAGGGACCATTTCAAACTGTCTCTCTGGTCTTAGATGGTGCCCAGACTGTCTCACTTTAATCTATCAGATGGGTACCTTAAACTCCAATGATCTGCCTTATTTTATGTTTCTTTATACTTACTATAGTTCAGATATATTTGTAATTAGTTTTGTTAAATTAACTCCAATTTCAGCTCTGCATGTTATTTAATAATATGATCTTCAGGCTGCTTTTTAATCTGAGCCTAGTCAAAACTACTTTCTGTGTACATTTGAGCAGCTTCTAACTTTTCCATGCCCACGGAAAATCATGGGTAAGATTACTTTGGTCAATGACTACAATTTGAATATAAGTTTATGAATCTCTAATACCAGGTATAATGTGAGGGAGGAAAATCGGGCACAAGTGATTGGCCTTCATTCAAACACTAGGCCAGGCAGCATTCGACCTTTTGTGCCACACCCGTGAACCCTTCACTGAAACTCTCCCCATTCATTAACATAGTTAACATTAACACCCAAACTTTGCAGCCGTATCTACAGAGTTCTGAAGCACCTTTTCCCCACGGATTTTTCCCACTTCTAGCATTTACAAGTTTCCTAACCAGAGTCCAGTGAGTCAGACTTGTTGTATCCCACCCCTCTCAACGTGTGCGGAAGCAAAGAAGCTGGAAACGGCCTTTCCCGACGGACATTCCTGTATTCAGCTATTTCATGGAGGAGCCGAGGCTGGAGACTCAGTGCAGGAGGCACTGCGGCACACTCGCCATTAACCCCGCCCCCCCAGAGAGGTACAGGGAGCATACCAGGACCACCTGGAGGAGCAGTGTGTGCTTCACGGCAAAATCAATTGGCCACCAGTGCCGGATTCCGCAGGACGATCTCGGGCCGCAGGTGGAGATAACGGTCACCACAGCCCTCCGATTCGAAGCAGACCTGTGCAGTGAGAGCTCGCGAGCTGTCGGAGTGTAAGGTGGACGGAATTACCCCTCGCCCCAACAGTTTATAGAGTTCGAACCTGTGGAACAGACAACTCTAAACAAAGATTTCTGGAATAAGTTCTCTTTACTTAAAATCAACAAGAGATTACAAGTACGCATCCAATACTATCGTTACACACAGTAATCCCAGATTACCAATAAGCACGCACAGGTCTATTCCTTTACTTAAAACTCAAGTGATCATAAGCAAAAACTCATATGTACTAGCACCAGCGAGTGGTCGGTTTGGCTCTTTAACGGGCAACTGACCAGGTTGCCTTTCGACTGCAGCTGTACCCAGTGTTCTTTTGTAGCACTGTTTTATGCGTCCAAAAAACCCAGGCCATCCCTTTGTGTGTACGTGTTTCATCCAGCATGGGTGATGGCCGATCCATCATTCAGGGATTGTGAGCGGCGTTCCTCCAATGTTTGACTGGAGATGTTTGAGCTGCTTGGTCACATCACATGTCCTGACCTTGTATCCTGTTTTTGCAGGATTCCCAAGGTATGCTTCCTCCCCTTAGCCCCAAATGTCTCGTTTTATGATCCAGTGGATCCCTCCATTGGAGACACTTGGTCTGGAACTTTGCTCCAATCAAAGGGATTTGTTTATGTGTGAGCACACCCTGCAGTTACAGCCACTTCTTCTGTCCAGGTCTGCCATCTAAAACACAGCTTTCGAAATATCTCAATCACAGCACAGCAGTGCTAATGTACATTTGTTCAGCAAAAAGTCTGTTGATTCTCGTGAAGCATATTGGTCAATAAAACTTGAAGCCAACTTTCAAAAAATGTTACAGGGGCCTGTATTGGACGGGTCACAGATGCCCTGTATCGAAGGGCATCCAACTCCATCCAATAATGGGATGTCTGCAGAGCAAAAGGTGATGGTGCAGTTATTAGATTGCTGTACAAACCCAACGGGTTCACCGATATCCTTTAGGGAAGGAAACCTGCTGTCCCTACACAGTCTGGGCCAACATGTGCTTCCAGAGCCACACCGGCGTGGTTGATTAACTGTCCTGTGAAGTGGTCCAGAAAGCCAGTCTGTTGTACCAGACCACCACCAGCAGGTCAAGCATGTCATGTATTTCACCATCTTGCAATGACAAAGTTATGTAACTGTAACTCATGCACACTGTACCTGTACCCTTGAAATGCACACCCTGACCACAGGGGGTGAGCTTGCGGGAGACACTCCTCACCTGGGTTTCCAGGTATAAAAGGGGAGGTCCCACCCTGGGTCAGCACTCCTTGGTCCTGGAAATAAAGTGAAGGTCACAGAGTGACTGTGTCTGATATATACATGCCTCGTGTGAGTTTGTAACAAGGTGCAGAAACACCACAAAGGGGAGCCCATGGAACCAGAGGGTCCCAACCTGGACACCTTAGAGTCATAAGAACATAAATAATAGAAGCAGGAGTAGGCCATCCGGCCCCTCGAGCCTGCTCCGCGAGTTAATACGATCATGGCTGATCTGATCATGGACTCAGCTCCCCTTCCCCGCCCGTTCTCCATAATCCCTTATTTACTTATCTTCAAAAAGGAGTTAGATGTAGCCCTTACTACTAGGGAGATCAAGGGGTATGGCGAGAAAGCAGGAAGTTGCATGTTCAGCCATGAACTCATTGAATGGCGGTGCAGGCTCGAAGGGCCGAATGGCCTACTCCTGCACCTATTTCCTATGTTTCTATGTTTAAGAAACTGCCTTTCTCTGTCTTAAATTTATTCAATGTCCCAGCTTCCACAGCTCTCTGAGGCAGCAAATTCCACAGATTTACAAACCTCTGAGAGAAGAAATTTCTCCTCATCTCAGTTTTAAATGGATGGCCCCTTATTCTAAGATCATGCCCTCTAGTTCTAGTCTCCCCTATCAGTGGAAACATCCTCTCTGCATCCACCTTGTCAAGCCCCCTCATAATCTTATACATTTCGATAAGATCACCTCTCATTCTTCTGAATTCCAATGAGTAGAGGCTCAACCTCCTCAACCTTTCCTCATAAGTCAACCCCCTCATCCCCGGAATCAACCGAGTGAACCTATGGAGTGGCTATCAAGGGAAATCAGGGATAGTATTAAAGCCAAGGAAGTGGCATACAAATTGGCCAGAAATAGCAGCGAACCTGGGGACTGGGAGAAATTTAGAACTCAGCAGAGGAGGACAAAGGGTT
This sequence comes from Pristiophorus japonicus, assembly GCF_044704955.1. Taxonomy (NCBI): domain Eukaryota; kingdom Metazoa; phylum Chordata; class Chondrichthyes; family Pristiophoridae; genus Pristiophorus; species Pristiophorus japonicus. The sequence goes on from NC_091988.1 coordinate 112,468,576, forward strand.
TGATTAGGGCAGGGAAAATGGAGTATGAGAAGAAGCTTACAGAGAACATTAAGACGGATTGCAAAAGTTTCTATAGATATGTAAAGAGAAAAAGGTTAGTAAAGACAAACGTAGGTCCCCTGCAGTCAGAATCAGGGGAAGTCATAACGGGGAACAAAGAAATGGCGGACCAATTGAACAAGTACTTTGGTTCGGTATTCACAAAGGAGGACACGAACAACCTTCCGGTTATAAAAGGGGTCGGGGGGTCTAGTAAGGAGGAGGAACTGAGGGAAATCCTTATTAGCCGGGAAATTGTGTTGGGGAAATTGATGGGATTGAAGGCCGATAAATCCCCAGGGCCTGATGGACTGCATCCCAGAGTACTTAAGGAAGTGGCCTTGGAAATAGTGGATGCGTTGACAGTCATTTTCCAACATTCCATTGACTCTGGATCAGTTCCTATGGAGTGGAGGGTAGCCAATGTAACACCACTTTTTAAAAAAGGAGGGAGAGAGAAAACAGGGAATTATAGACCGGTTAGCCTGACATCGGTAGTGGGTAAAATGATGGAATCAATTATTAAGGATGTCATAGCAGTGCATTTGGAAAGAGGTGACATGATAGGTCCAAGTCAGCATGGATTTGTGAAAGGGAAATCATGCTTGACAAATCTTCTGGAATTTTTTGAGGATGTTTCCAGTAGAGTGGATAAGGGAGAACCAGTTGATGTAGTATATTTGGACTTTCAGAAGGCGTTCGACAAGGTCCCACACAAGAGACTGATGTGCAAAGTTAGAGCACATGGGATTGGGGGTAGTGTACTGACATGGATTGAGAACTGGTTGTCATACAGGAAGCAAAGAGTAGGAGTAAATGGGTACTTTTCAGAATGGCAGGCAGTGACTAGTGGGGTACCGCAAGGTTCTGTGCTGGGGCCCCAGCTGTTTACACTGTACATTAATGATTTAGATGAGGGGATTAAATGTAGTATCTCCAAATTTGCGGATGACACTAAGTTGGGTGGCAGTGTGAGCTGCGAGGAGGATGCTGTGAGGCTGCAGAGCGACTTGGATAGGTTAGGTGAGTGGGCAAATGCATGGCAGATGAAGTATAATGTGGGTAAATGTGAGGTTATCCACTTTGGTGGTAAAAACAGAGAGACAGACTATTATCTGAATGGTGACAGATTAGGAAAAGGGGAGGTGCAAAGAGACCTGGGTGTCATGGTACATCAGTCATTGAAGGTTGGCATGCAGGTGCAGCAGGCGGTTAAGAAAGCAAATAGCATGTTGGCCTTCATAGCAAGGGGATTTGAGTACAGGGGCAGGGAGGTGTTGCTACAGTTGTACAGGGCATTGGTGAGGCCACACCTGGAGTATTGTGTACAGTTTTTGTCTCCTAACCTGAGGAAGGACATTCTTGCTATTGAGGGAGTGCAGCGAAGGTTCACCAGACTGATTCCCGGGATGGCGGGACTGACCTATCAAGAAAGACTGGATCAACTGGGCTTGTATTCACTGGAGTTCAGAAGAATGAGAGGGGACCTCATAGAAACGTTTAAAATTCTGACGGGGTTAGACAGGTTAGATGCAGGAAGAATGTTCCCAATGTTGGGGAAGTCCAGAACCAGAGGTCACAGTCTAAGGATAAGGGGTAAGCCATTTAGGACCGAGATGAGGAGGAATTTCTTCACCCAGAGAGTGGTGAACCTGTGGAATTCTCTACCACAGAAAGTTGTTGAGGCCAATTCACTAAATATATTCAAAAAGGAGTTAGATGAGGTCCTTACTACTAGGGGGATCAAGGGGTATGGCGAGAAAGCAGGAATGGGGTACTGAAGTAGAATGTTCAGCCATGAACTTATTGAATGGCGGTGCAGGCTAGAAGGGCCGAATGGCCTACTCCTGCACCTATTTTCTATGTTTCTATGTTTCTATGTTTCTCTGAACTGCCTCCAAAGCAAGTATATCCTTTCATAAATATGGGAACCAAAACTGCCCACAGTATTCCAGGTGTGGCCTCAGCAATACACTGTATAACTGTAGCAAGACTTCCCTGCTTTTATACTCCATCCCCTTTGCAATAAAGGCCAAGATACCATTGGTCTTCTTAATCACTTGCTGTACCTGCATACTATCCTTTTGTGTTTCACCCAGGTCCCGCTGTACTGCAGCACTTTGCAATCTTTCTCCATTTAAATAATAACTTGCTCTTTGATTTTTTTCTGCCAAAGTGCACAATCTCATACTTTCCAACATTATACTCCATCTGCCAAATTTTTCCCACTCACTTAGTCTGTCTATGTCCTTTTGCAGATTTTTTGTGTCCTCCTCACACATTGCTTTTCCTCCCATCTTTGTATCGTCAACAAACTTGGCTATAGATTCGAGGGGTGAAGAGTGGTCGGAGTATCCAGACGCATGGTTTTTGTAAGATGGTTAAATGTCACAAAGCACAGAATCGGGCCATTTAGCTCAGTGTTGCCGGAAGCCAGTGCTGCTGGAGTGGAGGCAGTAAGAAGAGGCCAAGTCATGTCACAGCACTGTGAGGAATCGACAGAAAACAAAAATTCAGTGTCCATGGTGTCGATTCCGCCGAGGGACCGGAGGAAGAAGCTATAGCACAAGGCGAGATGGATGAAAGGGGGATTTCCTGTATATTCCCAGCAAAGGGGCAACACGAAATTGGGGTCCCTATCTGGAGAGGTTGTGTTAAATGTGAATTTGAATTGGACACTGTGGCTGCGGTTACTACGATGTCATCAAAAGTATATGATGAAAAGTTTTGGAAAATTGCACTCTGAAAACAAAATTTGACTGAAAAGTTATTCTGGACACTTGTTGCCAGTCCTCAGGAAAAGAATCGTCAAGTGAGATCTGAAAATCAGACAAAACCAGTCAGTAATTGTAGTTAAGGGCAAAGGTCCCTTATTGACGGCCTGAGATTGGTTTTGTTAAGTTAAACTTGGCCAATATTAAGACTACCACTCAAAGAATACTTGAAGTCCTTTCTGCAAAGGATATCCAGCTACACCTGGCAAGTAACACTCGCACTACACAAGTGCCAGGCAATGACTATCTCCAACAAGCGAGAGTCTAACCACCACCCTTTGGCATTCAACGGCATTACCATCACCGAATCCCCCACCATCAACATCCTGGGGGTCACCATTGACCAGAAACTTAACTGGGCCAGCCACATAAATACTGTAGCAACAAGAGCGGGTTAGAGGCTGGTATTCTGCGGTGAGTGTCTCACCTCCTGACTCCCCAAAGCCTTTCCACCATCTACAAAGCACAAGTCAGGAGTGTGATGGAATACTCCCCACTTGCCTGGATGAGTGCAGCTCCAACGCTCAAGAAACTCGACATCATCCAGGACAAAGCAGCCACTTGATTGGCACCCCATCTACCACCTTAAACATTCATTCCCTCCACCACTGGCACACCATGGCTGCAGTGTCTACAAGATGCACAACAGCAACTCGCCAAGGCTTCTTCGGCAACACTTCCCAAACCCGCAACATCTACCACCTAGAAGGACAAGGGCAGCAGGCGCATGGGAACACCACCACCTCATGTTCCCCTCCAAGTCACACACCATCCTGACTTAGAAATATATCACTATTTCTTCATCATCGCTGGGTCATAATCCTGCAATGCCCTCCCTAACAGCACTGTGGGAGAATCTTCACCGCACGGGCTGCAGCGGTTCAAGAAGGCGGCTCACCACCACCTTCTCAAGGGCAATTAGGGATGGGCAATAAATGCCGGCCTTGCCAGCGACGCCCACATCCCAGAACGAATAAAAAATAGTTTTAATGTGAAGAAGGGGGTGAGCCCAGAGCAGTACCGATTGCTCTAAAGGAAAGGATATCAGCGGAATCAGATCACATGGAGTGTGAGGGCAGAATTGAACAAAATCAACCACAGCGACTGGATGTGTCCGATCGTGTCTGCAGTAAAACCCGACGGTGAGAGAAGAGTTTGTGGTGACTATTGAATAGGTGTGAACCTTAGTATGGATGGTCATGAATATCCTCTCCCCAGGGTTGGTGTTGTTCACCGATTTCAGTGCTGAACAATAATTTCCTAAATGAGATCTATCCCAGGCTTATGCTCTATTGGAGCTAGCTAACTCAGTTGCATTGAGTGTATTTTGTAAGTTACAACAATTGGTGATGTAGATGGGATCCTGCTAAACAGGGAAAACATCCACCAGTAATCCAGCATGGATACTTTCGGGAACATTAATGATTTAGACAAAGGAATTGAGTGTAATATCTCCAAGTTTGCAGATGACACTAAGCTGGGTGGCGGTGTGAGCTGTGGGAGGACGCTAAGAGGCTGCAGGGTGACTTGGACAGGTTAGGTGAGTGGGCAAATGCATGGCAGATGCAGTATAATGTGGATAAATGTGAGGTTATCCACTTTGGTGGCAAAAACAGGAAGGCAGAATATTATCTGAATGGCGGCAGATTAGGAAAAGGGGAGGTGCAACGAGACCTGGGTGTCATGGTACATTGGTCATTGAAAGTTGGCATGCAGGTACAGCAAGCGGTGAAGGCGGCAAATGGTATGTTGGCCTTCATAGCGAGAGGATTTGAGTATAGGAGCAGGGAGGTGTTACTGCAGTGGTACAGGGCCTTGGTGAGGCCTCACCTTGAATATTGTGTTCAGTTTTGGTCTCCTAATCTGAGGAAGGACATTCTTATTATTGAGAGAGTGCAGCGAAGGTTCACCAGACTGATTCCTGGGATGGCAGCACTGACATATGAGGAGAGACTGGATCAACTGAGCCTTTATATTTTGGAGTTTAGAAGAGTGAGAGGGGATCTCATAGAAACATATAAAATTCTGACAGGACTGGACAGGTTAGATGCAGGAAGAATGTTTGCAATGTTGGGGAAGTCCAGAACCGGGGTCACAGTCTAAGGGTAAGGGATAAGCCATTTAGGACCGAGATGAGGAGAAACTTCTTCACTCAGAGAATTGTGAACCTGTGGAATTCTCTACCACAGAAAGTTGTTGAGGCCAGTTCCTAGATATATTCAAAAGGGAGTTAGATGTGGCCCTTATGGCTAAAGGGATCAAGGGATTTGGAGAGAATGCAGGAAAGGGGTACTGAGGGAATGATCGGCCATGATCATATTGAATGGTGGTGCAGGGTCGAAGGGTCGAATGGCCTACTCCTGCACCTATTTTCTATGTTTCTATGTTCAATGTTTAAATGTGTAGCTGTGAATTCTTAAGAAAAGAACCCATGAAGAAAATCATCATCACATCATCATAGGCAGTCCCTCGGAATTGAGGAAGACTTGCTTCCATTCATAACATGAGTTTTTAGGTGGCTGAACAGTCCAACATGAGAGCCACAGTCTCTGTCACAGGTGGGACAGACAGACGTTGAGGGAAGGGGTGGGTGGGACTGGTTTGCCACATGCTCTTTCCGCTGCCTGCGCTTGATTTCTGCATGCTCTCGGCGACAAGACTCGAGGTGCTCAGCGCCCTCCCGGATGCTCTTCCTCCACTTAGGGCGGTCTTTGGCCAGGGACTCCCAGGTGTCGGTGGGGATGTTGCACTTTATCAGGGAGGCTTTGAGGGTGCCTTTGTAACGTTTCCTCTGCCCACCTTTAGCTCGTTTGCCGTGAAGGAGTTCCGAGTAGAGCGCTTGATTTGGGAGTCTCGTGACTGGCATGTGGACAATGTGGCCTGTCCAGCGGAGCTGATCAAGTGTGGTCAGTGCTTCGATGCTGAAGAAAATACACGACAGGGGGAAACCAGGAAATTATAGACCAGTTAGCCTAACATATGCTGTTGGGAAATTACTAGAGTCTATAATTAAGGATAGGGTGACGGGACACTTGGAAAATGTTCAGTTGATTAGCGAGAGCTAGCATGGGTGTGTGAAAGGTACTGCACCTCCTGATGGCCATCCTGACTAGCAGCGGGACGGAGCGCTTCACACTGACTCTGGACCCATAGCCACATGTTGCAGCAAGGAGAGGAACCTCGGGTGCAAAGTTCCGAGGGGACTGACGAGCCAAGCAGCAACTCATTGAGCCTCACGGCACCTATAACAACAGGTCCAAGAACCGAACCAAGCGGCAAGAGGAGGAGCAGCGGTACATTCGAATTCAAAAACAACAGGACAGTAGGTAGGTGATTGGTGGGTAAAAGGAGGAGACCCTGACAAAGGGGTAATGTTTCTGCATTGTATTATACACAGGAGGCCCTCTGCAAAAATGTCCTGCACTTTGGTCATATTGTTTGCACAGTAGTGAAAATAGTGAACAACATAAGAGTAAATGGACTTAATCATCGGCAGTTCATTTCCCTTCTTGAAAACACCGACGGCGAACACCAGGACTTACTTTACCATATAGCTGTCCGCTGGCTTAGCCTCGGCAAAGTACTGCAGCGAGTGTGGGAGCTTATAGATGAATCCGCACTTTTCTGGAGGTGTGGGGGAAGAAAATGATTTCCTGAATTAACGTTAAGATGCAAGGCAAGAATGTGTTTGTACATGAGGCGGGACAGGAGGCAGGCAACCAACCCACTCCCAGGGGGTGGTACATCAATTAAAATATTATAATGAGGCTGGAAGCTTCATTTCACCTTCATTTTGAATGTAACTGCATGTGGCCGGGATTCCCACAATCCCGGCAGTTAAACCGAGGCGGGGACTGCTGCATCCAGGAGGTAAGTGGCTTTATACCTCCCTGCTGGATGGAGGCCTCCTGAACCCACCCCCTGCAATCAGAGACCCCACCACGAGGCCACCCCCCCCCCCCCCGCCACTAACTGCGGGCGGGAAACTGCGGCCTCACCTGCAAATCAGGCACTGCGTTAAAGTCGGCAGGGCTTGCGGGAAACCCAGCCTCCTGGGATTCCCACCCGCCTCGGGGGGCACCGGCCCCAACCCGCCTCCCTGCAGGAAATTCCCGTCAAGGTCTTCAGGCCAGTTCAAAAGGATGCCACCAATGTTTTAAATCCCCTTACAGCTGTTGTTTTGAAGATCGTCAAAGCGACATCGCCCTTGCTTACTAATTTCAAGCCGAGTCTTCAAAGCGATGAGCCCTGTATTCATTTTCTCCATGAAGAGCTGCCTTAAAAAGAGCGCCAGGAGCGGAGGAGAGAGAATGGTGAGAAAGTCCCTGTGTGCAGAGTTGAGAATAAAATCTATGAGTCACTGGGACCCTGAAGCCCCACCCACTCTTTGTCCCTATACCCAGGTGGCCGCCGAAGGTCGACGAACATTCCCGCTTTCCTTTACCAAGATAGCGGCCGGTTCCCTCGGTAATCCTGGCCTGTCCGCTCAAGGATATCTTTGACTACCTCAGATTCCGGATAATGTGATTCCACTATACCTGTACAAAAGGCTACACGAGATTTTAAGCTATCAAAGATTACCGTTGGTCTTCCTGACTCGAAACACAGACTTATGAGGAAAGGTTGAGTAGGTTTGGGCCTCTACTTATTGGAATTCAGAAGAATGAGACGTGATCTTATCGAATCGTATAAGATTATGAGCGGGCTTGACAAGGTAGATGCAGAGAGGATGTTTCCACTGATGGAGGAGACTAGAACTAGGGGGCATAATCTTAGAATAAGGGGCCGCCCATTTAAAACTGAGATGAGGAGCAATTTCTTCTCTCAGAGGGTTGTAAATCTGTGGAATTCACTGCCTCAAAGAGCTGTGGAAGCTGGGACATTGAATAAATTGAAGACAGAGATAGACAGTTTCTTAAAGCAGGCGAGAAAGCAGGAATGGGGTACTGAAGTTGCATGTTCAGCCATGAACTCATTGAATGGCGGTGCAGGCTATAAGGGCTTAATGGCCTACTCCTGCACCTATTTTGTATGTTTCTATGTTTAAACGATAAGGGAATAAGGGGTTATGGGGAGTAGGCAGGGAAGTGGACCTGAGTCCATGATGGGATCAGCCATGATCGTATTAAATGGCGGAGCAGGCTCGAGGGCCAGTATGGCCGACTCATGCTCCTATTTCTTATGTTCTTATGTAAAGAAGCCTTCTTTTCCGTGCCTAGGAGCTCTGACCCATGGAAGAGAGTGGCTGGGACACATTTCTTACACGTCTCACGATTGATGATGAAGAGGGCTCAGAACTGTAATGACGATGACATCAGCACAGCCCTCAATGAGGTTGAGGCGAAGCACCTGCGGCTCACTGGGACTGAATCCAGAGCACCACACAAAGAACACACGACAGCTTGGACACAAGTTACACTGGCTGTTAGCACCAACTCCACCATTCCATGGCCAGCGGATCAAAGCCATAAAACATGCCATGATTGGACACGATCACTAAATGTGGTCAAATGTAACTTTATGCAGCCAGGAATGAAGCTGGGCAAGTTGAAGGGGTATTAGTGGGAGAGCACTTGGGTGCCAGTGACCATAACTCAGTCAGATTTAAGTTGGTTATGGATAAGTACAAGAATAGGACTGGAATAAAAGTCCGAATTGGGGAAAAGCTAATTTTGCTAAGTTAAGGAGTGATTTGGCCATGGTGGACTGGAAACAGCTACTTGTGGATAAAGCAGTGTCGGAACAGTGGGAGGCATTCAAGGAGGAGATCCGGAAGAAAAAGGTTGGGAAAAATAATTCTAGAGCCCCTGAAGGTCTAGGGACTTACAGGGGAGGATAAGAAAAAAAGGGACGCTTATGTCATATATCAACGGCTAAATACTATAGAATCTTTAGAGGAATATAGAAAGTTAAGAGGCAAAATTAGAAAGGATAGTAGGAACACTAAGAGAGCACGAGAAATTCTTGGTCAGTAAAATTACGGAAAACCCTAAGATGTCTATAAATAGGATAGAGCCTATTAGAGACCATGAGGGTAATCTTTGTGTGGAAGTGGAAGATGTTGGGAGGGTTCTTAACGAATACTTTGCATCTGTTTTCACAAAGGAAAGGGAAATGCACATATTGCTATAGAGGAGGCGTGTGATACTCTGAATGAAATAAATATAGTGAGAGAGGAAGTACTAAGGGGTTTAGCAGGTTTGAAAGTAGATAAGTCCCCAGACCCAGGCTGTTGAGCAAAGTAAAAGAGGTAATAGCAGAGGCCTTGACCATTATTTTCCAGTCCTTTTTGGATCTGGGCATGGTGCCAGAGGATTGTAGGACTGTTAATGTAGTACCCTTGTTTAAGAAGGGAAAAAGGGATAGACCGAGTAATTACAGGCCTATCAGCCTAACCTCAGTGGTGAGAAAATTATTGGAAAAAATCCTGAAAGAAAGGATGAATCTGCATTTGGAAAGACAAGGATTAATTAGGGACTGTCAGCATGGATTTTTTAAGGGAAGATCATAGAAATATAGAAAATAGATGCAGGAGTAGGCCATTTGGCCCTTCGAGCCTGCACCACCATTCAATAAGATCATGGCTGATCATTCACCTCAGTATCCCTTTCCTACTTTCTCTCCATACCCCTTGATCCCTTTAGCCCTGAGGGCCATATTTAACTCCTTCTTGAATATATCCAATGAACTGTCATCAACAACTCTCTGCGGTAGAGAATTCCACAGGTTCACAATTCTCTGAGTGAAGAAGTTCATCTCAGTCCTAAATGGCTTATCCCTTATCCATAGACTGTGTCCCCTGGTTCTGGACTTCCCCAACATTGAGAACATTCTTCCTGCATCTAACCTGTCCAGTCCCGTCGGAATTTTATATGTTTCTATGAAATCCCCTCTCATCCTTCCAAACTCCAGTGAATACAGGCACAGTCGATCTAGTCTCTCCTCATATGTCAGCCCTGCCATCCCGGGAATCAGTCTGGTGAACCTTCGCTGCACTCCCTCAATAGCAAGAACGTCCTTCCTCAGATTAGGAGACCAAAACTGAACACAATATTCCAAGTGAGGCCTCACCAAGGCCCTGTACAACTGCAGTAAGACCTCCCTGCTCCTATACTCAAATCCCCTAGCTATGAAGGCCAACATGCAATTTGCCTTCTTCACCACCTGCTGTACCTGCATGTCAACTTTCAATAACTGATGTACCATGACACCCAGGTCTCATTGCACCTCCCCTTTTCCTAATCTGCCGCCATTCAGATAATATTGTTCCTTCCTGTTTTTGCCACCAAAGTGGATAACCTCACATTTATCCACATTATACTGCATCTGCCATGCGTTTGCCCACTCACCTAACCTGTCCAACTCACCCTGCAGCCTCTTAGTGTCCTCCTCAAAACTCACACCTCCATGTCATCTGCACACTAGTTACATCCTCAAAAAATTCCAGAAGATTTGTCAAGCATGATTTCTCTTTCACAAATCCATGCTGACTTGGACCTATCATGTCACCTCTTTCCAAATGCGCTGCTATGACATCCTTAATAATTGATTCCATCATTTTACCCACTACCGATGTCAGGCTGACCGGTCTATAATTCCCTGTTTTCTCTCTCCCTCCTTTTTTAAAAAGTGGCGTTACATTGGCTACCCTCCACTCGATAGGAACTGATCCAGAGTCAATGGAATGTTGGAAAATGACTGTCAATGCATCCGCTATTTCCAAGGCCACCTCCTTAAGTACTCTGGGATGCAGTCCATCAGGCCCTGGGGATTTATCGGCCTTCAATCCCATCAATTTCCCCAACACAATTTCCCGACTAATAAGGATTTCCCTCAGTTCCTCCTCCTTACTAGACCCTCCGACCTCTTTTATATCCGGAAGGTTGTTTGTGTCCTCCCTAGTGAATACCGAACCAAAGTACTTGTTCACTTGGTCCGCCATTTCTTTGTTCCCCGTTATGACTTCCCCTGAATCTGACTGCAGGGGACCTACGTTTGTCTTCACTAACCTTTTTCTCTTTACATATCTATAGAAACTTTTGCAATCTGTCTTAATGTTCCCTGCAAGCTTCTTCTCGTACTCCATTTTCCCTGCCCTAATCAAACCCTTTGTCCTCCTCTGCTGAGTTCTCAATTTCTCCCAGTCCCCGGGTGCGCTGCTATTTCTGGCCAATTTGTATGCCACTTCCTTGGCTTTAATACTATCCCTGATTTCCCTTGATAGCCACGGTTGAGCCACCTTCCCTTTTTTATTTTTACGCCTGACAGGAATGTACAATTGTTGTAGTTCATCCATGCGGTCTCTAAATGTCTGCCATTGCCCATCCACAGTCAACCCCTTAAGTATCATTCGCCAATCTATCCTAGCCAATTCACGCCTCATACCTTCAAAGTTACCCTTCTTTAAGTTCTGGACCATGGTCTCTGAATTAGCTGTTTCATTCTCCATCCTAATGCAGAATTCCACCATATTATGGTCACTCTTCCCCAAGGGGCCTCGCACAACGAGATTGCTAATTAATCCTCTCTCATTACACAACACCCAGTCTAAGATGGCCTCCCCCCTAGTTGGTTCCTCGACATATTGGTCTAGAAAATCATCCCTTATGCACTCCAGGAAATCCTCCTCCACCGTATTGCTTCCAGTTTGGTTAGCCCAATCTATGTGCATATTAAAGTCACCCATTATAACTGCTGCACCTTTATTGCATGAACCCCTAATTTCCTGTTTGATGCTCTCCCCAACATCACTACTATTGTTTGGAGGTCTGTACACAACTCCCACAAACGTTTTTTGCCCTTTGGTTTTCTGCAGCTCTACCCATATAGATTCCACATCATCCAAGCTAATGTCCTTCCTAACTATTGCATTAATCTCTCCTTAACCAGCAATGCTACCCCACCTCCTTTTCCTTTTATTCTATCCTTCCTGAATGTTGAATACCCCTGGATGTTGAGTTCCCAGCCCTGATCATCCTGGTGCCACGTCTCTGTAATCCCAATCACATCATATTTGTTAACATCTATTTGCACAATTAATTCATCCACCTTATTATGGATACTCCTTGCATTAAGACACAAAGCCTTCAGGCTTGTTTTTTAACACCCTTTGTCCTTTTAGAATTTTGCTGTACAGTGGCCCTTTTTGTTCTTTGCCTTGGGTTTCTCTGCCCTCCACTTTTCCTCATCTCCTTTCTGTCTTTTGCTCTTGTCTCCTTTTTGTTTCCCTCTGTCTCCCTGCATTGGTTCCCATCCCCCTGCCATATTAGTTTAACTCCTCCCCAACAGCACTAGCAAACACTCCCCCTCGGACATTGGTTCCGGTCCTGTCCAGGTGCAGACCGTTCGGTTTGTACTGGTCCCACCTCCCCCAGAACCTGTTCCAATGCCCCAGGAATTTGAATCCCTCCCTGCTGCACCACTGCTCAAGCCACGTATTCATCTGCGCTATCCTGCGATTCCTACTCTGACGAGCACGTGGCACTGGTAGCAATCCCGAGATTACTACTTTTGAGGTCCTACTTTTTAATTTCGCTCCTAGCTCCTTAAATTCGTTTCGTAGGACCTCATCCCTTTTTTTACCTATGTCGTTGGTACCAATGTGCACCATGACAACTGGCTGTTCTCCCTCCCTTTTTAGAATGTCCTGCACCCACTCCGAGACATCCTTGACCCTTGCACCAGGGAGGCAACATACCATCCTGGAGTCTCGGTTGCGGCCGCAGAAACACCTATCTATTCCCCTTACAATTGAATCCCCTATCACTATCGCTCTCCCACTCTTTTTCCTGCCCTCCTGTGCAACAGAGCCAGCCACGGTGCCATGAACTTGGCTGCTGCTGCCCTCCCCTGATGAGTCATCCCCCCCCAACAGTACTCAAAGCAGTGTATCTGTTTTGCAGGGGGATGACAACAGGGGACCCCTACACTACCTTCCTTGCACTGCTCTTCCTGCTGGTCTTCCATTCCCTATCTGGCTGTGGACCCTTTACCTGCGGTACGACCAACTCACCATGGTTAGCCACGGTTGAGCCACCTTCCCTGTTTATTTTTACTCCAGACAGGGATGTACAATTGTTGAAGTTCATCCATGTGATCTTTAAATGTTTGCCATTCCTATCCACTGTCAACCCTTTAAGTATCATTCGCCAGTCTATTTTCTAGCCAATTCACGTCTCATACCATCGAAGTTACCTTTCCTTAAGTTCAGGACCCCAGACTCTGAATTAACTGTGTCACTCTCCAACTTAATAAAAAATTCTACCATATTATGGTCACTCTTCCTCAAGGGGCCTCTCACAATAAGATTGCTAATTAGTCCTTTCTCATTACACATCACCCAGTCTAGGATGGCCAGCCCTCTAGTTGGCTCCTCGACATATTGGTCTAGAAAACCATCCCTAATACACTCCAGGAAATCCTCCTCCACTGTATTGCTACCAGTTTGGTTAGCCCAATCTATATGTCGATTAAAGTCGCCCATGATAACTGCTGTATCTTTATTGCACACATCCCTAATTTCTTGTTGATGCTGTCCCCAACCTCACTCCTACTGTTTGGTGGTCTGTACACAACTTCCACTAGCGTTTTCTGCCCTTTGGTATTCCACAGCTCTACCCATACAGATTCCACATCATCCAAGCTAATGTCCTTCCTTACTATTGCATTAATTTCCTCTTTAACCAGCAACACTAGCCCACCTCCTTTTCCTTTCTGTCTATCCTTCCTGAATGTTGAATACCTCCGGATGTTGAGTTCCCAGCCTTGGTCACCCTAGAGCCATGTCTCCGTAATGCCAATTATATATTTGTTAATTGCTGCCTGCGCAGTTAATTCGTCCACCTTATTTCGAATACTCCTCGCATTGAGGCACAGAGCCTTCAGGCTTGGCTTTTTAAGACACTTTGCCCCTTTAGAATTTTGCTGTAATGTGGCCCTTTTTTGATTGTTGCCTTGGGTTTCTCTGCCCTCCACTTTTACTTTTCGTCTTTCTATCTTTTGCTTCTGCCCGCATTCTACTTCCCTCTGTCTCCCTGCATAGGTTCCCATCCCCCTGCCATATTAGTTTAACCCCTCCCCAACAACACTAGCAAACACTCCCCTCAGGACATTGGTTCCGGTCCAGCCCAGGTGCAAACCATGTCTGACTAACCTGATTGAATTTTTTGAGGACGTAACCAAGAGGGTCGATGAGGGTAGTGCTTATGATGTCGTATACATGGACTTTAGCAAAGCTTTTGATAAGGTCTTGCATGGTAGATTGGTCATGAAGGTTAAAGCCCATGGGATACAAGGCAAAGTGGAAAGTTGGATCCAAAATTGGCTTGGACGTAGGAAGCAAAGGGTAATGATTGATGGGTGTTTTTGTGACTGGAAGGATGTTTCCAGTGGGGTTCCATAGGGCTCAGTGCTGGGACCCTTGCTTTTTGTGGTATATATCAACGATTTAGATTTGAATAAAGGGAGCATGATTAAGAAGTTTGCAGAAGCAAACTTTGGCTGTGTGGTTGACAATGAATAGGAAAGTCATGGGCTGCAGGAGGATATCAATCTGCTGGTCAGGTGGGCAGTGCAGTGGCAAATGAAATTTAATTCAGAGAAGTGTGAGGTGATGCACTTTGGGAGGTCGAATACGGAAAGGGTATACACATTAAGCAGTAGGCCACTTAATAGTGCAGATGATCTTGGAGTGCTTGTCCACAGAACTCTTTTTGGGAGGAAACTAAAACATTAAATCGTGTCCCCCCGATCTGGGGGACAAACCAAACATTTTCAAGGCCCTTTTTGTTTTGTTTTTGTTTTTTGTGCTTTTGTTTTTTTTTTAGTTTTTTTTTTTGGGCACGAAAATCATATTTTTTTCTCCAAGTGCCCCCTTTAAAAGGGGAGGGGGACACTAAAAACACCGGCAATTAAAACAAATTAAACTTTAAAACATAAAATCAAATTAAAATTTGGTTGCCGGGGGTGACGATGCACTCCAGTCCCTCCTGCGCCCACCTCTCGCGGAAGGCCGCGAGCGTACCGGTGGACACCGTGTGCTCCATCTCCAAGGACACCCTGGACCGGATGTACGCGCGGAAGAGAGGCAGGCAATCAGGCTGAACGACCCCCTCGACCGCCCGCTGCCTGGACCGGCTGATGGCACCCTTGGCTGTGCCCAGGAGCAGTCCTACGAGGAGGCCCTCGGACCTTCCCGCTCCCCTCCGCACAGGGTGTTCAAAGATCAGGACTGTGGGACTGAAGTGCAGCCAGAATTTCAGGAGCAGCCCCTTTAAATAATAAAACAGGGGCTGCAACCTCGTGCATTTGGTAAAAACATGGAACACGGACTCTTCCAGACCGCAGAAATTGCAGGCTTAAAAATTTATTGCACGGCACTGCTCCGTGCACCACCCTCCAGGCAAAGTCCCCAATAAATAGTGGGAGGACTCCTGCGTAGAGTGCCCTCCATCGGGGACCCCCGCCTCCTCCGGACGGCAAGATGGTACGCCATGGCGTGTCCGGACGGCAGGCGAGGATGGCAAAGTTGAGAGTGTGCAGGAGCAGCCCGTACAGGAAACCCTTCCGCGCGGAACTGAAAGGCACGGAGGGGATTTTCCCGAGGCGGCTCAAGTTGTGAGGCGTCGGCTCCCGAGGGTGGTTTGGCGCTGACGAGGAATTCCGTCCGGACGGTGGTCAGTTCGGACGAGATCTCCTCACGTGCTTGAGCGGCCTCGATGCACCTAACGGAGTCGGGGCCCAGAGCTGTTTTTAGCGACTCGATGTCATCGGCCGCGCGGCGGACGTTGGCAGAATTTAGGCGCAGCGCCAGCGTGTCTGGCGCCATCCAGCCCGCTCCTCTGTCATCGAGCAGGTCCCTGACACTGGTCATCTCACCAGCCACAGCCCTCTCGTCCGACCGCCACCTAAAACCTCAGTCGTGGAGGTACGGATTCCCGAGCAGCGGCTCCTGCACGACAGTCGCCACTCCAGCCTCACAAACTGCGCTTGGTGGAGACTTTGTTCCAGACCCTGATGAGTTCCTTGTAAAAGACAGGCAGCTCCTGGAAGGCGGTCCTGATGCCCCCCAAGCTCACAAACAGGAGCTGCGTGTCGTAGTTGAGGCCGTGCTGTTGGCAGAAGAAATATGTCGCCAGAGCACGCCACCTAGGAGGGGGCTCGACGTAAAGGTATCTCTGCAGGGTCTGAAGACGGAAAGTCGCGAGCTGGGTGCTGACGCACACCAATGACTGACCGCCCTCCCCAAGCGGGAGACTCAAGACCGCGGCAGAGACCCAGTGCTTCCTGTTGTTCCAGAAGAAGTCCACCAGCTTCTTCTGTATCTTGGCGACAAACGCAGGGGGAGGGGTCAAAGTTACCTGCCGGTACCACAACATGGCGGCCACCAGCTGGTTTATGACTAGCACTCGACCCCTGTAGGACAGCACTCGGAGCAGTCCTGTCCAGCGCCCTAGGCGAGCGGTGACCTTGGCCTCCAGCTCTTGCCAGTTCGCCGGCCAGGCTTCCTCGTCGGGGCTAAGGTAGACTCCCAGATAGAGGAGATGGGTCGTGCTCCAGGCAAAAGGCCTGAGCTCCTCCGGCAGGGAGTCCACCTGCCACTGACCCACCAGAAATCCGGAAGATTTCTCCCAGTTGATCCTGGCGGAGGATGCGGCCGAGTAAATCTCCTGGCACTCACGCATCCTCCGCAGGTCAGCGGGAACCTCTACCGCGAGGAGCACGTCATCGGCGTAAGCCGAGAGGACGACCTCCACGCCCGGCCCTTGCAGAGCCAGTCCCGTCAACCTCATCCGCAGGAGGCGCAGGAAAGGCTCCACGCAAACGGCGTATAACTGGCCGGACATGGGGCATCCCTGGTGCACCCCTCTCCCAAAGCAAAGGGACGCCGTCAAGGACCCGTTAACCTTTATCAGACACTCCACGGCGGCGTACAAAAGTCGGATCCGGGCGACGAAATGCGTCCTGAACCCGAAAGCGCGCAGAGTTCCGAGCAGATAGTCGTGATCCACCCTGTCGAACGCCTTCTCTTGGTCGAGAGACAGGAAGGCGACCGACAGACCAGCCTCCTGGGAATGATGGATGAGGTCCCGGACCAGATGGATGTTATCGTGGATTGTCCGGCCCGGGACCGTGTAGGACTGGTTGGGGTGGATCATGTGGTCCAGCCTTGGCCGCCCTCGGTGGTTTGGCGGCCTTGGAGGCGGGACAGTTCTTACGAACATGCCCCACCTCCCTACAGGCATGGCACGGCACGCCATCCGACGTCCAGAAGATGCGGTAGGCAGTCCCCTCGTGCACCACATTAAAATTACCCTCTGTCGTCTCCTCCCGCGCCAGCCGGACAAAGAGCTGGCGGCGGAAGGAGAACACATGGCGCAGGCTAGGCAATGGGGGAGGGGTGCTTCAGTGGTGTGTGGGGCCTAGTTGTGGGCAAGACCGCCACACATACTTCCACACACACACACCCCCCGCGATGTTCCGGCCCTCGAAATGGTCTTCTTTGCTCCCCCCACCGATACAACAAAGTCTTTAGGGGAATGCACCAAAATACACCCACTTTTTGTTGATGAAGTTTCTCCCTCCTTCCACACTGGATAGTTGTTGTTCTTTTTCCCCCTCTCTCCAACTCTTTGTAAAAGTAATAATGAGGTTGAATTTTCTGCTCTCCTCCTCTCCCTCTGGATGAATTGGAATTGTAGTAAGCCCCTTCCTCCTCTTCCTGGGCTGTTTCACAGGTCTCACAAAGGTCTTCCGTGCAGGAGCAACAGCAGCGAGCTCCTTCTCTCACAGCAGCACAGCTCCAAGTGAATAGGCCACACCTCCAACAGCTCCACCATTGGTCCACAGAACTCTTTTTGGGAGGAAACTAAAACATTAAATCGTGGCCCCCCGATCTAGGGGACACACCAAACATTTTCAAGGCCCTTTTTTTTGTATGTTTTGGGTTTTTTTTAATTTTTTTGGGCACTAAAATCATATATTTTTTTTCTCCAAGTGCCCCCTATAAAAGGGGAGGGGGAACACTAAAAAACCACCGGCAATTAAAACAAATTAAACTTTAAAACATAAAATCAAATTAAAATTTGGTTGCCGGGCGTGACGATGCACTCCAGTCCCTTCGGTGCCCACCTCTAGTGGAAGGCCGCGAGCGTACAGGTGGACACCGTGTGCTCCATCTCCAAGGACACCCTGGCGCGGATGTACGCGCGGAAGAGAGGCAGGCAGTCAGGTTGAACGACCCCCTCGACCGCCCTTCTGCCTGGACCGGCTGATGGCATCCTTGGCCGTGCCCAGGAGCAGTCCTACGAGGAGGCCCTCGGACCTACCCGCTCCCCTCCGCACAGGGTGCCCAAAGATCAGGAGTGTGGGACTGAAGTGCAGCCAGAATTTCAGGAGCAGCCCCTTTAAATAATAAAACAGGGACTGCAATCTCGTGCATTCGATAAAAACATGGAACACGGACTCTTCCAGACCGCAGAAATTGCAGGCGGCCTGGGAGCCCGTGAACCGGCTTAAAAATTTATTGCACGGCACTGCTCTGTGCACCACCCTCCAGGCCAAGTCCCCGATAAATACTGGGAGGATCCCCGCGTAGAGTGCCCTCCATCGGGGACCCCCGCCTCCTCCGGACGGCATGATGGTACGCCATGGCGTGTCCGGACGGCAGGCGAGGATGGCAAAGTTGAGAGTGTGCAGGAGCAGCCCGTATAGGAAACCCCTCCGCGCAGAACTGAAAGGCACGGAGGGGATTTCCTCGAGGCGGCTCAAGTTGTGAGGCGCCGGCTCCCGAGGGAGGTTCCGGGGTTTGGCGCCGATGAGGAATTCCGTCCGGACGGGGGTCAGTTCGGACGGGATCTCTCCACGTGCTTGAGCCTCCTCGATGCACCTAAAGGAGTCAGGGCCCAGAGCTGTTTTTAGCGACTCGATGGCATCGGCCGCGCGGCGGAAGTTGGTGGAATTTAGGTGCCGCGCCAGCGCGTATGGGGCCATCAAGCCTGCTCCTCCGCCATCAAGCAGGTCCCTGACCCTAGTCACCTCACCAGCCACCAATCTCGTCCGACTGCCACCTAAAACCTCGGTCGTGGAGGTACGGATTCCCGAGCAGCGGCTCCTGCAGGACAGCCACCACTCCAGCCGGTCGAGAGCTGCGCTTGGTGGAGACTTTGTTCCAGACCCTGGTGAGTTCCTTGTAAAAGACAGGCAGCTCCTGGAAGGCGGTCCTGACGCCCCCCAAGCTCACAAACAGGAGTTGCGTGTCGTAGTTGAGGCCGTGCTGCTGGCGGAAGAAATACGTTGCCAGAGCACACCACCTAAGAGGGGGCTCGACGTAAAGGTATCTCTGCAGGGTCTGAAGACGGAAAGTCGCGAGCTGGGTGCTGACGCACACCAACGACTGACCGCCCTCCCCAAGCGGGAGACTCAAGACCACGGCAGAGACCCAGTGCTTCCTGTTGTTCCAGAAGAAGTCCACCAGCTTCTTCTGTATCTTGGTGACAAACGCAGGGGGAGGGGTCAAAGTGACCAGCCGGTACCACAGCATGGCGGCCACCAGCTGGTTTATGACTAGCGCTCGACCCCTGTAGGACAGCACTCGGAGCAGTCCTGTCCAGTGCCCTAGGCGAGCGGTGACCTTGGCCTCCAGCTCTTGCCAGTTCGCCGGCCAGGCTTCCTTGTCGGGGCTAAGGTAGACTCCCAGATAGAGGAGATAGGTCGTGCTCCAGGCAAAAGGCCTGAGCTCCTCTGGCAGGGAGTCCACCTGCCACTGACCCACCAGGAGTCCGGAACATTTCTCCCAGTTTATCCTACCGGAGGATGCGGCCGAGTAAATCTCCTGGCACTCACGCATCCTCTGCAGGTCAGCGGGATCCTCTACCGCGAGGAGCACATCATCGGCGTAAGCCGAGAGGACGACCTCCATGCCCGGCCCTTGCAGAGCCAGTCCCGTCAACCTCGACCGCAGGAGGCGCAGGAAAGGCTCCACGCAGGTGGCATATAACTGGCCGGACATGGGGCATCCCTGGCGCACCCCTCTCCCAAAGTGAAGGGGCGCCGTCAAGGACCCGTTAACCTTAATCAGACACTCCGCGGCGGCGTACAAAAGTCGGATCCGGGCGACGAAATGCGTCCCGAACCCGAATGCGCGCAGAGTCCCGAACAGATAGTCGTGATCCACCCTGTTGAACGCCTTCTCTTGTTCAAGAGATAGGAAGGCGACCGACAGACCAGCCTCCTGGGAATGATGGATGAGGTCCCGGACCAGATGGATGTTATCGTGGATTGTCCGGCCCGGGACCGTGTAGGACTGGTCGGGGTGGATCATGTGGTCCAGCACGGCGCCAAGGCGAGCAGACACGCCCTGGCGAAGATTTTGTAGTCCGTGCTGAGGAGGGAGACCGGGCGCCAGTTCTTAAGGAGGCGGAGATCGCCCTTCTTAGGCAGCAGGACGATGGCTGCCCTACGCCAAGAGAGGGGCATCTCCCCGGTCGGCAGACTTTCCGCCAGGACCCGGGCCTAGTCGCCCCCCAGGACGTCCCAGAACGCCCTGTGGAACTCCACGGTCAGCCCGTCCAGCCCCGGGGCTTTTCCCCTCGAGAGCCGGTCGAGGGCGCTGGTCAGCTCCGCCAGGCTTAGCGGAGCTTCCAGATTTTCGGTGCCCTCCGGGCTGACCTTCGGCAGGTCCTCCCATAAAACTCTACACGCTTCCTCGCTGGACGGCTCCAGAGAGAACAGAGCCCCGTAATATTCACGGGCCCTGTTGTTGACGCCCTCCGGATCCGAGACGAGAGAGCCGTCGTCGGCCAGCAGCGTCAAGAGCTGCTTACGGACACTCTGTCTTTTTTCCAGCGAGTAAAAGAAGGGGGAGCCGCGGTCCAGATCCCGCAGGAACCGGATCCGCGACCTCACGAACGCGCCTCGGGACCCGATGAGCTGCAGGTCCTTCAGCGCGGCCTTCTTCGCTTCGTACACCGTCCGCAGGGCCGGGTCCTCGACGACTTGACTGAGACGGGACTCCAGGTCGAGCACCTCTTTTTCTAGGCGCCCGACCCTGGCCGCCTGCCTCTTGGTCGACCCCCTCGCGTACTCTTGACAGAAGACGCGGACGTGAGCCTTGCCCACGTCCCACCATAGCCTCAATGAGGGGAAGCCCCCCTGCTTCCTTCTCCAGTCGGCCCAGAAACGACGGAACGAGTCCTGGAACCGCACGTCCTCCAGCAGCCGGTTGTTAAAGTGCCAGTACGCGGACTCCGTCCTCGCGCGGAGCGAAGCGAGCTCCGCCCACACCAGGTGGTGGTCCGAACACGGCACCGGCCGCATGGAGGCCGCTGGGATGCAGGAAACGTACGCCCGAGACACGTAAAGGCGATCGATTCTGGACCATCCTACTCCAGGCCTCACCCAAGTAAAGGCGCTGGAATCGGGGTGGAGATTTCGCCAGACGTCCACCAAGTCGAAGGACCTGACCAGGTCCCTCAACTTCTCAATCGCCGTCATGCTCTGCGGGGCACCGGAGCGGTCCCTCGCCTCGAGGGTGCAGTTAAAATCCCCCCCCACCCCGAGGACAATGCAGTCGCCGACGTCGACGGAGCCAAGAGGAGCGGACACTTCTTCGAAGAAGCGCGTTTGCTGCGGGCCGGGCTGAGGGGCGTACACATTCACGAGATGGAGCGAACCGTGACGTGCAGCAAGCGGCCTGGCACGGGCTCCTCGACCCCCAAGATCTCCGGCTGAAAATGCGGGGCCAGCAAGATGGCCACCCCACAAGAAGTGGTGGTGAGGTGGCTCATGCGGACCTCTCCTTGCCATTCCAGGAGCCACGTGGCTTCGTCTCCCGGAATGGTGTGGGTTTCTTGCAGGAAGCACACCGCATATTTCCCCTCCCGCAGGAGCGAAAAATTGTTAAATCTACGGTGTGCCTCTCTGCCGCCATTGATGTTGAGGCTGGCTATGGTTATCTTCATGACAAAAGCATAGTGCAACCTCTACCTAACCTATTGTGGGGGAGGGAGCGGAGTCTTTTGTTGACCTCCACTCCTTCAGCAGCCCAGCGAGGAACCTTTTGAGCCGGCGCAGCTCAAGGCCTTGCGCCTTTGATAAGGGCCCGCCCGCGGCCATGGTTTTAGCGGCGGTGCGGACGGACGCGACGAGCAGCCCCGGCTCGGACCATCTTTCCCAGGCCAGATGGGCTCGGTTGCGGTGACCCTGGCTCTGGACCAAAAAGTCCCGGAGTTCCTTTACAGGAATGAGGGGGGACTCAGCCGCGGGCACGAGGCGATCCACCGCCTCACTGGTAATGGACTCGAGATCTTCTCCCGAGTCCCCCACCGAGTCCCCATCCCCCTCCGGGAGGTCGCCGCCAGCAGCCGGCCCGTCGACCGCACGAGGTACGGCAAACGGCCCGCCCGCTCCATCCGGCCCTGGCTCTGCCCCGATCCCACCCCCAGGATCGTCGGCAGAGGGGTCCCCACTGGGCTCTTTTAAAAGCGGTGCTGGGTCAGGAAGTGACAGCGGAAGGGGTTCCTCCTCCGCCCCAGGAGCCGGGGAACGCAGAGAGACCTGGTCAAAGAAATGTTCCAGGTCCTCCAAGCACCCTAGCTCCAAAGTAGGGGGCGAGGGTTGTTGTTCTTCCCCCTCCCCGCCGCCACCCGCCGGCCCAGCGTGTACAGAATCATTAAAATTGTTAACATTTTTTGTTTCTTCCGGGTCGAGCGACTCCCGGGGAAGTTGGTTAATAGCTGGGCGGGCTCAGGTTCGGCCTTTTCGGCCCCGCCCGCCTCAGTCCCCGGGACGCTCGACCCGGCGGCAACGCATTCCTCCACTGGCCCCACGCCCCCCACAACAGGCAGATCTTCCACGCCATCCCCGGGAGGCAGAGGCTGGGCAGCCTCGACAGTCTCACCCTCCCCGGAGACAGACTCTTCTCGCCTATGGCGCAGTTTGGGGGCGCTGGTGGGGGACGCGGGACACGCGGCGGGCACCGACTCCTCCGCGGAGGGATGTTGTTCCCCCTCCGCCTCATTGGAGCGGCGCCTCCTTTTGTTCCTGGGGGGGCGCGGAGGCAGGGAAACCTCCATGTCTGCCGAGGCCTCCCGCTCCACTCCCCCCTTTTTCTTATCTTGCCCGCGCCCGAGCCCCTCTGTGATATTGGTCAAGGACTCGGGCACGGGCTCAGGGCACCCTGCGCTCGCCGGTGACAGGGTTGGGCTGAGCGCGGTGCTCAAACTGTCTGGCGCACTGAGGGGACCCGCCTCGAGATGTTTCGCCTTCCCCCGCGCCTTCTTTCCGATCGGACGCTCTCCCTCCCCCCCGCCGGAGGCCGTGAAAACAAAGGCCTCCGACGATGCCCGCGCACCTACGGCTCCCGACACGCGGACGCAACTAGGCACCGCACGCCGTCCGACGTCCAGAAGACACGGTAGGCAGTCCCCTCGTGCACCACATTAAAATTACCCTCTGTCGTCTCCTCTCGCGCCAGCTGGACAAAAAGCTGGCGGCGGAAGGAGAACACATGGCGCAGACTGTTCTCCCTGAGGCCGAGCGGTATGGGGTTTATCCCTGACCTTACCTCCCCCAATTGGTGTCGGTGAGGGAGGAGGAGCTCAGCGGGAACAAAGGGCGGGACGTTTGAAAGGATGACCCTCTGCGCGGTGGCCTCGAGAGGGTCCACCGGCAGGAACGTCCCACCCACCGTGAGCCCCTTTTCAAGGGCCAGGGACACCGCCCGCTCTGACCCCAGGAAGAACACCGCCTTCCCAGACATCTTGGAGGTTGCGACAATGGCCGAGAGGCCGACTACCCCAGCCATCGCCCGCACGCACTCCTCAATGCTCATTGTGGGCTGAGTGTAGTTCTTGACCCCGTGTTTCTTTGTTATTAGTCTGAAAGGTGGCAGGGCAGCAGGAGGCGCAGGAGGCGCAGTGGATGTGGACGCCGCCTGCGCGTACATCTTAGCTGGCCCTGCCACCGGCGTGGATGGAGTCGCCATCACGGGGTCCCTTTAAGGGCCACACCCACCCCAAAATCACAGGCCTTAATGGTCTTAAATGGCCTCGTTGGTGTTTGAACAGAGGGAGCCCTAAAAGAGGCATGCAATGTATCTATATATATATGTATTGTATGTAATGCACTAATGCAGCAGTGGTGGACATTTAAGTAAGATTGCGCTATGTCACTGTACTCATGTACTCATGTAACCCTGACCCTCCCCTGGTGCCAAGCATTTTAAAATGTTGTTTAGTACTTCCAGACTCGGAGGATTCAGACCACACCTCCGCAGAGAGACCAAACGACAGACCCACTGCCTCCACCTCTGGTGTCAGCCAGCCCTCTCCTGACTTCACCACTGCCAGAGATGATGAAGAGGAAGAGGAAGAGCAGCTGATCCTGGAGCCAGTGGAGGTGGAGGTGGGGTGGAGACAGAGGAGGATATAACAGTTCCATCTGGGCCAGCTGGAACGTCCTCCACCACCAACTCTATATTCATAGGGCTAGATCTTCCATGTTTTTTGCATGCTTAAAGCCCACTTAACATCCATTTTACCGCTGAAATGACATAAAATGCCCATATATCGGCCAGTTAGCCACAAAATGGAAACTGACGGGCATTTTTCGGAAACTTATCACCGAGCGTTACTTTCCCCAGTGTGAAACGCCGGGAAAAAATAATACCGCCCGCCCACTTTTTTTAGGCGGAATCATCAGAATGGGCGAAATCAACACCCATAATGTCGCCCAGCGTTACTTTCCGCACGGAATTAACGTCGAGATTCAATAATACTGCCCGCCCATTTTTTTTAGGCGGAATCATCAGAATGGGCGAAATCAACACCCATAATGTCGCCCAGCGTTACTTTCCACACGGAATTAATGTCGAGATTCAATAATACTGCCCGCCCATTTTTTTTTGTCGTAAAGAGCACATTTGGCAAAACTAACGCCCAGGAGATCGCCCACGGTCACTTTCACCACCTCGCACACATCGCCCACAATATCGCTTGCCCAAAAAAACACCTAGAAAGAGTGGAACTGTTCTGAACTAAAGTCAACTAAAGCAGTTCACTTCATTTAAAAGGCTGTTTCAACTTTGGGGGAGTTTGGATTGACTCTGGAGTTCTTCTCAGGTGAAGTGACCATCTCAACAGACATATTTTCAGACTCTGGACTATTGGGGCTTTAATCTAGGTGTATTTTAGTGAGGAAATTATTGCTTCTGATCAATCGCTATTATACTTTCATTGCAATGGGGCCAGCCATTTCTCAGCCTGCATAGATTAATACGCAGATGCTGCAGAGTGCAGATGGCTCAATGTGTCATGCACATCATTATGTCCCCAATTTAAGACGTGCAAGAATGAGGAGGAGGGCCAGACCATACACACCCCGCACGTTCAGGGAAAAGAGGTCTTACCTCGACATGTCCGACCACACCTGCCTTCGGAGACTGCGTTTCCACAAGGTGGTGATCAATGAAATATGTGAGCTCATCAGACCACATATGCAGCTGCCATCAGGACATCAGTGTCGGTCGAGGTCAAGGTCACCGTGGCACTGACTTTCTACGCATCCAGTTCCTTCCGGGCCTCTGTGGTCGAGATTTGCCCTCTGTCTCACCATGCCACCAGACAGGTCACGGAGGCCCTGTACGCAAGAAAGATGAACTTTATCAGCTTCCCCATGACCACAGGGGCTCAGACTGACAGGGCTGGAGCATTCTACAGCATTGCTAAGTTCCCGAGGGTGCAAGGAGCTACACAGTGCACTCACATCGCCATGCGGCCACCCTCTCAGGATCTGGAGCATTTCACTCCCTGAAGGTCTAACTAGTTGTCGACCACTACCAGATCATACTGGCAGTGAATGCCAAATGTCCGGGCACTTTCGATGAGGCTCACATCCTGTGTGAGAGTGCTGTCTCTGACATCTTTAAGAGTCAGCCACAAGGACAATGCTGGATGCTTGGTGATAACCAATATGGCCTAGCCACCTGGCTGATGACCCCCTGCGTGACACACACACCGAGGCCGAGAAGCGATACAACCAGAGCCACAGAGACACACGCAATGTGGTCAAGAAAACAATAACTGTGCTTAAGCAGCGCTTCAGATGTCTGGACCACTCAGGAGAGGAGCTACAATACAACCCTGAGCAAATATGTAAATTCATGGTCGTGTGCTCCATGCTGCACAATCTGGCTATCAGGAAGGGCCAAGAATTGACAGAAGGGACTGATGCTCCACCTCAGGAGAGAGAGGAATAGGATAACGAGGGGCTAGACGCTGACCTAGGGCCAGACAATCAGGCCGGCTATGCAACCATGCCCACGGCCCAGGAACATTCTCTAATCCAGAAGCAGGATCTTAGTCCTGCCTCTCATCTGTCGTTCGCAGTGGTGGTGCGGAACCGAGGGGTGGAGTGCCGCGCTCTGGGACCACTGGGAGGCCTATGTCAGCAGTGTTCCTGGATATCGCCTCCAGGGCCTCCGCCATCCGTGGAATGTACTCAGTCATGGTGGCCAGCTGTTGGGATATGCCCCCCCAATGCTTCGATGAGCTGGTCACCAATGTCTACAGTTCTCCTGGACAACTGTACCATCTCTCTGCTCTCATGTGGCGCTCGTGCGCGAGACCTGCCACGTCCACGAGGCCTCCGCGGAGTCGGCACAGTCCTGGGGACAAATGGGGTGCCCTGTGGCAAGGTGCTTGGGGCCGGTACCTCCAGAGTGGAGGCAGGAATGACCGGAGGATCACTAGATGGCCTTGGGGTGGAATGACTTCTGGAGCGTGGTGATGCAGGTTCCTCATCCATGGAGAACAGACCCAGTGGATTGACGGGCGACAATCAGAGCTCCTCAGCACCAGATGTAGTAGGATCGTCTTCCAACTCCTACCCCGCGCCCCCACCTTCTGGCCTCTGTGGTCTTGCCTGGGGTCGCGCTGCTGGCTGAGCTGCAAAACACAAATGAGGTTATTAGAGGAGAAAAGGGTGCTAGGATCACAAGGTGAGTCCAGCGCTACACACAGCATATGCACGACAAAAGCACCACCGCTATCAAAATTATCACAGACATCACATTTAATGACCATCAACGCATTGTGCATTGCAATGATTTTCATTAGGCCAGCATTATTTCTGGGACAATTTTAGAAATCATCTATCATAGGAGTGGGTATGGCATCTATTGACTTTACACCACGCAATGGTGTAAACTTTACTCATGTGGCACCATTTCAGGGTCTGCAGATGCGTCCGTGGCTGTCCGCATGTGGTTCACCACGAGTGCGAGCACCCGCTCCTCCATCTCTGTGATGTTGCTGGGGACTGGTGGCCCCCCACCCGTTTGCCTCTGCACGGACTTCATCGTCGATAGCTTCTTCTGTAAAAGGTGACTGGACGACATGGCATGAGATCATTGCGTGATATCATTGCTAAATACCGTCACAGGCACTGATGCAAGACATAACCGACGGATGTAATCGTGCTTATTATGATAATTATCATTCTTTACCTAAAGACATACACTATGACCGCAGGCTTTGAGTAAAACATTCCCAGTAAAAGTTGAAGACCTCACATCTGCTGATAGTCACTCATGACTGTTACAAATAAAATTATATAAATACATAAGTATATGTAAATAAATTTAATACTTACTCTTACGGATCCCACAAGGTCATTCCATCGTTTTCGGCATTGGTTGCCCTCATGTACCTCGTTGGTCGCTGACGAGACCACCTCTGCTATCTCAGTCCATATCTTCTAGTAGGCCTTTGGGGTGGGCTTCCCATGCCCTACATGTGTCAAATCACCCCAGCATAACTCGATCTCCTGCAGGAGGGAGGCATTTGCCTCGTCCAAGAACCTCCTCACTCTTTTGTGCCCTCCAATGTGCTCCGCTCCCACCTCACTGCTCTCGCCAGCATCAGTCTCCACTGCGTGCTGTGATGCCTCCTCCTCTCCCTCCATTATAGGCCAAATTCGGGCAAATATGTGGCCGGTAACAGCTAATTTTTGTTTACCTATTTGCTGTAAAGTTCTAAAGTCTCCCTCCTTTCTCCCAAAGCAGCCACACCACACCCACACCCCATCCCTCTGAGCTCCCTCTCTCTCTGTCTACTCTTCTGCGCATGTCATGATGATCCTTGACCTCCTGAATCGCGGGAATCGAGCGTTGCCATGCCGTTGCTAAGGACAGCGTCATTTTACTGCAGAAGGTCAGTGTGATATTTTCGGGGAGCTCACAGCGCACACAGCCTTAAGATGACAGAAACTTCCAGAAGTCACCAATCAGGTGACCTGGTCCCTTTATTTTAAACAGCACTGGCTGCAGTGCCATAGGCATCCACAGTGTGGAGCTACAGACATTATACTTCTCCCTCCTTAATGAAGAAATAATTATAACAAATAACCATCATACATAACTGGCATGGTTATACATAACAAAAGATGTGGACTTATTTTGCCATATTTACAAATCAAGCTTAACCACTGGTTTCTGTTTCGAAGAGGATACCTTCGCTCTCGAACAGAACCTTCCAAACATGGTATTGAACTTAAACTCATTCAAGGCTGATCCTGAGGGAAGTTTTCCTCCAAGGGATGCCCTTGATTTCCATTTGAACTCACTCTAACTTCAGACTGTTTGTTGTCCTGACTCGGACTCAGACTTAAATTCTGACTTTCTCTTGGATTTGTTTCCGGTACATTGGATGTAGGATATGCTACTGGTGTATCAAAACTATCTGATGAGTCAGAAATAATTGAATCATTCCCACCTTCAACTCCTTCCATGTCTGAGGTAAAATATGATCAATGTGAACAAACCTAACCCCATCCATGATCAAACATCTTGACCAAATATGTGTGAGGACCACATATCTTCACCACTCTTCCTAGTAACCACTTTAACCATTTATGGTGATGGTTCTTCACACTCACCTTCTGATTTAATTTCACACTTCTCTCTTTTACTCTACCTCTACCATGATTCTTTCTGACTTAATTGTGTCTCTTCTACGGATTGTGCCAAGTTTGGTTTTAACAACGAGAATCTGGTTCGTGGCTGTCATTTGAGAAACAACTCTGCTGGTGTTCTACCAGTAGTTGTGTGAGGAGTATTACGATACGTAATTAGGAAATGAGCCAATTTGTGGTCCAATGACAACTGTCGTTTCTTTGGATTTGGATCCAACATCTGTTTGATGAGGGCACGTTTTACAATTTGTACAGTACGCTCTGCTGCACAATTTGAAGCAGGGTGGTATGGTGGAGCCTTGGTATGTTTCACAGCATTTTTGCTCGTGAACTGTGCAAATTCTTCTGAACAAAATTGTGGTCCATTATCAGAAACAATTTCTTCTCGGAGGCCAAATGAAGAAAATAATCTTCGTAAAATGTCTAATGTTTTACTTGTTGTTACTTTCCACATTGGAAACACCTCGACCCACTTCGAATGGCTATCCATCACAATGAACAATTGTTGTCCTTCTAGCTCAGTAAAATCGATATGTAGCTTTGCCATTTCCATGGCTGTAATGGTACTGGTGGTGGTTGCTTGCTTACCGATTGACATGTCGTACACTGACTCACGATGTACTCTATATCTTTATCAAGACCTGGCCACCATAAATAACTGCGTGCAAAACTCTTGGTCAAGCAAATTCCCAGGTGCTGGTCATGGAGGTCTGCTAATAATTTGGACCTGAATTTATTTGGTATAACCACTCTTGCACCCCACATGATAAAATCTTTATCAACTGAATGAAGAATGGATGAATATCTTTGTATATTACCTAGATTGGCCAGCCATTTGCAATATAATCATACACCTTTGACATAACTGGGTCACGTTTGGTTGCTCTACCAATCTCTTCAGCTGTGACTGGCAGTTCATCAATGTATGAAAAATAGAACACTTCTTCCCTGTCGGGTGTAACTTATGATGGGAAAGGCAATCTAGACATTGCATCAGCATTACTGTGATAAGCTGATCATCTGTATTCAATATCATATGTAAATGCTGACAAAATCAAAGCCCATCTCTGCATTCGGGCTGCAGCTAATGTTGGAACTGGGGACTTTGGATGGAGGATTGCTGTCAGGGGCTTATGGTCTGTAACGATGGTAAACTTATGACCATATAAGTATTTGTGGAACTTCTTGACTCCAAAAATGAATGCCAAAACTTCCTTTTCAATTTGCACATAATTACAGTCACTGGCACTGAGAGTGAGTGAAGCAAAAGCAATTGGTCTCTCCTCCCCACTACGTAATACATGAGAGATTACTGCCCCAACCCCATACAGAGAGGCGTCACATGCTAGCTTGATCTCCTTAAACACATCATAGTGAACTAACGGTGCTCTCTACCAATTTGCCTTTACACTCCTTAAATGCTGTATCGCATTCTTCTGACCACTTCCAATGGACCTGTTTTTTCAATAGTTCATTCAGTGGATGTAATACTGTAGTCAAATTTGATAGGAACTTCCCATAATAGTTCAAAAGATCCAAAAATGATCGAAGTTCAGTGACATTCTTGGGAGTGGGTGCATTTCTGATTGCATCCAGTTTCTCCTTGGTTGGTGTAAACCATCTTTATCTACTGTGTACCCTAAGTACTCCAGAGTTTTGAAATAACTCACACTTACGAGCAGACACTCATACTCTGTGCTTCTCTAGCCGTTTGAGGACTTCATTCAATATGTTATTATGAATTTGCCTATTTGATGCTGAAATTAGTATGTCATCTAAATAACATACTACCCCTTCAATACCTTGCAAAATCTGGTTCATCACCCCTTGGAATATGGCAGGGGCGGAAGACACTTCAAATGGTAGCCTATTAAATTGATATAGGCCTAGATGAGCATTTATAGTCAAGCATGACTTGGTTTCCTCATCTAGTTCAAGCTGTAAGTAGGCATTCGAAAGACCCAACTTTGAGAAGATCTGACCACCTGTCAGTGTTGTGAACAAATCTTCTACATTTGGCAATGTATTGGGGACATTACCCTCTAGAACCTGGTTTACGGTTACTTTATAATCACCACACCATCTTACCTTACCATCGGACTTAGGTACAACAACAATGGGTGTAGCCCAATTACATCGATCTATCTTAGAAATAATGCTCTCAGCCTCTAGTCTTTTGAGTTCCTGCTCAACTTTCTCCTCGAGTGTATATGGTACGGGACGTGACTTGCAGTAAACTGGTCTAGCATCCTTCTGTTCCCTGACACTCGCCTTGAAGCCTTGGATCGGACTGCAGAATACCTTTGGATTCGCAGAATACCTTTGGATAATTCTTGATGACTTCATCCTTTGATGCAAATCTCGTTTCAACATGAAAAAGCTCACTAAGGCAGGCTTGTCTCCTGCCACTACTATTAGAGGCAAGCTCTGAAATTGATCCTTGCATTTCACCGGTACGGTGATATGACCTAACACAGGAATGTTCTCTCCCGAGTAGCCTCGCAGCTCTATCTTGGATTTCTCCAATGGAAAATCACGCAATTTGTCGCGGTATAGCACCTCCGGTACGACACTCACAGATGCACCAGTGTCAAATCCTGCAACATCTGTGGATTATGATACTTTTCGAATCGCTGTTAGTTAACCTCGTGCTCCTGATGATGTGTATCTCTAACATCTCCTTGTCCTGTTGTTTTTCTTCCATGCTATGTAGTCTCTGGGGATTTCTACTCATAGCTTTGAAAGCCGGTTTACCCTTCAGTCAGCATGCCTTCACAAGATGCCCAGTTTTCCTGCAGAAGAAACACTCTGCCTTCACATATGGACAACTTTGAACAATGTGTTGTCCCAGGCACCGATAGCAGGACTTCAATGCTCTGTTACCATTGCCAGTTTCTGAGACTTTGGAGACCTTTTACTTTTAACCTGTAGGCAATTCACCTCGGTTGTCTGATGACTGAAAATAGTATGAAATTCTCGGGAATATTGGTCGGCTATGTTCATTGTCTGACAAGCTAAATCAAAAGTCAAGTCAGGCATCATCAATAACTTTCTTCTGATCGCATCATTTTTCATCCCACAAACAAAGTGGTCACGCAATGCTCGGTTCTGAAATTTTCCGAAATTACAGTGAATAGATAGCTTTTTTAATGCTACAATGTACTCACTGATATTTTCTTTGGTTAACTGATCTCATATTCCGAAACGATAACTTCCAGCAATTTTCAAGGGCTTGGGGCTTCTCCTTAAGAGTTGTGTCCTTTGGCTTGTCAGGCACAAGCACATTTTTCAAGGTTTCATACACCTCGGGCCCTGCTTCAGTTAAGAAAATAACCCTATGTCATTCCAACACCACCCGATTATGGTTTTCATCATCGGGGACCTCGATGATATTATTTGCAGTGAAAAACATTTCTAGCCACTCCACATATGCTCTGAAATTTTTCACGGTCGCGTTGAAATTCCCCCAAATGCCCTATTACCCCCATAGATGTGGTCATCTGGACTCTGGCAGTTCAAACAAGTGTGCTTGTAATTTACCTCGGATTTGTAGCTGTTAATCAAAACAGAGAAGCTCTCAAAATCTCTCTGTCGGCTGGCTGAATCCTCCACCAACAAAAATTGCAGCTTTGTTTTATCCGCTTAATCCCATCTTCATTGTGATATTTTCAGGGAGCTCACAGAACACACACAGCCTTAAGATGGCAGAATCTTCCAGAAGTCACCAGTCAGGTGACCTGGTCACTTTATTATAAACAGCACTGGCTGCAGTGCCACAGGCATCCACAGTGTGGAGCTACAGATATTACTTTCAGCGAGATTTAACGCTACCGCCCATTTCATATCGCTCGCGGTAACGCCCAATTTCAAAAATGGAGACGAGGTGCTTTGAGAATGGGCGAGAAGCCGGTGATCTGAAAACTCAGATCGAGAAAGAGCTATTAATTTGTCAATCCTTTCTGTGTCCGGGCCAGGTGAGGTTTCCCGTGTTGAGTCAAATTAAGCCGCAGGAAATAACGCCCATTTTTGGGGGATAAGCACAAAAGTGTAAAATCTAGCCCATAAGATTCCCCCATGCCTCCTCGGATTGTGCGGGACCAAGCGGTGTGCAGCAACGCACCCCCAGCCTTCCAGCGCCTTTACTGCAGCGATGGAGGTTGGTGCAGAAAAGGTCGGTTGCTGCAAGACAGATCGGTGAGTACCAGACATGGTGCATCTGTCACAGGCTAGTGTCGTCATAGGTCGAGAGCTGCTCAAGGCCATGGCTATGATAGCCGGAAACATCGCAGCGCTATCAGAACGATAGTCGGAGGATATGTCGCGTCCGATCACTGCGGTGGAGCGAACCGCCGATGCCATGCGGCAATCAATGAGACCGGGACATGGCACGGAATCCCCCCATGCCATAGTAGTCGGGTCGACAGCACCTGAGGGAGCTGCTAGCAGCTTCCAGCCCTGAAGCCGTGCCTTCCGGATCACGAGCTTCTCCTGAGTTACTGCGCCCGCAATGTCTGACCCCCAACGACAGCAACAGCACTCGGGATGCGGTGCTGCACGCCGGCTTGGTACCACCACGGGGAGGTCTGGGCTCAGGGACACTGGGAAAGGGAAGGGCGGGAGTGAGAAAAGTGGGGCGGGGGGGGCGGCGGTGGTGAGTCCGAAGGGTGGGGGAGTACGCGGTCGAGGTCGAGGACAGTAACAGGCGCTTTGTTGTAGTCAATTGTTCATTGTTAATTTAAAATTGTTGACGTTTGATTTTTAAAAGTTTATTTCAAGTTGTTATAGTTGTTCAGTTATAGTTATAAGTTTTACAAAGTTTTACAATTGTTATATATTTTTACATTTTCACATAAATGTTTCAATTGAATGTAGGTACTCTTGTACATTATCAAACTTTTAGGGCAACAGTTATCAGGGTCCCACACACTATGCAAGAAAAAATGAAACGCAGCTGTCCACATTCAAGCAAAGCATATATTTATGAGCTGCTGACGTAACAATTTTGCAGTGGCATATGCTCCACATGCCCTCGGCTGTGGTGAGGGTGAGGGGGATGCCATGGGTTCATCTGGAAGCACCTCCTCATCCTCCTCCCCTTCATCTTCCTCTTCTTCCTCCTCCGTCTCCTGCACTCTCTCCTCAGGTGGTCCCGCAGTCCCCTGTGGCAATTCCTGTCCCCGCATGATGGCTAAATTATGCAACATCAGCACACCACTGTGAACTGAGCAACTGCTCAGGGTGGTATTACAGCCTGCCTCCCGAGTGGTCCAAGCATCGAAAGTGCTACTTCAGCACTCCAATTGTCTTTTTGATAATATTACGTGTGACTATATGGCTCTTATATCGTTGCTCGTCTTCTGTCTGAGGGTTCCGCAGGGGGGTCAAGAGCTAGGTAGCGAGGCCGTACTCTTTGTCCCCCAGCATCCAGCATTTACCTTGTGGCTCAGAGTTCAACAGGTCAAACAGAGTGCTCTCACGCAAGATGTGCGCATCATGGATGCTCTCTGGAAAGTAGGCATTCACTGCCATGATGCGCTGTGTATGGTCGCAGGTGAGCTGCACGTTGAGGGAGTGGAATCCCTTACAGTTTCGGTATACCTCCCCCTCCTGTAATGGTGCTTGCAGGGCAATATGGGTACAGTCAACAGCACCCTGCACCTTGGGGAAGCTGGCAATGTGTGCAAAACCCAAAGCCCTCTCACTCTGTGCCTCCCTGGTCATTGAGAAGTTTATAAATTCCATCTGTCATGCATACAGTGCTTCAGTTACCTGTCGAAAGCAGCGATGAGTAGCATGCTGAAAAAGGCAGCTTATGTCCCCAACTGATGCCTGAAAAGGGCCGCATGCGTAAAAGGAAAGTGTCGCAATCATCTTCATCTCGACAGAGAGTGCAGTAATGTTGTAATGAGCTGTCAAATCTCATTGATCATCTCTTTTCAGAAGCGCAGCCTTCGAACGCACTGTGGATCGGTCAGGTCCAAAGTATGAGCACTTCTCCCTGAAAATCCTTTGCGGGTAAGACCTCCTCCTCCTCATCAGTCTGCGACCTCCTCCATTACCCTGATAACTTTGCTCAATAAACCTTCTCCCATCTAGATCCTGCATTGGACAGATATTCAGTAATACAGGCTGAGATAGTACAGGCCCCATTCTTTTTAAATCTCCAGATTTTTCAATGAAGAAAATATAACTGAAATGCCTTCTATCTGTACTCAACACCAATAAAAATACCTTTCCCATTGTAAATCCCAAAGTAAATCGCACTGTAAATTACGCTGTAAATCTCACTGTAAATCCCACTGTAAATTGCACTGTAAATCGTGCTGTAAATCCCACTGTAAATCGCACTGTAAATCGTGCTGTAAATACCACTGTAAATCACACTGTAAAGTCATTGTAAATCCTATTGTAAAGTCACTGTTCCCCTCTGAATACTGAGGTGCTGCTTTTGCTGACTGTTCCTGATTTCAAAATGGCGGCACCGAGCACTACCGCCCATTCCTGCCCACTGAAGATCGAGTAAAACCACCTTCTCCAGGTCGGTATGCAGCTCCGGTGGTTTGTCGGCGGTATGTCATGAAAATCGGACATTTTGGGCGGTATGCGGGCGGTTCTGCATGGCGGTGGTATGTCAATGAGGAATCTTCCGCCGAGCGGTATGTTGGCAGTATGTACCTGTTTTTGGACGGAACTTCTATTTTTTGGCAGTAAGCGGGCGGTAGTGGGCGGTATGTCGATGAATTTCGGACCCAAGTACTCTTATCACTGGTGGATGCCTCCCATGTTGTAGTTGTCAGAAGGGTGATCACTGCTGTTGCCGTCCAACAGGCCGCCATTGAGCTGTGGGTTTATCTGAAACAAAATAGTTAAGAGACATGCTGCTAGCCCTCTTGTTGGTAGAAACAGAATTGTATATGGACCATGTCTCTGAGCCACAGCCCTGTAGACCATGAGCTTGGTGCCAGATTTGAGGGTCTGATCTTCAAACACTGTCTTCCTCAGGTAGCCTTAGGCTGCGCTGGCCGCACTGGAGGCAGTGTTGGACCTCGTCGATGTCTACCCTTGCTGATAATAGGCTCCCAAGGTATGGAAAGTGGTTCACGTTGTCCAAGGCCGCGCCGTGGATCTTGATGACTGGAGGGCAGTACTGTGTGGCGGGGACAGGTTGGTGGAGGACCTTTGTCTTACAGATGTTTAGTGTAAGGCTCGTGCTTTTGTACGCCTCAGTGAAGATATTGACGACAGCTTGGAGTTCAGCCTCCAATCGCTGGAGAACTACCACCAAGGAGGACTCCACAAGATCCTGCAAATCCCCTGGGAGGACAGATGCACCAACGTCAATGTTCTCGATCAGGCCAACATCCTCAGCATCGAAGCACTGACCACACTCAAACAGCTCCGTTGGGCGGGTCACATTGTCCGTATGCCGGAGACAAGACTCCCAAACCAAGCGCTCTACTCGGAATTCCTACACCTCAAGCGAGCCCCAGGTGGGCAGAGGAAACGTTACAAGGACACCCTCAAAGCCTCGCTGATAAAGTGCAACATCCCCACCGACACTTGGGAGTCCCTGGTCAAAGACCGCCCTAAGTGGAGGAAGTGCATCCAGGAGGGCACTGAACACCTCGAGTCTCGTCGCCGAGAGCATGCAGAAATCAAGCGCAGGCAGCGGAAGGAGCATGCGGCAAACCAGGCTCCCTGCCCACCCTTTCCTTCAACCATTGTCTATCCAACCTGTGACAGAGACTGTAATTCCCGTATTGGACTGTACAGTCACCTGAAAACTCACTTTTAAAGTGGAAGCAAGTCTTCCTCGGTTTTGAGGAACTGCCTATGATGATGATGATGATGATGAGAAACAGAATGTGAATGATATGGCTTAACCTTTGACCAATGTTTTCACCTACTCCCTCCTGGTGTATCCAGGCATGTGCACGTATCGCTCGTCATGAGGACCATGTAGGGTCCAGACCATCGAGGTGCCAGTCCCGGTTTGGATGGAACTCTCTTTACCATTACCCTGTCTCCCACCCTCAGAAGCCCTGATGGCTCAGGTTTGTTATGCCTGTAATGCACTTATGAATGACTCCACGAGGCAATGTGTTGTACTCAAACTGTAGTGACCTTGGTCCTTTATTCGTAACTCCAAAGTGAGGCACAAGCATGGTGGGCAGCCTTTTATACTGGGCCCTGCACACCTATGCAGGTGACCCTCAGGCCTCCCACTGCAGTGCCCTCTGGTGAACAGCATCTGCCACAGGGGCAGGAAACCCCAGTCTCCACCAGTTGCACCCTCTAGTGGTGCCATCATAGTATATACACAGTGTAAACCTTAATGATAGTACATCAGGTAACAAGTCTCCATCTTATGCAACTATACAGTGACTACACAGAGAGTATATCTATAGTCTGCATATATAACAGGGTTCGGGCCAGTGCCTATCTCGGGCCATTGCCTTTTGTTGCTGCTTTAATTCCGCTTTCACCCCCTGAAGTTGTTACGTACCACGTAATCCTATCCCTCAATGACCCTGGCTCGCCATCCCCTACTATCACCCCATCTGGCAGTCTCATAGCCCTCCCAGTCATACGGGGCAGCCCTATTATGCGACTGGAGATCACTCGCAGTCTCATTAATAGATGGTCGGGAGGACATCTACCCGGCAGATGGAGTATAATGTTGGAAAGTGTGAGGTCATGCACTTTGGCAGAAAAAAATCAAAGAGCAATTTATTATTTAAATGGAGAAAGACTGCAAAGTGCCGCAGTACAGCGGGACCTGGGGGTACTTGTGCATGAAACACAAAAGGATAGAATGCAGGTACAGCAAGTGATCAGGAAGGCCAATGATATCTTGGCCTTTATTGAAAAGGGGATGGAGTATAAAGGCAGGAAAGTTTTGCTACAGCTATACAGGGCCACACCTGGAATACTGCGTGCAGTTTTGCTTTCCATATTTACGAAGGAGGCAGTTCAGAGAAGGTTCACTAGGTTGATTCCAGGGATGAGGGGGTTAACTTATGAGGAAAGATTGAGTAGGTTGGGCCTCTACTCATTGGAGTTCAGAAGAATGAGAGGTGATCTTATCGAAACGTATAAGATTATGAGGGGGCTTTACAAGGTGGATGCAGAAAGGATGTTTCCACTGATGGGGGAGACTAGAACTAGAGGCATGATCTTAGAATAAGGGACCGTCCATTTAAAACAGAGATGAGGAGAAATTTCTTCTCTGAGAGGGTTGTAAATCTGTGGAATTTGCTGCCTTGGTGAGTTGTGGAAGCTGGGACATTGAATACATTTAAGACAGAAATAGACAGTTTCTTGAGCGATAAGGGGATAAGGGGTTATGGGGAGCGGGCGGGAAGTGGAGCTGAGTCATAATCAGATCAGTCACGATCTTATTAAATGGTGGAGCAGGCTCGAGGGGCCGTATGGCCTACTCCTGCTCCTGTTTCTTATGTTCTTATGTTCTTTTACCGTGCTTGCAATTGTTTTTACAATAGATGTTTTCAGGGTCCTATTCATATATTCCACCATTCCAGAACTTTCAGGGTGGTAAGGTATGTGAAAGCTCCCAATAACTGGATTTTCATTTTCATGAGGCCAATTTTCCACATTGCCGATTTTTTGGCACAGTTGTAGAGTAACGGCTGATTTTTTAGTGGCCGACTGCGCCAAAAACAAGTTGCAAGTTTCGCCGTAATAAACTTTGAATTTGGCACGGCGCAGATTGTCTTTAAGCTCTGTGGGTGGAGCCTAAGTTTTGCGCCAAAAAATTGAGGCGGCGTTCTGTGCAGGCACCAAAAGAAAATTCCCGTTTTCCACGTGACGGGTGTGAGAACCTTCGGAGCTGCTTGTGTGGAGAAATATGGATCATGGGACAAGGAGCAGGAATTTTCTACCAGAAGAAACTGAGGCCCTGGTCTCTGTCATTGAGAGCCGATAGCACGAGCTTCAGAACAAACGTCCAGTGATTCTAAAGCCAACGAAATGAACAAACGTTGGGACAAAGTTGGAAATGGTTTCTCTGCAGTGGTGACTATCCTGAGGACCCGCAGGCAGTGCAAAAAGAAATGGCAGGACCGTGGCAAAACAGTCAGTGTAAGTAATATTTTCATTTATGGACTGGAATTACAATTGTAAATGTGTCCATGGGTGTGCCACCACAGCAGACCCATTCTCTTAAAAAGATCCATTTTTATCTTTGCAGAGGAAGGTGGCACACAACAGAGAGTGACCAGGAACTGGAGGAGGGTTGGCAAATGTGCCCCCACTGACACCCCTGGCAGCGAGGGTCGCTGGTATGATTGGTGCTGGCTCTAGGTCAACAACCGGTGCATAAGCTGGGCCCAGCATACAGAGAGAGGGCAAGTCCTGCAAATTCCACAGTCTGACTTGGCTAAATGTTAAGTCCTGCGTGGGCTAGCCACGCTTCGGTTTATGGGATGTCCTCTCTGTCAGCTACGCTTTGGTTTATGTAATGTGCTATCATTCATCGTGGTCCTTCAAATGAGCCTGCGTTGTATGAGCCTACTCATGCCACCCTGCCCCCTCCCCTGCTGCTCACCGATCGTCTGTTCGGTTATATTTTGCAGAAGTTGCGCCGATCCCTGAGGAAGCACAGCCCCTGACACAGAAGGACAATCATTCACAGAGGAGCCGGACCAGGATTTTGGCCCCTATTTTCCACTTGCCCGATTTTTGGCGCCTGCGTGCAATAACATTAGATTTTTTTTTACTTGATTGCGCAAAAAAAAAATCACAACTTTCCCCAAAGTAAAATTTGCCGCTGCGCTACCCAAAGTTAATTCTGGGGGCGGAGCTGCAAGTGTACGCCAAAAACTCTGCGCATGCGCAAAAAAGCTGAGGCTGCCATGGTAACCAGAGACACACTGACAGCTGAAGCAAGCGGAAGCCCCCCCACCCCCCAGCTGTAACTCCGACCAGACAGCACTGCCCCCCCCCCACTGTAACCCCGATATCCCCCCGTTGTAACCTCGACCGGACCCCCCCCCCCCCGCTGTAACCCCTCTCCCCCCCACTGTAACCCCGACCAGACAGGACTGCTCCCCCCCACTGTACCCGCTACAATCGTGGGCCTAAGGCCCCCCCACCACTCCCAGTCCCCCTCCCATGGCGAGTTGAAGTCCCACGGCATAAGCACTACAACTCAACGCTCGGCTTTAAAAGCAGCCCGGGCTCTGCTCTTGTGTCTGGTCGAGCCCGCGATCCTGCTCGGCCGGCACTCCCTCGACCCGTGCCTGGAGGCCGGCCAACAACGATTGTGTTGGGGTGGACAGTCGCGATTTGGGTGAAAAAAAACCCAGCTAAACAGGGTTATTTCAGTTCCCTCCGAATAAATTATACATTTCTTTTTTTACATTGTCTCGCTCCAAAAACTCGGAAATTACTCGATGAGGACAGGGTGATAATCTCTCTCCCCTTTCCTCCTTCTCTCTCCCCATTCCTCCCTCTCTCTCCCCATTACCCTCACTCTCTCTACCCATTTCTCCCTCTCTCGCTATTCCCCCCCCTCCCCATTCCCCTCCCTCTCTCTCCCCATTCCCCTCCCTCTCTCTCCCCATTCCCCTCTCTCTCCCACTTTCCCCTCATCCTATCGTTCACAGCACCAGGGGATTCCACCCCATACCCCACCACCCCCAAACACCCACCCCTACCCCCACCCACAAACCCCCAACCCCACAAAACCCCCCCCAATACCCCACAAAACCCCCACCCCATCAAATCCCCAGCCCCCCAAACTCCCACCCCCAACCCCCCCCCACCCCACCAAACCCCCCACCCCACCAAACGCCCCCCCTACCCCCACCCCCAACCCCACCAAACCCCCCACCCCCCGCCCCACCAAACTCCCAGCAGCCCCAAACCCCCCCCCCCCACAAAACTCCACCGTTACCCCCATCC
Organism: Pristiophorus japonicus; assembly: GCF_044704955.1. Classification (NCBI taxonomy): domain Eukaryota; kingdom Metazoa; phylum Chordata; class Chondrichthyes; family Pristiophoridae; genus Pristiophorus; species Pristiophorus japonicus. The sequence continues at coordinate 112,509,282 of NC_091988.1, forward strand.
CCAAACCACCCACCTTCACGCTCGGCAGAGGTTTGGTGGAAATTCCATTGATATCAGGTGTAAAAGTTGATATTCTGTTGTCCCATTTCGGTTCAAGGTTTCAGGATGTTTCTCACAACAGGGCTAGGAGCTAATGGTTGAGGGTGATGTGCAATAGTGCTTGTGATTTCAGTGTGGAACACTCCAATGTTAATTGATATACTTGCACAAAGCGGATTATGTTGGCCCAACATTGATGTGACTGAGAAATGGAAGCTTGTTCAATATTTATTTTGGATGGAAGTGTTAGTTGGTTATCACTTGTGTACAAATAAAAACTATATTTAAATAATGTTGTCATTACAATGATGTCATTAGTGTCAGGTTTGATAATGGGATTTAAGACTTCGTTTCACAGATGCTCTGAAGCTCTACTTTAAATAGAACATATAAAATAATAAAAAGTACATCATTCTCAGGAATATGACATTTACTATACAATACACTGACTGTACTGTGTGCTGTGTGGGTATACGTGATGAGACACACAGATGCAACTGTAAAGGAGGGTAGAATTAATTGTCATCAATTCCTAAAAATGATAGAAGTATGGAAAGAACTGTAGCACACCTCAATGACCTATCAAAAGCAGTGCTGATTGAAAATCTGCAATTTAATGAAATAAGCATCTCGTACATAACTTAACTAATCCATTACTGCATTGAATAGCAAACCCTGCCAACATAATGAGGTTTGAACATTAAACCACTTTTCAGTTCTGCAAAATAGTTAAAGGTGATTATTCTGACAGCCACACAAAAATAATGTTGCATCAAAAACAGGTGCTGGGCAGTGAGGACAGAAATAACTCTTTTAGGGAGTACAAAACAAACATTAGATCGAGTGCCCCCCGATCTGGGGGACACTCCAGACACTTATACCTGCCCTCTTTTTTTGGTTTTTTTTGTGATTTTTTGGGGCAATAAAATCATAAAGTTTACAAATGCCCCCTATAAAAGGGGAGGGGGACACTAAAAACCCCGGCAATTAAGACAAATTAAACTTTAAATCATAAAATAAATTAAAATTTGGTTGCCGGGCGTGATGATGCATTCCAGTCCCTCCGGCACCCAGAGGACAGACATATTTATGGCATCGCAGGTGCAGCTGCTGGTTGTTACATCTCCCATTGAAAGCATGAGCTCTGATCCTCATGTCTACAGTTCCATGACTTTCTTTATCCAGTCCACAAACATTGCGACTCGTACAAAGATCCCGGGCCGATTGGGCCGACCGCACCCACGGCCTGGAATGATGACTCCCTCCAGCACCCAGCAATCATGGGCAAAACAAGCAAGGGGCCCACCGTAATCCCGCTGAAAGACATCACAAACTGCGTTAGGTTTGATGGGAACACAAGCGCAGTAACAGATACCGTCCCTGAAGCCCATCTCACTTGAGGAAGGGTTTTCCAAACATGGAGCACTCATCTCATTCCCCATTCTGCAGACCCGTGTCTCTCACCCTCCGCACTGTTACCCTGTCCCACCCACTCTGTGTCTCTCACCCGCTGCACTGTTACTCTGCCCCACCCACTCTGCAGGCTGTGTCTCAAACCCTCCGCACTGTTACTCTGTCCCACCCACTCTGTGTCTCTCACCCTCTGCACTGTTACTCTGTCCCACCCACTCTGTGTCTCTCACCCGCTGCACTGTTACCCTGCCCCACCCACTCTGCAGGCTGTGTCTCAAACCCTCCGCACTGTTACTCTGTCCCACCCACTCTGTGTCTCTCACCCTCTGCACTGTTACTCTGTCCCACCCACTCTGTGTCTCTCACCCTCTGCACTGTTACCCTGTCCCACCCACTCTGCAGGCTGTATCTCAAACCCTCCGCACTGTTACTCTGTCCCACCCACTCTGCAGGCTGTGTCTCAAACCCTCCGCACTGTTACCCTGTTCCTCCCACTCTGTCTCTCACCCTCTGCACTGTTACCCTGTTCCTCCCACTCTGTCTCTCACCCTCTGCACTGTTACCCTGTTCCTCCCACTCTGTGTCTCTCATCCTCTGCACTGTTACCCTGTCCCACCCACTCTGCACACTGTGTCTCTCACCCTCTGCACTGTTACCCTATTCCTGTATGACAAAATTCTGGGCTCAAATGCGGCAAACGACCAGGGAGTCAACATTGTTAACGCGGTACACAGTTCTCTAGGCAGACAAGGGCAATCAGACATTCAACAGAGACAATGGCTAGCTGAACGGCGATTCATGCCATCGCAATGGACAATGCGGCCAGTAATGGGGCCATCAACACCTGTTAATGGTGCGCTTAAGGACAGTTACAGAGACAGTCAGAGACGATCGACTAGTAATGGACCTTTTGTTTCCAACAACGGGGCCTCCAGCTCATGCTGGAGGTGTGGAGGCAAACACCCAGCCAGAGCTTGCAGGTATCAGCAATATACCTGCAGAAACTGCAACGTCAGCGGTCACTTGGCGCGTATGTGCAGGAAGCCCGCAGCCAGGTTAATGTATGAGGAGGACGGGCCCGATGTAAGCCCTACGAGTCTAAATGAATACTGGGGGAAATTGCTGGAAGCTGAAGTTCAACGAGTTCATGTGGAGCACATATACAGTTCATATACCAGGACGCCACCAATAGTGATGAAAGTGCTCCTCAATGACATCCCAGTATCAATGGAGCTAGACACGGGGTCCAGCCCGTCCCTGATGAGTATCAAACAGTTCGAAAGGTTGTGGGTGTCCAAGGCCAGGAGGCCAAAATTATTGCCGATTGACGCACAGCTACGGACATATACAAAGGAGATCATTCCGGTGCTAGGCAGCGCCACGGTAGTCGTGGCGCACAAAGATTCGGAGAACGGGTTGCCACTCTGGATTGTCCTAGGGGACGGTCCCGCACTACTAGGGGGGAGTTGGCTTGCTGTCATGAACTGGAAATGGGGCGATGTCAATGCAATTTCTTCTGTGGAGCGAGTATCACGCTTACAGGTCCTGGACAAATTTGACTCATTATTTCAACCCGGCATCTGCACTTTCATGGGGGCCAAGGTAGTGATTCAGATAAACCCGGACGCCAGGCCAATACACCACAAGGCCAGAGCGGTGCCGTACGTAATGCGGGAAAAGATAGAATGTGAATTGGACCGCCTGCTGAGGGAAGGCATCATCTCGCCAGTCGAATTCAGTGACTGGGCGAGCTTGATCGTGCCGGTCCTCAAGGCGGATGGGTCAGTCAGGATATGTGGCGATTACAAGGCCATCAATCGGGTGTCACTCCAAGACCAGTACCCACTACCGAGAGCGGAGGACCTCTTTGCGATGCTATCCGGTGGCAAACTTTTTTCAAAATTGGACCTGACCTCAGCTTACATGACCCAGGAGCTGGCGAGTGATTCGAAGAAGCTGACCACCATCATGACACACAAGGCGTTGTTTGAGTATAAGAAATGTCCGTTCGGGATTCGTTCGGCCGCCGCGATCTTTCAGTGAAATATGGAAAGCCTCCTCAAGTCGATTCCAAGGACAGTGGTTTATCAATACAACATCCTCATTACGGGTCATGATATTGAAGAACACCTCCACAACCTGGAGGAGGTGCTACGCAGACTGGACCGGGTAGGGCTGAGACTGAAAAAGGCGAAGTGTGTCTTCTTAGCTCCAGAGATAGAATTCCTGGGGAGGAGGGTAGCAGCAGACGGAATCAGACTTACTGCGTCCAAAACGTAAGCGATCCAGAGAGCACCCAGACCCCGTAATACGACAGAGCTGTGTTCGTTCCTGGTGCTCCTGAATTATTTTGGCAACTTTCTTCCCAAATTGAGCACGCTGTTAGAACCGCTACATGTGCTCCTACGCAAAGGTCGCAATTGGGTCTGGGGGGACAGCCAGGAAAGGGCTTTTGATAGAGCACGCAATTTGTTATGCTCCAACAAACTGTTAACGTTATATGACCCATGTAAGAAACTTGTTTTAACGTGCAATGCGTCGTCCTATGGGGTCGGGTGTGTGCTGCAGCATGTGAATGCCAATCGTCAGTTACAGCCAGTAGCTTATGCCTCCAGAAGTCTGTCCCAGGCAGAAAGGGGCTACTGGATGGTAGTAAATGAAGCGCTAGCATGTGTATATGCAGTAAAAAAGATGCACCGGTAGCTGTTTGGCAGGAAATTTGAGTTGGAGACGGATCACAAACCCCTAACGTCCCTATTAGCCGACAACAAGGCCATAAATGCGAATGCTTCGGCCCGCATACAGAGGTGGGCACTTACGTTAGCCGCCTATGACTACACAATTCGGCACAGACCGGGCACTGAAAACTGCGCCGATGCACTCAGCAGACTCCCACTAGCCACCACTGAGGGGGCAACTGAGCATGATGCTGAGATGATCATGGCTGTGTGAAGCTTTCAAAAGCAAAGGCTCACCTGTGACAGCCCGTCAGATTAAAGTCTGGACAAATAAAGACCCGCTACTGTCTTTAGTTAAGAAATATGTTCCGAATGGGGACTGGGCATCCACGTACAGGGCATGCCCTGAGGAATTTAAACCGTTTCATAGGCGCAAGGATGAACTCTCGATTCAGGCCGATTGCCTACTGTGGGGAAACCGAGTCATTATGTCCCAGATGGGCAGAGAGGTGTTTATCAGAGAACTTCACAATGAGCACCCGGGCATTGTCATGATGAAGGCAATTGCCAGGTTACACGTTTGGTGGCCAGGGATAGATGCAGGCCTGGAACTTTGTGTTCGCAGGTGCAACACGTGTGCTCAGCTGGACAACGCACCCAGGGAAGCCCCCCTTAGCCCCTGGTCCTGGCCCGCCAAGCCATGGTCATGCATCCATGTGGACTACGCAGGTCCTTTCATGGGAAAAATGTTTTTGGTTGTAGTAGACGCATACTCCAAATGGATTGTGTTGTGTATTGCTCTGGTGCATTAAATGTATGATAAGTACAATGGTGCACCACAGAGGGCGCTGTGGTGGGAAACCTGAAAGTACCTGCAAGGGGCAGTATAAAAGGCTGACCACCATACCTGTAGAGCACTCTGGAGATGATCAATAAGGGACTAAGGTCACAGCAGTTAGATTAACACCAGACCGTGTGGAGTCAGTGATTTGTGTGCTACATACACCACATTGGTGACAAGGAAGCGGACGAACTCCACGCAACCATGGCTACTCTGGGCTCGCTAAAGGATTTTACCATGGGCAATGATTGAGAGGCCTTTACGGAAAGGCTCGAGTACTACTTCACAGCAAACAATCTGATGGAGGACACGGATGCACTGAGAGAGAAGCGTAAGGCGATATTGATTTCCAGTTGTGGCGATGAGGTTTACTGTCTCGTCAGGGATTTGCTGGCACCCGGGAGCGCTCGGGACAAGTCATATGAGGAGCTGACTGAACTCATTCGTGACCAGTTGAAACCGAAGGAGAGCATCCTCACGGCCAGATACAAATGTTACCGTCACTGCAGACCCGAGGGCCAGACCTCAGGAGACTCGCGGCGTCGTGTGATTTTGGGGCACACCTTGACGAGGCGCTGCGGGACGTTTGCATCATGGGGATTGGCCACGAGGGCCTCCTTCACAAGCTGCTAGCCACGGAACCCACAGTCATCCTGACAAAGGCCATCACCATCAGCCGGGCATATATGACCTTGACGTGCAGCACCAAGCAAATGATCCACACAGTCTCGAACCCGGCAGGCACTGTCCACAGGATAGCGGCCACCATGGACAAAACTGCAGAACGTGACTCTGCCCGGGGCAGAGAGCATGGATCTCGGGGTCCTGGAACTCAGAGTCCGCTGAGGGGGGCCAATCAAGCAGCACCATGCTGCCACATTAAAGGCCACCTTCAGCGCAAGTGTAAAAGAAATCGGACTCACCATGTGGCTGAGGAGATGGGGGATGATCCACTGTTCAGTGAGGAGCAGGCAGAAGATGAGGTGTTGGGACTGTATACGTGCACCGACGATTCGCCCCCAGTGATAATGGAAGTAAAAATTGACGGAGTCCCAGTGAGTATGGCAGTGGTTACGGGGTCGGGTCCGTCGTTGATGAGTCAGAGAACTTTTGAAAAACTGTGGGGTAACCCGGCTGTACGACCCAAGCTGGTCCCGGTCACAGCAAAGCTACGTACTTACACGAAGGAACTGATACCTGTTCTCGGCAGAGTGGATGTACAGGTATCTCACGGGGGCGTGATGCACAGTTTACTTTTATGGGTCATTGCAGGCGATGGGCCGACGCTCCTCGGCAGAAGTTGGATGGGAAAGGTCCGTGGGTGATGGGAAGCCTTCTTCACTCCTCCGCAGACTGCTGCTCCCCGGGTTTCCAAAGGGCAGCGGCAACCGAGCTGGAGCTGCAGCAGCAGCCCAGAACTCCTGGCCCCAAGCAATCCTGCAGCCTCAGCCTCCACTCAAGGCTACAGGTGCGGGCACATTGCGGGGATGTGGGCTGGAGACAGCGGGAGAGGTGGCCACGGAGACAGCAGGAGAGGTGGCCACGGAGACAGCAGGAGAGGTGGCCACGGAGACAGCAGGAGAGGCGGCCACGGAGGCAGCAGGAGAGGTGGCCACGGAGACAGCAGGAGAGGCGGCCACGGAGGCAGCAGGAGAGGTGGCCACGGAGACAGCAGGAGAGGCGGCCACGGAGGCAGCAGGAGAGGTGGCCACGGAGACAGCAGGAGAGGTGGCCACGGAGACAGCAGGAGAGGTGGCCACGGAGACAGCAGGAGAGGTGGCCATGGAGACAGCGGGAGAGGAGGCCACGGAGGCAGCAGGAGAGGTGGCCACGGAGACAGCAGGAGAGGTGGCCACGGAGGCAGTGGGAGAGGTGGCCACGGAGACAGCGGGAGAGGCGACCACGGAGGCAGCAGGAGAGGTGGCCACGGAGACAGCAGGAGAGGTGGCCACGGAGGCAGCAGGAGAGGTGGCCACGGAGACAGCGGGAGAGGCGACCACGGAGACAGCAGGAGAGGTGGCCACGGAGGCAGCAGGAGAGGCGACCACGGAGGGAGCAGGAGAGGTGGCCACGGAGACAGCGGGAGAGGCGACCACGGAGACAGCGGGAGAGGTGGCCACGGAGACAGCGGGAGAGGTGGCCACGGAGGCAGCAGGAGAGGTGGCCACGGAGACAGCAGGAGAGGTGGCCACGGAGGGAGCAGGAGAGGTAGCCACGGAGGGAGCAGGAGAGGTAGCCACGGAGGCAGCAGGAGAGACGGCCACGGAGACAGCAGGAGAGGTAGCCACGGAGGGAGCAGGAGAGGTAGCCACGGAGACAGCAGGAGAGGTGGCCACGGAGGCAGCAGGAGAGGTGGCCACGGAGGCAGCAGGAGAGACGGCCACGGAGACAGCAGGAGAGGTGGCCACGGAGACAGCAGGAGAGGTGGCCACGGAGGGAGCAGGAGAGGTAGCCACGGAGGGAGCAGGAGAGGTGGCCACAGAGGGAGCAGGAGAGGTAGCCACGGAGGGAGCAGGAGAGGTGGCCACGGAGGGAGCAGGAGAGGCGGCCACGGAGGGAGCAGGAGAGGCGACCACGGAGGGAGCAGGAGAGGAGGCCACGGAGACAGCAGGAGAGGCGACCACGGAGACAGCAGGAGAGGTAGCCACGGAGACAGCAGGAGAGGCGGCCATGGAGACAGCAGGAGAGGCGGCCACGGAGACAGCGGGAGAGGAGGCCACGGAGGGAGCAGGAGAGGTGGCCACGGAGACAGCAGGAGAGGTAGCCACGGAGACAGCAGGAGAGGCGGCCACGGAGACAGCAGGAGAGGTGGCCACGGAGGGAGCAGGAGAGGTGGCCACGGAGGGAGCAGGAGAGGTGGCCATGGAGGGAGCAGGAGAGGCGGCCACGGAGGGAGCAGGAGAGGCGGCCACGGAGACAGCAGGAGAGGTGGCCATGGAGGGAGCAGGAGAGGCGGCCACGGAGGGAGCAGGAGAGGAGGCCACGGAGACAGCAGGAGAGGCGGCCACGGAGACAGCAGGAGAGGCGACCACGGAGACAGCAGGAGAGGTGGCCACGGAGACAGCGGGAGAGGAGGCCACGGAGACAGCGGGAGAGGAGGCCACGGAGACAGCGGGAGAGGCGACCATGGAGACAGCGGGAGAGGTGGCCACGGAGGGAGCAGGAGAGGTGGCCACGGAGGGAGCAGGAGAGGAGGCCACGGAGACAGCAGGAGAGGCGACCACGGAGACAGCGGGAGAGGTGGCCACGGAGGGAGCAGGAGAGGTGGCCACGGAGACAGCAGGAGAGGTGGCCACGGAGACAGCGGGAAAGGCGGCCACGGAGGGAGCAGGAGAGGTGGCCACGGAGACAGCAGGAGAGGTGGCCACGGAGGGAGCAGGAGAGGTGGCCACGGAGACAGCAGGAGAGGTAGCCACGGAGGGAGCAGGAGAGGTGGCCACGGAGACAGCAGGAGAGGTGGCCACGGAGGGAGCAGGAGAGGTGGCCACGGAGGGAGCAGGAGAGGTGGCCACGGAGACAGCGGGAGAGGTGGCCACGGAGACAGCGGGAAAGGCGGCCACGGAGGCAGCGGGAGAGGTGGCCACGGAGACAGCAGGAGAGATGGCCACGGAGACAGCAGGAGAGGTGGCCACGGAGACAGCGGGAAAGGCGGCCACGGAGGCAGCAGGAGAGGTGGCCACGGAGGGAGCAGGAGAGGTGGCCATGGAGACAGCAGGAGAGGTGGCCACGGAGGCAGCAGGAGAGGTGGCCACGGAGGGAGCAGGAGAGGCGACCACGGAGACAGTGGGAGAGGTGGCCACGGAGGCAACGGGAGAGGCGGCCACGGCGGGAGCTGTAACGAAATGCCGCGCCGAGTTTGAGAGCGCCAGCATCGAGTAAGTCCAGCATCAGCGCCAGAGGAAGAGGATCGTGGATAAATGCCTGAAACCTTTCCCCAAAATTCCCCACCTTCTGTGTTTCCCTTTCCCTCCTTCCGTGTTTCTTCTCCTTCTTTCTCGGCCAGCTGAACACCTAAGATGGCGGCGCCCAATGCAAGCCTCGTGGGAGTCACAAGATGGTGTCTTAAAAGGGAAATGCTCCCGGGCATCTTAAAAGGCCCTCACACCACTGCGGTCCCCACATAAAGACTTTTGGACTTTTGTAAGGCTAGAGCGAGCCTAAGTGTGCCATGTGAATGTAGGATGATGGATTTATGACAAGAAGCAATATTTTAATGCTGGGTGGTCACTGTGTTTAAAATAATGGACATGAATTGCAAATTACGACAAGAGTTAATATTTCAATGCTAAATGGTCACTGTGTTTAAATTCAGGGACGTGGATCTGTGACCAACATTACCAATGGGCTAATGCGTTTATCGATTCAGGGGATTCCAGCAACGGCTTTTTCAACTGCGGGGGGCAGTGATGTTGTGTATTGCTCTGGTACATTAAATGTATGATAAGTACAATGGTGCACCACAGAGGGCATTGTGGTGAGAGACCTGAAAGTACCTGCACGAGGCAATATAAAAGACTGCCCACCACATCTGTGGAGAAATCTGGAGCTGTTCAATAAAGGACTAAGGTCACAGCAGTTAGATCAACACCAGACGTGTGGAGTCAGTGATTTGTGTGCTACATACATCACAGATTGAGTGTGCCATTTTAAATTCAAGCATATCCTCTGCCACGGTAGAAAGTCTACGGGCAATGTTCGCCGCCCATGGTCTACCGGATGTTTTGGTCAGCGACAATGGCCCGTGCTTCACAAGCACTGAATTCCAGGACTTCATGGCAGGCAATGGAATCAACTATGTCAGAACGGCACCGTTCAAGCCAGCCTCAAACGGCCAGTGCAGATAATCAAACAGGGGATGCTCAGAATCCAAGGGGGTTCCCTACAAAGCCGCTTATCACGCCTCCTGATGGCCAATAGATCCCGACCACACTCGCTCACAGGGGTTCCACCCGCAGAGCTGCTAATGAAAAGGATGCTCAAAACGAGGTTATCCCTTATACACCTTACTATGAAAGAAATTGTTGAGAGCAGGCGTCAGTCACAATGTGACTACCATGACAGGAATGCGAGGGCGCGATATATTGATGTCAATGACTCTGTTTTTGTCCTTAATTACGCTGCAGGGCCCAAATGGCTTGCAGGCATTGTGATTGCCAAAGAGGGGATTAGGGTTTTGGTAGTTAAACTTACCAATGGACAAATCTGCCGCAAACACGTGGATCAAACTAAAAGGAGGTTCAGCAACCCCATAGAAGAAGCAGAGGAAGAACACTACATAGAGTTTAGTCCACCACAGGTGACCGAACAGCGGAACCAAGTGGAGGAGAGCCCAGTCACTGTGGGCAGTCTGGACAGGCCTGAGGCACCGCAAACAGCAGACACTCAGACCAGCGCCCAACAACCGGAGCCCCAACTCAGGCGCTCTACAAGGGAGCGTAAACCACCAGAGAGACTTAACCTGTGATCCCAATAAGACTTTGGGGGGGGGGGGGGGGGGTGATGTCATGTATTCAACTATCATTGTAATCCATGTATAAGCTGACCTAAGTTGTACACCTTGAGAACGTTGACCACAAGGGGTGAACTTGTGGGAGGCACTCCTAGCCTGGACTTTCAGGTATAAAAGAGGTAGCTCCACCCACCTTCATCACTTGAGGTTTTGGTAATAAAGGCAACTGGTCACAGAGTGACCTTCTCTCAAGTAAGGGCCTTGTGTGCATTTATACTGTATAGTAAGGACATATCAGTTACCCTGTCCCTCCCACTCTGTGTCTCTCACCCTCCACACTGTTACCCTGTCCCATCCACTCTGCAGGCTGCATCTCACTCTCCGCACTGTTACCCTGTCCCTCCCACTCTGTGTCTCTCACCCTCCGCACTGTTACCCTGTCCCTCCCACTCTGTGTCTCTCACCCTCCGCACTGTTACCCTGTCCCTCCCACTCTGTGTCTCTCACCCTCCGCACTGTTACCCTGTCCCTCCCACTCTGTGTCTCTCACCCTCCACACTGTTACTCTGTCCCTCCCACTCTACAGACCTGTTCCCCTCACTGGCTCCGCACTGTTACCCTGTCCCACCCACTCTGCAGGCTGTGCCTCTCAATGGCTCCACAGGCGGTGGAGATTCCATCGAGAGGCAGCATCAAACATTGGCAGATGTGCGTATTATATAGGCCTCTATTACATGCCCCACCAAGCACTCCTGGTTCAGGTGTAGCGTAGGTTGAAGCTCCCTCCACACGGTCATTTCAAACATGCGGAAGCCACATATAAAACGGCTTAGATGGGTAGTAGGATTCATCATTTTAACTCTGCTGACAAAATGTCCCAAACCCAAATAAGGAGTATGTGCTGCTGGCTCAGTGTGGGATCTCTGGCAAATGCGTACACACTATCATAAACTCCGATACCCGCGCTCTGGGCCCCAGACAGTGTGCCGGCCAGGGTCCTCCTTCACCTGCTGTTACTGATCGCCACAATTTGTTTCAGCCCTCGTCTCTTACCTCACACACTCCAGCTCCCCGTATAACAGTCCCAGCACAGATCTCCGTCTCAATCACACGGCCTCTGTAATACTGATTGCACTCCTTGTTACTCATCACTGGCATGGTCAAGATATTCAGGACATCATCATTGCCTGTGCCTACACAGCGAGAGGAAGCAATTAGGGAGACAAAGAGCTGGAACAAGAGATGGCACAGGGGCTTGGTCCGACTGGCTCTGAGCGGATAGCCCAATGGCAATACCCAGGAAACTTCCATTAAAGATTTGGATCGTCACTCTTGTTATTTCTGGCCTGAACGGCAATACAAAGTCTTGTCCCATAACGCCCTGGACACACCAATCATCATCATCATAGGCAGTTCCTCGAGTCGAGGATGACTTGCTTCCATGTCAAAAAATTCACAGGTGTTTCAATGAAGGACCTAATATTCCAGGTCCCGAACTACATGTCGAAGGGTGGAAGATGCCTGTGTGTGGATTTTTTTAACGTGTGGTGACCGTTGCACACTAGCTACCACACGGGTTCGACAGAGCTAGGTCTTGGTCCAGTGGCAAGGCTTGACCAAGACGACTGGAGACCAGCTCTGCTGCATGGACCTAGTGCGCGCGCATATCGCAGTGTGGGCTGGCCCGTGCTGTCCCTGGGCCCCCGCCTCTTCTGGGCCCCGATCACATCCCTCTACAGTCTCTCGCCACTCCTTCGCCCCGACCTCGCCGCTCCTGCTGTATCTGCCCATGCTCCAATCACACCAAACAGCCCTGCTCGTCACCTTCTCTCACTAGCTGTACCAGGTGGTATTCTGTCATTTCCTGCTTTGGCAAAATATATACTGCAAGAACTGCCCATCCCATTATTATGGATCCATGCCTTGCAAGTACTGCAATATAGTGAACATCCAGTTTGTTTGAGGAACCGAAAGGGCATTGCCCATGCGCTGCAATATGTTAACAGTTACCGATCTAACTTATCCCACCTTTTGTTTCTGGGGTCCTGGCCAATCCCCAATCAATAAAACAGATTATCTGGTCAATATCACATTGCTGTTTGTGGGAGCCTGCTGTGCGCAAATTGGCTGCTGCGTTTCCCACATTACAACAGTGACTACACTCCATAAAGTAATTAATTAGCTGCAAAGCACTTTGAGACGTCCGGTGGTCGTGAAAGGCACTATATAAATGCAAGTCTTTCTTTCTTTTGCTGTTTGTTAATCAAGGGGTGAAATCATTGGTTAGGATTTCAGTTCGTGACCACCATCACCACCAATGTCACGCTCGACCCGAGCTCAGGAACTACACCAGAGCAGGTCCTTTTCCTTCCACTGCGTTAGTAGTTTGAATCGCAAATTGGTTCAGACCGCTATTAAGGGTCCATGTGAAGGGTGACCAATGCGAGTGCAGTTTGAACTTTTACTCGAGTGCTGAAAGCTGCCCTTACCTTGGGTCTCTCCCCATCCTGCTATCTCACATCTAGTCCCTTCAGGAACGATGTACCGCTGAGGGGGTAGACATATCACAGCAACCCGACTGTTCAAAGTCACAAGGCTGTATGGGTGAAAATACAGAAGAATCAGAGATTGGTGCATGCATCCAGTGCTGAATGGGGAGACTTGAGCGTGTAATCCAGGCTGACACTCAAATGTAGTACTGAGGGAGCGCTGCACTGTCGCAGATACCGTCTTTCGCAAGAGATGGTAAACCTCTCAGGTGGACGTAAAAGATCACATGGCACTATTTGAAGAAGAACAGAGAAGTTATCCCCGGTGTCCTTGTCAATATTTATCCTTCAAACAACATCACTGAAACAGATTATCGCATCATAATCACATTGCTGTTTGTGGGAGCTTGCTGTGCGCAAATTGGCTTCCACGTTTACTACATAACAACAGTGACCATGCTACAAAAATAATTTAATGGCTGTAAAGCGCTTTGGGCAGTCCTGAGGTTGTGAAAGGTGCCACATAAAAGGTTACCGCACAAGATAAATGTTCACGGGGTTGGGGGTAATATATTAGCATGGATAGAGGATTGGCTAACTAACAGAAAACAGAGAGTCAGGATAAATGGTTCATTCTCGGGTTGGCAATCAGTAACTAGTGGGATGCCGCAGGGATTAGTGCTGGGGCTCCAACTATTTACAATCTATATTAACGACATGAAAGAAGGGACTGAGTGTAATGTAGCCAAGTTTGCTGACGATACAAAGATGGGAGGAAAAGCCATGTTTGAGGAGGACACAAAAAATCTGCAAAAGGACATAGACAGGCTACGTGAGTGGGCAAAAATTTGGCAGAAGGAGTATAATGTTGGAAACTGTGAGGTCATGCACTTTGGCAGAAAAAAATCAAAAGTTATTATTTAAATGGACAAAGATTGCAAAGTGCCGCAGTACAGCAGGACCTGGGGATATTTGTGCATGAAACACAAAAGGATAGTATGCAGGTACAGCAAATGATCAGGAAGGCCAATGGTATCTTGGCCTTTATTGCAAAGGGGATGGAGTATAAAAGCAGGGAAGTCTTGCAACAGCTATACAGGGTCTTGATGAGGCCACGCCTGGAATACTGCGTGCAGTTTTGGTTTCCATATTTACGAAAGGATATACGTGCTTTGGAGGCAGTTCAGAGAAGGTTCACTAGGTTGATTCCGGGGATGAGGGGGTTGACTTCTGAGGAAACGTTGAGTAGGTTGGGCCTCTACTCATTGGAATTCAGAAGAATGCGAGGTGATCTTATCGAATAAGATTATGAGGTACTTCACAAGATGAATGCAGAGAGGATGTTTCCACTGATGGGGGAGGCTAGAACTAGAGGGAACGATCTTAGAATAAGAGGCCCATTTAAAACTGAGGTGAGGAGGAATTTCTTCTCTCAGAGGGTTGTAAGTCTGTGGAATTCGCTGCCTCAGAGAGCTGTGAAAGCTGGGACATTGAATAAATTTAAGACAGAGATAGACAGTTTCTTAACTGATAAGGGTGTTGTAGAGAGTAGAAATATATATAGACTTAGGCATTAGGCACCTGCTGGATATTTAAAACTCACATAAGCTTAAATGGACACACACATAAAATGGCTGCCCAAGCATTATGGGAAATCAGGTAGTCAAACTGTGAACTGTTGAACGTTCACTGACCGAGCAATAACCCTGTGAGGCCCACTGTAGGAATGCCTGGGAAGACAGAGATAAGAAGGAAACCATCTCCTGTGAACAAGGCCATAAACCAATTAATTCCCCAGGAAGAAAGATAAGAGGGAAACCATTTGCTGTAAACAAGGCTATATACCAATTATTTCTCCCAGATGAAAGAACTAGGGAGAGAACCTATAAAGCCATCGATCAGCCCAAGCTGACAATAACCGAACATATGGTTCCCTGGATACTAGGAGAATTCTATTGGGTTAAAAGAACCTATATGTAATCTATAATCGTTGTGATTGGCTTGTGTCCAGCCGTGATGGGCTGTGTAACTGTAGTAAACTGTTTTGTAACTGTTGTGAAACATATAAAGGTACATGTAACTCTTTGTTCTGTGAAGAGAAACCTGGATACGGTCCTGTGTGTTTCCTCCCCGCTGAGCGTTATAAAAGCTGCATCAGCATTGGAACCGACTCTGAGTGTTGAGTGATTCTTCTGAGAAAACACTAACGCTAACAAGGGGATAAGGGGATATGGGAAACGGGTGGGGAAGTGGAGCTGAGTCCATGATCAGATCAGCCATGATCTTATTGAATGGCGGAGCAGGCTCGAGGGGCTATATGGCTGACTCCTGTTCCGATTTTTTATGTTCTTATTATATAAAATCAAATCTTCCTTTTGTTTCTTTCCTCCAGATTCTGGCATCCACTTCATTGTGCTTCCAGATGCCAGATTCCATGAACCCAGTCTCAGTACCCACAACGTGTTGGTCCCCAGGGCTCCCAGAGACATACCTCCTTCAAATCTACCAGACACAGGAATCCCTTGCCTTTGTTCCGAGACGGCAGCTCTTCTGGAACATGGAGAACACGGAACCTTTACCCTCGTTTGTTTACTACTTCCTCCACCTCCTCTATCCCAGTGCACCATCTCATCAATCCTCTCCCAGTGTTGCCAAACTGCTACTCTCTTCCCCGGTACAGAGACACCCTGCTACCCTCTGTCCCCGGTACAGTCAGACCCTGCTAACCTCTGTCCCGGTACAGACAGAATCTGCTACCCTCTGCCCCTGGGTACAGACAGACCCTGCTACCCTCTGTCCCTGGTACAGACAGACCCTGCTACCCTCTGTCCCTGGTACAGACAGACCCTGCTACCCTCTGTCCCTGGGTACAGACAGACCCTGCTACCCTCTGTCCCTGGTACAGATAGACCCTGCTACCCTCTGTCCCAGGTTACAGACAGACCCTGCTACCCTCTGTCCCTGGTACAGACAGACCCTGCTACCCTCTGTCCCTGGGTACAGACAGACCCTGCTACCCTCTGTCCCTGGTACAGACAGACCCTGCTACCCTCTGTCCCTGGGTACAGACAGACCCTGCTACCCTCTGTCCCTGGTACAGACAGACCCTGCTACCCTCTGTCCCTGGTACAGACAGACCCTGCTACCCTCTGTCCCTGGTACAGACAGACCCTGCTACCCTCTGTCCCAGGTTACAGACAGACCCTGCTACCCTCTGTCCCTGGTACAGACAGACCCTGCTACCCTCTGTCCCTGGTACAGACAGACCCTGCTACCCTCTGTCCCTGGTACAGACAGACCCTGCTACCCTCTGTCCCTGGGTACAGACAGACCCTGCTACCCTCTGTCCCTGGTACAGATAGACCCTGCTACCCTCTGTCCCAGGTTACAGACAGACCCTGCTACCCTCTGTCCCTGGTACAGACAGACCCTGCTAACCTCTGTCCCGGTACAGACAGAATCTGCTACCCTCTGCCCCTGGGTACAGACAGACCCTGCTACCCTCTGTCCCTGGTACAGACAGACCCTGCTACCCTCTGTCCCTGGTACAGACAGACCCTGCTACCCTCTGTCCCTGGGTACAGACAGACCCTGCTACCCTCTGTCCCTGGTACAGATAGACCCTGCTACCCTCTGTCCCAGGTTACAGACAGACCCTGCTACCCTCTGTCCCTGGTACAGACAGACCCTGCTACCCTCTGTCCCAGGTTACAGACAGACCCTGCTACCCTCTGTCCCAGGTTACAGACAGACCCTGCTACCTTCTGTCCCTGGTACAGACAGACCCTGCTACCCTCTGTCCCTGGTACAGACAGACCCTGCTACCCTCTGTCCCTGGTACAGACAGACCCTGCTACCCTCTGTCCCTGGTACAGACAGACCCTGCTACCCTCTGTCCCAGGTTACAGACAGACCCTGCTACCCTCTGTCCCTGGTACAGACAGACCCTGCTACCCTCTGTCCCTGGTACAGACAGACCCTGCTACCCTCTGTCCCCGGTACAGACAGACCCTGCTACCCTCTGCGCCTGATACAGACAGACCCTGCTACCCTCTGTCCCTGGTACAGACAGACCCTGCTACCCTCTGTCCCTGGGTACAGAGAGACCCTGCTACCCTCTGTCCCTGGGTACAGACAGACCCTGCTACCCTCTGTCCCTGGGTACAGACAGACCCTGCTACCCTCTGTCCCTGGGTACAGACAGACCCTGCTACCCTCTGTCCCTGGGTACAGACAGACCCTGCTACCCTCTGTCCCTGGTACAGACAGACCCTGCTACCCTCTGTCCCTGGGTACAGACAGACCCTGCTACCCTCTGTCCCTGGGTACAGACAGACCCTGCTACCCTCTGTCCCTGGTACAGACAGACTCTGCTACCCTCTGTCCCTGGGTACAGACAGACCCTGCTACCCTCTGTCCCTGGGTACAGACAGACCCTGCTACCCTCTGTCCCTGGGTACAGACAGACCCTGCTATCTCTGGAACCTTCTTTCCACAGAGAATGGATTTATTTTTCACAATGGAAAAATTGAAGAGGGTTTCATTTTGTGTTAATTGATCTAAACCTAGCCTGACTGCTTGAATTATTGGGTTCCTGCTACTGCACTCAGCATCGTGTCAATCACAGTAGGCCCCTCCCTCTTAATTTTGGTTCTAAACTATCTCCAGGAGAAAGACCGAAAAGCATCTTTGGGGCATTAAGGTAATTTGTCTTTGTCTTTGGGGAGCGATGGGGGGGGGGGGGGGGCGGGGGGGCTGCCTTTGACTGCCTAAAAGATGCCATTGACGGCTTTGAAGAATGGTAACAGGTGGGGTGAGGGGTTTCCTGATGGCAAAGTGGTGGTGGGTTTGCGTGATGGGTGGGAATGGGGGGAGGGGGTTACCTGATGGGTGGGGGCTTTGCCTGATGGGTGGGAATGGGGTGAGGGAGTTACCTGAAGGGTGGGGGCTTTGCCTGATGGGTGGAAGTGGGGGGAGGGGGTTACCTGATGAGTGGGGGCTTTACCTGATGGCACAAATGGAGCCTGGAGCAGTTCAGGCACACTCCTATCAGCTGTTCTCCACCTGAAAGTTGCTGGACCCTACCACCCAACCCCACTGCCAGACCCTGGTGAGCCCTGCTGCAGTCTCACCCTGTGCACACCTCCTTCCCCAGTCCTCTTAGACCTCTAGACTCCCGTCCACAGGACTTTACCACCTTCTCAGCGCTCACAAACAGGCAGATCACCCTTCCAAGGCTCTGGAATTCTCTCTTCCCCATGCTACCAGATATCACGATCTTTCTCTCACTGATACCAGATTCCGGGACCAGTCCCAAAGCTCCCAAGAACTACTCTCTGCAGCCTCCATGACCACAGAGACTGTTCCCACTCCCAGTCAATCAATGTCCCTCACAGTGCTACTTGGCAGAAGACCCCTGGTCTTATAAAGCTCCGACTCACCATGAGCACCGTCACTGGACATCAGCTGTTAATTCTAGAAGTATTGTCTATGGTGCACACTTCCTGCAAACGTATCACTTATTTCCTGTCGCAATTTCCCACCGCTTCTTTTCTGCTTTATCCATCACATTTTTTCAGTTACACCTTTTTTTTTTAATGCTGATTGGTTCAAAGTAAAATGAGAATGTCGAATCAAATATCATAATAGGGATCCAGTGGTGTAGTGGTTATGTTATTGGACTAGTAATCCAGAGGCCTGAACTAATCTGGAGAACATGAGTTCAAATCGCTTGGAGTTTAAGAATTGGAATTCAGTTTAAAAAATGGGAATAAAAAGCTGGGATCAATAAAAATAACCATGAAGCTGTTGGATTGTTGTAAAAACCCAATTGGTTCACGAATGTCCTTTAGGGAAGGAAACCTGGCGTCCTTACTCAGTCTGGTCTATACATGACTACCGCTTTCTCAGGGCAGTAAATGCTGGCCTTGCCAGCGGCACCCACATCCCAAGAATGAATACATTTTTTGAAAAGCAAATGTCAAGAAGGTGGCTAGAGAACTGCCAATGAGAAATGACCGCATTTTTGGCTAAGGTACCTCTCTAACTCCAACATGATTAAGTTAGAGCCGTTCGGTCCACACACCGCCTTTCGGATGGGGATTGCTTGCTTGTCTGGGTCATCTGACCTGGGATTTTTGAGCACGGTTCCCATCCAGGCCTCATATCCCCTGAACTCAGCGTAACTAGAAGTCAAAGACACAAAATGAGACTATATTGATTTCACATTTCATGACTGATAGCAGGACTGGTTACCTAGGGGGTGGTCTAGTACAGGGTTCATCAGATTCCCATTCTCGTTCTTACCTTCTGCACATCTGAAATGGTCTGAAATGTAATCAATTTAACTGCAGGTGCCCATTTTCTCTCCAATCCAGCTGTGTTATTTGATACGTTGTGTCATTATTCATTTAGTTTCTCCTTGTTGATCAAGAACAGAATCTCCAAAAACGGAAAAATGACTCGCAGTCTCTCGGAAGAATCAGGGGGCTGATACCTTTCAGATGTTTGAGCTCCATGTGAGTGAGGGGACTGCAGCGCAATAAAGCTTTGGGGGCTTTGATTCAGCATCAGGTGCCATCAATTCTTCGACATGGGTTGGACTCAGAGTAAAGATCCCGCTACATTGTCCCATCGGACACTCCAGGCCTGATCCAACAGTGTGCACCCCTCCCACCTCACTGCAGTGTATCCGTGAGACCTGTCTGAGTGGGACTGATGCATTTTGCTCCAAAGTAGAAACTGGGGTTGAAATTCCCCAAACCCACTGCACCTAGAAGCTGATCAGTGAGGGGAGACTTCACATCGTCAGTCTGCACTAGATTCAAAAATAAACCCCAGGGTACAGGATAGATTTGTGACCCAGCCATATAATCAATAATTGATATTAGGCATTGTAAAAGAGCATAAACGAAGCAGAGGTCCTGTTTAAGGTGTCGAGTAAAGTGTGCAATAAACTCAGTAAATGAAAACGATTAGGAATGAGGGGTTTTAATAGAGTGAACAAGGAGAAACTGTTTCCTCTGGCAGGTGGGTCAGTAACCACAGGACGCAGAGTTCAGATAATTGGCAAAAAATCCAGGGGTAAATTAGAAGGTTTTTTTACGCAAGTTGTTATGATCTAGATTGCACTATGTGGTGGAATAATAACTTTCAAAAGGGAATTGAAAAGGAGACATTTTCTGGGCTAAGGGGATAGAGCAGGGTAGTGGGACTAATTGGGTAGCTCTTTCAAAGAGGGGGCTGAGGGGAACGTGGCTGGAGCCTATGCACACCCCGACCCGCTCCTCACCATGCCCGACTGCCCCAAACAATTGAAGTGCCTGCCCGCAAAATAAGGCGAGGTCAGCGAAGGAGGGCACCAGGATAGTATTCCCAGCCAATTTGTGCCCCTCCTTCTCTCAGCTCCCAGGCACCTCACCAGTTCCTGGTTGTAGGGCTGGTCTTGACTTCCCCACCACCATCCCCCGCCCCAACCTCTGCAAGTATCCACTGGAGAGTATCATGTAGAAGGTGATCCTTCCACTGGATTTGACCTCTCTCTGGGCAGAGAGTGTCTTGCCTAGGCCCAGTTGGCATGGCTAGACTGCTCACTGCTCTTTGCTTCCCAGTCTCCTTCCCTCCTCCAATACTGGTACTTTGGTCATCTGTAGTAGCCCCAATTCTGACTGAGATCAGGGATCAAACCAGGGCTCTTCTGGTTTGTTTGGCTTAGTACCATTGTGCATTTACTCACTGAGCCTTCAACGTCCGTGTTTACAGCTCTATAGCACTGTGTGTGGCCTTTTGCACGCCCCAAACCAAACAGCACAGGGCAATCTCAGAATACATTCAATGATCCGGCACACTGGCTCAATGTACTTAACAGTTGAATCGTACCAGGAGGAAAAACACTGCTTTGAGCTGATGACCCAATTCCTGCTCACAAGGCTACCGCCACAAAAATGTTTCCCTTTCCTGAAAAGAAAGTAAAAAGAATCAATAAAACGCAAATGTTTTCAAGAAAATCAACAGAATCAGCGAGAGAGGACGGGGAAGGAATATTCCATCATGTTTCCATTGATGGGGGAGACTAGAACTAGGGGGCATAGTCTCAGAATAAGGGGCCGCCCATTTAAAGATGAGGAGGAATTTCTTCTCTCAGAGGGTTGTAAATCTGTGGTATTCGCTGCCTTAGAGAGCTGTGGAGACTGGGTCATTGAATAAATTTAAGGTGGAGATAGACAAGATTTTTGAGCGATAAGGGAATGGGGAGTGGGTGAGGAAGTGGAGCTGAGTCCATGATCAGATCAGCCATGATCTTATTAAATGGCTGAGCAGGCTCGAAGGGCCAAATGGCCGACTCCTGCTCCTATTTCTTATGTTCTTATGATCCCCACTCAGGTTACCAGCTCTGGTTGGATATGTTTCCGGTGGTTTTATCACATGACAAAATAATTTTATAACTAATAAATGAAAGTGTTCAAAAAAATTAAAAATCCCACCATTTTTTAATGCTTCTTCTGATTTTTCTTCTGGGTTGTTAGTGTCCGGGAGATTAATCCCGGGATTATTCATGCAGGGCGGAGGAGGCATTGTGTGAGGGAGCATACTGGGCCTTGTGAGGGCAATCCATAACCCTGGATCTCCAGGAGGCCTGCCGATCTGGGCTGCTCCTGTATATTTTACCTGTTGCGAAGGCTCACAGTCCAGGGGGAGTTGCCGGGAGATCCTCCTATAATCCGGCTCCTTTTTTGAATCATTCGGTCTTCCCGCTTACCACAGGAGTCAAATTCAACCTCGTCTGAAAAGGGGTCAAAAGTCAGCATTAAACATGCAACGCAGACACTCATTCAAAAGGTGCAGGGAGTGAACCTTGGCAAGGGGTGCTTGCCCTGCTCCACCGCAACTCTGGCACAAGAGCCCCAGAGACAATGGAAATACGGAGAACTCCAGCAGAAATTCACCCCCACAATCTCCGCGTAGCAGAACTACACCCTGATATTAAAGGTACAGGCACTGTGGAATGGGACTACACTCTGATATTAAAGGTACAGGCACTGTGGAATGGGATTACACTCTGATATTAAATTCACCGTGGAATAGAACTACATGTTGGCTTCTGGTTAAGCAATGGCTCGATTTCAAAATTCTGATCCTTGTTTTCAAATCCTTCCATGGTCTCACCCCTCCCTATCTCTAAAATCTCCTCTAGCCCCACAAACCCTTGAGATGTCTGCACTCCTCAAATTCTGCCTTCTTGAGCATCCCTGATTATAATCGATCAACCATTGGTGGCCGTGCCTTCTCTTGTCTAGGTCCCAAGCTCTGGAATTCCCTGCCTGAACATCTCTGCCTCTCTACTCTTTCCTCCTTCAAGACGCTCCTTAAAATCTACCTCTTTGACCAAGCTTTTGGTCACCTGTGTTAATTTCTACTTATGCAGCTTGGTGTCAAAATCTTTATCGCATAACACTCCTGTGAAGCGCCTTGGGACATTTTACTATGTTAAAGGTGCTATACTACAGTTGCACAGGGCCTTGGTGAGGCCACACCTGGAGTATTGTGCACAATTTTGGTCTCCTAACTTGAGGAAGGACGTTCTTGCTATTGAGGGAGTGCAGCGAAGGTTCACCAGACTGATTCCTGGGGTGGCGGGACTGACATATCAAGAAAGACTGGATCAACTGGGCTTGTATTCACTGGAGTTCAGACAAATGAGAGGGGATCTCATAGAAACGTTTAAAATTCTGACAGGTTTAGACAGGGTAGATGCAGGAAGAATGTTGGGGAAGTCCAGAACCAGGGGTCACAGCCTAAGGATAAGGGGTAAGCTGTTTAGGACCGAGATGAGGAGAAACTTCTTCACCCAGAGAGTGGTGAACCTGTGGAATTCTCTACCACAGAAAGTTGTTGAGGCCAATTCACTAAATATATTCAAGAAGGAGTTAGATGAAGTCCTTACTACTAGGGGGATCAAGGGGTATGGTGAGAAAGCAGGAATGGGGTACTGAAGTTGCATGTTCAGCCATGAACTCATTGAATGGCGGTTCAGGCTCGAAGGAGCGAATGGCCTATTCCTGCACCTATTTTCTATGTTTCTATGTTTCTATAATACAAGTTGTTGTTGTTGTTGATATTACAGGCACCAAGGAGCAGAACTCTGCTCTAAAGAGAACAATCCCAGCTTCTGATCTCTACACTGCTTCAAAAAACTTTATTAAATTTGACCAGATGGATGATTGACGGGAGATCAAAGCTACCCAATTTAACCATGGAGACATATTCTAATTTTTCTCTGCTTCTCTCTGTATGTTCAGCTGTTGCTCTCCTGAACTCTGGCCCTTTCTCCTTCTATAAGTATTCCATTTGTAAAAAGCCATGGAAATACAAAGCATGCATTCCAAATATTTACCTGGATCCTCTATGCTTTTTGGCTTGGCATGTCCTTCTGTAATTGAAACAGAAGATTAGTGAGCACATAACAGAGTGCAACTGGAAATCAGCAGTCGTTTTGTGTCTTTAAATTTATCTGCAAATGCATACGCTGAGGATTCCTGTCCTTGTGTGTCTCTGATGTGGGACTATCGGGAAGGTGGTCCTCTCCCCTCCCCATAGCCTACAAAATAACTGGAACAGATGCAGAGCAGAGGGGAACGGGGCAGAAAATCGTAATATCAGGTCTCCACACACACCCACTTTCCCAGCTCATGTCTGTAATGTGGACACTATCTCTGTGTCTGCAACGTAGAACACTAAGAGCTGGACTTTCAGCTCCCTTGCGCCTCTGGTAGCGCCTCGGAGGCATTAACCGTTAAGGCGTAACGGTGGGCGGCCAGCTTTAACTAGCCAGCCGGTAAATTCGGCTCAGGGTTTGCGGCGATGCAAAAACTTACCGCCCTGCTCTCTAGTTCAATGAGATTATGATGTCAATCGTGTGCAACACTCCACTAGCGCCCCGGCTGCAAAATTAGGCTGTAACGCCACATTATACGTCCGACCCAAGTGACGCCTGAAACACCAGGCGGTCCCAGGGTGCAGCAGGTGGTATTTGCGCCGTATTTAAATGGAGGGAGGAGAATCCTATATCACAGGTCACATAAACTGCAATGTTTGCGCACAGCACATTGCGTGCAGTTCTGACTTGAAAGCGGTAGTTTTATCTGTCATTACAGTGTCCTTACAACTTCATTGAAATAATTTAATGGGGGCAATACTAGTTCGCCAGTGTATCATGCTCCATGCTATTGCCAGGCAGCATCAGGATAGAAGAAGGGCTCTTGGCCATGTCGGCCTACGGATGAGTAAAGGCCGAAGATGTCTGGGGAGGAAGGCTCCCATGGGTTTACAGGCACCAACGCTCATACCTCCAGCTCTCTGAGGAGCAATGTGTGAGAAGCTGCACTTTCAAAATGAAGTGCTGACAGAGATATGCCATCTCCTACAGGCAGACCTGCAGCTTTGCAGCACCAACAAGACTAAGCTGCCTGTCGCAGTGAAGGTCACTGTGGCGCTGGTATACTATGCCTCCAGTTCCTTCCAGCCAGCAGCAGGGAACATATGCAGCATCTCTCAATACGCTGCACATCACTGCATTCGCCACATCACAAAGGCTCTGTACGCCCACAAAATGGACTTCATAAAGTTCCCAATGAGCAGGGACAGCCAGAATGAGCGGGCATGTAGGTTTGGCAGAATTGCAGGCTTGCGAGGGTTCAAGGAGCCACTGACTGCACACACGTGGCCTTGTGAGCACCATTCCACAATGCAGAGGTATTCAGAAACCGAAAGGGATATCCCTCCCTAAACGTGCAGCTAGTGTGCGACCACATACAGTGCATCCTCGCAGTCAATGCTCGCTATCCAGGGAGTGCACATGATGCTTTCATCTTGCATGAGACCACTGCCTCACAATTGTTTCAGCCACCAAGGGAACGTTGCAGCTAGCTGCTCATGACAACCCCCCACAACCCCACCACAAAAGCGGAGCAGCGCTACAATGACAACCATGCAGCCACCCGTAACATTATAACAGACAATTGGGGCGCTCAAGCAGCGATTCCGATGCCTGGACTGTTCAGCAGGCAGCCTTCAATACTTCCATCAACAGGTATCTGAATTCATTGTGGTGTGCTGCACAACTTGGCCACCATGTGGGGCCAGGCATTGCCAGTGGGGATTGCAAGCCCACCTCAGGAGGAGGAGGATGATGAAGAGTAGCCAAGCTAGGCCTCCATTGGTTAGCCACTCCATCCACGGGGGAGGCAGCGTGGAGATGCTGCCAGGTCAAGCGTCGCACGTTGCCAGCTCGTAATGGACCGGCTCTCTTAAATGGAGGAAACTGAGGGATGGAGGACTGGACACGCTATGTGCCCCCATAAAGACACATCTCCAGTGATGTTGGAATAATACACAAGACACCAATGAAAAGGGTCAAAGTAACATTTTACTGCAACAAAGTAACAAACACTACCGCGCACACCAAAAGAAAACCATACAATTCATCATCATCATAGGCAGTCACTCAAACAAGGATGACTTGCTGCCACATGAGTTCGCAGATGTTTCAGTGAAGGACCAGTCCTGAACTCCAACTGAGGTGGTGGAAGATGCCTGTGCGTGCATTTTTTTTAACGTGGGGTGGCCGTTGCACACCAGCCACCACACGGGCTTGACAGAGCTAGGTCTTGTTCCAGTGGCAAGGATTAACCAAGATGACTGGAGACCAGCTCTGCTGCACGGACCTAGTGCGCACACATATCGCAGTGTGAGCTGGTGCCCCGCCCCTATTTCCCCCCCCATTTACTGGTGCCTCCCTGTCATAACAGCACAGCAACAGAAAGCCATTCAGCCCCTCAAGCCTGTTCCACCATTCAATGCGACCATGTATGTATATGTGTGTATGTGTGTGTGTGTGTGTGTGTGTGTATGTATGTGTGTATATTTTTTTTAAGTGTGTGTTTATCTACATAAGAATACTTGCCTGACATCTCAAAGCACTTTACATTCATCACTATTGTAATGTGGGAAACGCAGCAGCCAACCCGCGCACAAGCAATTCCACAAACAGCAATGTGACAATTACCAACGTTCTGTTGCACGTTCCTCAAAAACAATGAAGTGCATTAACTATTTACAGGTGTCATAATGAAAAATCAGGGCATCACCACAACGTTGTCCGACACCCCAACCGGATTTGCCCTGAGCTTTGCCTCCTCTACGCTCCCACACCTACTGCTCCTCCTCAATGAGGTCTCAGTGCCTACAGCAAGGCTGGTTGAGGCCTGCTGTGTTGGTGGGCCAGACAACACAGACGGCCTAGGAGGACGCCCGGGACCAGCTCTGGGCCTGGAATGCCCGGCTGCGGACTGCTGCGCCTCAGCAGCAGCGGAAGCAGTCTCTGATGGCTCGGGTGTGGACTGTGTGATGTGCATTGTCGGGGAGTTAGTGGTGGGAGCCAGAACGCTGTCATGTTGAGGAAGGGCAGCACCTTCCATTTCCTGGGAACCAATGACACTCACGGGGCTGGGCCTCAACATCCGGAGTACGATGTGTCACCACAACTTGCTGGCCTGCTTCGGCACCATCACTTCCCCGTTGGACAGTGGGAAAGACAGGAAGGATGGCAGCAGTCAGTGACCACATGACATCACCAAGCTGCAGTGTTGCTTGTGCCTGGGATGCGATCGCTGCTGCAACCTCACCCATGGCACGCGCCACACACTCTCTAACACCACTGTCACTGCTGGAGCCCATCTGCCTCTGTGAGCGGCCAAGGATGGGCTCGCTGGAGTCCTCAGATGCACATGCAATGCATGAAGCGCCCTCCGCCACACTCACAGCAAGTGCGTCTACGCTCTGGGGGACCCTACCCGGTGCACCCATGAGCTCGCGGTGCATTTCTGTGTTCTCCCAGGACATAGCCACCAAGTCCACGTCCACATCTGCCTGTTCCTGAGCAGGTCTACTGTGCCGACTCACCCTCCGGGGAGCTGGCCTCCGAGCTTGCCCTCCCGCTTGGCGTTGCTGTAGGCCCCTGGGGCCAGGAGCCTCAGAATCCTCAAACCGCTTAAAGTTGCCTGCGTCCCCGATGTTGTGTCACCACACAGTGCGACTGATGGGGTCTCATGCTCAGGGAACACACTGTCCTCCCCTCTCTCGTCATCTCCCCCATGGCCAGATGTTGATGGCTCACAAGAAAGCTGGCACGTTTCTGGCTGGTCATATGTAAGCACAAAACAGCAGATGTGTGGTTAGCAGTAGGGGAGGGGGAAGAGCGATAACTTCATCAAAGACTTAACATTGTGTGAGACACTGATCTTGCATCCATGGCAGGGCTACATAAATGTGGGTACTCACCCTGACGACCCTCGTGATGCCGTTGAACTTCTTGCGGCATTGTGTGCCAGTTCTGACACCTCCTGGGCAATCTCGCTTCATATCCTCTTGAAGATGCTGGGCATGGTCCTCCTTCCACCAAGCAGATGGAGTGCAGGCCATCTCCACTCAATGTCCCGCACTAGGACCTCAGCAACTGCTGGAGAGTGTCGGCGTGCACGCCCTGCCCTCATGCTGCGTCCAACTGTGTTGGTAGAGGGACAGGTCATCTGCGCATGTGTGAAGGAAAGCGCCGCGCCCTAAATTACCGCCTGCACCCGGGAAAATTTCAACGCATTTGCGCATGCGCGAAATGTGGAACTTTTTTAGCGCCGCGATTTTCGGCTGGTTTGCAAAAAACTTCCTTGCGAAGGCCTGATTTTGCGACCCGATCATGAAGCCTATTTTTTTTCAGCAGAATTTTGCAGATGATGGCACAAACTTTAACGCCCCGAAATCGCTAAAGCCAAAAATGCAGCCCTATGTCTGTAATGTGAGACACTAATGTGAGACACCAACTCTATGTCTGTAATGTGGACGCGAAGGGGCCAAAATTGCCCCTTTCTATAACGCCTCTGGCCGCATGAAAGCAGCGGCCACGGGTCGGTGCGGAATGGCCGCCTAGTCTCCGCAGAGGGGCCGTCATTTTGAAATTGCTCTTGCTCAGATTTGGAGCAGTGTAGGGGACCGCTCCACCTGTTTTCCCACCACGGCGTGCATGCGCCAACCCCTTCCTGAAATTGCCCCATGGGAACAGACATGCCACCGGCCGGCCGGTGCCCCCGACAACTGTTGCTCTTGATACACTCTCTCTTGGCAGCTCGCCCGCCTTAATGGGGAACGAGGGGCGCTGCGGCGATAATATGTTATTCATTTCTCATCACCTGACGGCCAGGTCGGGCCGACAATTATGGCCGCAGATTATGCCGAACCGCCAACAGGCAGCCTGGCACCTCTCTTCGGTGCCTGGCCCGACCGAAACCCAGCTTGGTGCCACTAAAGTGTCTGCAGAGTTCACAGTGGCCCTCCCATTTAACTGATGGGGAGGGATGTTGTGACATGCCAGCACGATGACATCGTCAGTGCGGCGATGATGCCTTGCAGCGCCGGTCACTCCACCCCGCCCCTACTTCCGCCCGCTAGCGACAGCCACAATGCCCTGCCCCGACTTCCGACCCGCTAGTGGCAGCCCCAATGTCCCGATGCCACTTACTCCATGCTCCAAATAAAAGCACCAAATGCGGAACTTCTCTGGTTTGGCCACCCCATGCATTGGGCCGGCTGCAACACATCAAAGACGGTAGGTGCGACTCATTTTCGACAGTGAGCAATTTTGGCCCCTAAATCTATGTCTGTAATGTGACACGAACTCTGTCTGTGATGTGACACTAACTCTGTCTGTAATGTGGTCATTAACTTTGTCTGTAATGTGGTCATTAATTCTGTCTGTAATGTGATCACTAACTCTATCTGTAATGTGGTCACTAACTTTGTCTGTAATGTGACATTAACTCTGACTGTAATGTGGTCACTAACTCTGTCTGTAATGTGGTCATTAACATTGTCTGTAATGAGTTCATTAATTCTGTCTGCAATGTGACACTAACTCTGTCTGTAATGTGGTCACTAACTCTGTCTGTAATGTGACACTAACTCTGTCTGTAATGTGGTCACTGACTCTGACTGCAATATGGTCACTAACTCTGACTGTAATGTGACACGAACTCTGTCTGTAATGTGGTCACTAACTGTCTGTAATGTGACACTAACTCTGTCTGTAATGTGGTCACTAACTCTGACTGTAATGTGGTCACTAACTCTGACTTTAATGTTGTCAATAACTTTGTCTGTAATGTGACACTAACTCTGTCTGTAATGTGACACAAACTCTGACTGTAATGTGGTCACGAACTCTGTCTGTAATGTGGTCACTAACTCTGACTGCAATACGGTCACTAACTCTGACTGTAATGTGACACGAACTCTGTCTGTAATGTGACACAAACTCTGTCCGTAATGTGGTCACTGACTCTCTGTCTGAAATGTGGTCACTAACTCTGACAGTAATATGGTCACGAACTCTGTCTGTAATGTGGTCACTAACTCTGACTGTAAAGTGGTCACTAACTCTGTCTGTAATGTGACACTAACTCTGACTGTAATGTGACAGTAACTCTGTGATTGTAATGTGGTCACTGACTCTCTGTCTGTAATGTGGTCACTAACTCTGTGATTGTAATGTGGTCACTAACTCTCTGTCTGTAATGTGACACCTAACTCTCTGTCTGTAATGTGGTCACTAAATCTGTCTGTAATGTGGTCACTAACTCTGACTATAATGTGACACTAACTCTGACTGTAATATGGTCACTAACTCTGTTGTCATGTGACACTAACTCTGTCTGTAATCTGGTCACTAACTGTCTGTAATGTGACACTAACTCTGTCTGTAATGTGACACTAACTCTGTCTGTAATGTGGTCACTAACTCTGACTGTAATGTGACGCTAACTCTGTCTGTAAAGTGGTCACTAACTCTGTCTGTAATGTGGTCACTAACTCTGACTGTAAAGTGGTCACTAACTCTGTCTGCAATGTGAGACTAACTCTGACTGTAATGTGGTCACTAACTCTGACTGTAATGTAGTCACTAATTCTGTCTGTAATGTGGTCACTAACTCTGTCTATAATGTGACACTAACTCTGTCTGTAATGTGGTCACTGACTCTGACTGTAATGTGGTCACTAACTCTGACTGTAATGTGACAGTAACTCTATGATTGTAATGTGGTCACTGACTCTCTGTCTGTAATGTGGTCACTAACTCTGTGACTGTAATGTGGCCACTAACTCTCTGTCTGTAATGTGACACTAACTCTGTCTGTAATGTGGTCACTAACTCTGTCTGTAATGTGACACTAACTCTGACTGTAATATGGTCACTAACTCTTGTCATGTGACACTAACTCTGTCTGTAATCTGGTCACTAACTCTGTCTGTAATGTGACACTAACTATGTCTGTAATGTGACACTAACTCTGTCTGTAATGTGGTCACTAACTCTGACTGTAATGTGACGCTAACTCTGTCTGTAAAGTGACACTAACTCTGACTGTAATGTGACAGTAACTCTGTGATTGTAATGTGGTCACTGACTCTCTGTCTGTAATGTGGTCACTAACTCTGTGACTGTAATGTGGTCACTAACTCTCTGTCTGTAATGTGACACCTAACGCTGTGACTGTAATGTGGTCACTAACTCTGACTGTAATGTGGTCATGAACTCTTTCTGTAATGTGACACTAACTCTCTGTCTGTAATGTGGTCACTAAATCTGTCTGTAATGTGGTCACTAACTCTGACTGTAATGTGACACTAACTCTATCTGTAATCTGGTCACTAACTCTGACTGTAATGTGACACTAACTCTGACTGGAATGTGGTCACTAACTCTCTGTCTATAATGTGGTCACTAACTCTGTCTGTAATGTGACACTAACTCTGACTGTAATGTGGTCACTAACTCTGACTGTAATGTGACAGTAACTCTGACTGTAATGTGGTCACTAACTCTGACTGTAATATAGTCACTAACTCTGTCTGTAATGTGGTCACTGACTCTCTGTCTGTAATGTGGTCACTAACTCTGACTGTAATGTGACGCTAACTCTGTCTGTAAAGTGGTCACTAACTCTGTCTGTAATGTGGTCACTAACTCTGACTGTAAAGTGGTCACTAACTCTGTCTGCAATGTGAGACTAACTCTGACTGTAATGTGGTCACTAACTCTGACTGTAATGTAGTCACTAATTCTGTCTGTAATGTGGTCACTAACTCTGTCTATAATGTGACACTAACTCTGTCTGTAATGTGGTCACTGACTCTCTGTCTGTAATGTGGTCACTAACTCTGTGACTGTAATGTGGCCACTAACTCTCTGTCTGTAATGTGACACTAACTCTGTCTGTAATGTGGTCACTAACTCTGTCTGTAATGTGACACTAACTCTGACTGTAATATGGTCACTAACTCTTGTCATGTGACACTAACTCTGTCTGTAATCTGGTCACTAACTCTGTCTGTAATGTGGTCACTGACTCTGACTGTAATGTGGTCACTAACTCTGACTGTAATGTGGTCACTGACTCTCTGTCTATAATGTGGTCACTAACTCTGACTGTAATGTGACAGTAACTCTGACTGTAATGTGGTCACTAACTCTGTGACTGTAATGTGGTCACTAACTCTCTGTCTGTAATGTGGTCACTAACTCTGTCTGTGATGTGGTCACTAACTATGTGATTGTAATGTGGTCACTGACTCTCTGTCTGTAATGTGGTCACTAACTCTGTGACTGTAATGTGGTCACTAACTCTGAATGTAATATAGTCACTAACTCTGTCTGTAATGTGGTCACTAACTCTGTGGCTGTAATGTGGTCACTGACTCTCTGTCTGTAATGTGGTCACTAACTCTGACTGCAATACGGTCACTAACTCTGACTGTAATGTGACACGAACTCTGTCTGTAATGTGACACAAACTCTGTCCGTAATGTGGTCACTGACTCTCTGTCTGAAATGTGGTCACTAACTCTGACAGTAATATGGTCACGAACTCTGTCTGTAATGTGGTCACTAACTCTGACTGTAAAGTGGTCACTAACTCTGTCTGTAATGTGACACTAACTCTGACTGTAATGTGACAGTAACTCTGTGATTGTAATGTGGTCACTGACTCTCTGTCTGTAATGTGGTCACTAACTCTGTGATTGTAATGTGGTCACTAACTCTCTGTCTGTAATGTGACACCTAACTCTCTGTCTGTAATGTGGTCACTAAATCTGTCTGTAATGTGGTCACTAACTCTGACTATAATGTGACACTAACTCTGACTGTAATATGGTCACTAACTCTGTTGTCATGTGACACTAACTCTGTCTGTAATCTGGTCACTAACTGTCTGTAATGTGACACTAACTCTGTCTGTAATGTGACACTAACTCTGTCTGTAATGTGGTCACTAACTCTGACTGTAATGTGACGCTAACTCTGTCTGTAAAGTGGTCACTAACTCTGTCTGTAATGTGGTCACTAACTCTGACTGTAAAGTGGTCACTAACTCTGTCTGCAATGTGAGACTAACTCTGACTGTAATGTGGTCACTAACTCTGACTGTAATGTAGTCACTAATTCTGTCTGTAATGTGGTCACTAACTCTGTCTATAATGTGACACTAACTCTGTCTGTAATGTGGTCACTGACTCTGACTGTAATGTGGTCACTAACTCTGACTGTAATGTGACAGTAACTCTATGATTGTAATGTGGTCACTGACTCTCTGTCTGTAATGTGGTCACTAACTCTGTGACTGTAATGTGGCCACTAACTCTCTGTCTGTAATGTGACACTAACTCTGTCTGTAATGTGGTCACTAACTCTGTCTGTAATGTGACACTAACTCTGACTGTAATATGGTCACTAACTCTTGTCATGTGACACTAACTCTGTCTGTAATCTGGTCACTAACTCTGTCTGTAATGTGACACTAACTATGTCTGTAATGTGACACTAACTCTGTCTGTAATGTGGTCACTAACTCTGACTGTAATGTGACGCTAACTCTGTCTGTAAAGTGACACTAACTCTGACTGTAATGTGACAGTAACTCTGTGATTGTAATGTGGTCACTGACTCTCTGTCTGTAATGTGGTCACTAACTCTGTGACTGTAATGTGGTCACTAACTCTCTGTCTGTAATGTGACACCTAACGCTGTGACTGTAATGTGGTCACTAACTCTGACTGTAATGTGGTCATGAACTCTTTCTGTAATGTGACACTAACTCTCTGTCTGTAATGTGGTCACTAAATCTGTCTGTAATGTGGTCACTAACTCTGACTGTAATGTGACACTAACTCTGTCTGTAATCTGGTCACTAACTCTGACTGTAATGTGACACTAACTCTGACTGGAATGTGGTCACTAACTCTCTGTCTATAATGTGGTCACTAACTCTGTCTGTAATGTGACACTAACTCTGACTGTAATGTGGTCACTAACTCTGACTGTAATGTGACAGTAACTCTGACTGTAATGTGGTCACTAACTCTGACTGTAATATAGTCACTAACTCTGTCTGTAATGTGGTCACTGACTCTCTGTCTGTAATGTGGTCACTAACTCTGACTGTAATGTGACGCTAACTCTGTCTGTAAAGTGGTCACTAACTCTGTCTGTAATGTGGTCACTAACTCTGACTGTAAAGTGGTCACTAACTCTGTCTGCAATGTGAGACTAACTCTGACTGTAATGTGGTCACTAACTCTGACTGTAATGTAGTCACTAATTCTGTCTGTAATGTGGTCACTAACTCTGTCTATAATGTGACACTAACTCTGTCTGTAATGTGGTCACTGACTCTCTGTCTGTAATGTGGTCACTAACTCTGTGACTGTAATGTGGCCACTAACTCTCTGTCTGTAATGTGACACTAACTCTGTCTGTAATGTGGTCACTAACTCTGTCTGTAATGTGACACTAACTCTGACTGTAATATGGTCACTAACTCTTGTCATGTGACACTAACTCTGTCTGTAATCTGGTCACTAACTCTGTCTGTAATGTGGTCACTGACTCTGACTGTAATGTGGTCACTAACTCTGACTGTAATGTGGTCACTGACTCTCTGTCTATAATGTGGTCACTAACTCTGACTGTAATGTGACAGTAACTCTGACTGTAATGTGGTCACTAACTCTGTGACTGTAATGTGGTCACTAACTCTCTGTCTGTAATGTGGTCACTAACTCTGTCTGTGATGTGGTCACTAACTATGTGATTGTAATGTGGTCACTGACTCTCTGTCTGTAATGTGGTCACTAACTCTGTGACTGTAATGTGGTCACTAACTCTGAATGTAATATAGTCACTAACTCTGTCTGTAATGTGGTCACTAACTCTGTGGCTGTAATGTGGTCACTGACTCTCCGTCTGTAATGTGGTCACTAACTCTTTGACTGTAATGTGGTCACTAACTCTCTGTCTGTAATGTGACACCTAACGCTGTGACTGTAATGTGGTCACTAACTCTGACTGTAATGTGGTCATGAACTCTTTCTGTAATGTGACACTAACTCTCTGTCTGTAATGTGGTCACTAAATCTGTCTGTAATGTGGTCACTAACTCTGACTGTAATGTGACACTAACTCTGTCTGTAATCTGGTCACTAACTCTGTCTGTAATGTTACACTAACTCTGTCTGTAATGTGACACTAACTCTGTCTGCAATGTGACACTAACTCTGACTGGAATGTGGTCACTAACTCTGTCTGTAATGTGACACTAACTCTGACTGTAATGTGGTCACTAACTCTGACTGTAATGTGACAGTAACTCTGACTGTAATGTGGTCACTAACTCTGACTGTAATATAGTCACTAACTCTGTCTGTAATGTGGTCACTGACTCTCTGTCTGTAATGTGGTCACTAACTCTGTGACTGTAATGTGGTCACTAACTCTCTGTCTGTAATGTGGTCACTAACTCTGACTATAATGTGGTCACTAACTCTGTCTTTAATGTGACACTAACTCTCTCTGTAATGTGACACTAAATCTGTCTGTAATGTGGTCATTAACTCTGTCTGTAATGTGGTCACTAACTCTGACTGTAATGTGGTCACTAACTCTTTCTGTAATGTGACACTAACTCTGTCTGTGATGTGAAAATGTTGAACCTTAAATTGATAAGATTATTGTTCAGTAAGAGTATTAAGGGTTACCAAACCAAGGTGAATAAATGGAATTTAGATACAGATCAGCCATGATCTAATTGAATGGTGGAACAGATTCAAGGAGCTGAATGGTCTACTCCTGTTTGTATCTTCCCATGCGCTCTCTTTCTCTGGCTGGCTCTATCGCTCTCTCTCTCTCTCTCTCTCTGGCTGGCTGTCTCTCGTTCTCTCTCTCTCTCTCTAGCTATCTCACTCTCTCTCTCTGGCTGGCTATCACTCGTTCTCTCTCTCTCTCTCCAGCTGTCTCATTCTTTCTCTCTCTCTAGTTGTCTCACTCTCTCTCTCTCTCTGGCTGTCTCTGCAGTCTCTCTGTCTGTCTGGCTCTCTATCTCTGTCTCTGTCTGGCTCTCTCTCCTTCTGTCTCTGTCTGGCTCTCTTTCTGCCTGGCTCTCTCTCTGTCCGTCTCTCTGTTCTTCCCTATGCATTTTCTCTGTAATGAGGAATTTGTTTTGCAGTTCTATATCCATAAGAGTCACCATCAGAGGGAAAGCACTTGTTACATAAGAACATAAGAAAACGGAGCAGGAGTAGGCCATTTGGCCCCTCAAGCCTGCTCCGCCATTCAAAAGTTCATGGCTGATCTGATCATAGGCTCAGCTCCACTTCTCTGCCCGTTCCCATAACCCTTCACTCCCTTATCGCTCAAAAATCTGTCTATCTCCACCTTAAATATATATTCAATGACCCAGCCTCCACAGCTTTCTGGGGCAGAGAATTCCACAGATTTACAATCCTCAGAGAAGAAATTCCTCCTCATCTCAGTTTTAAATGGGCAACCTCTTATTCTGAATCTATGCCCCCTAGTTCTAGATTGCCCCACAAGTGGAAACATCCTCTCTGCATCGACCTTGTCGAGCCCCCTCAGAATCTTATATGTTTCGATAAGATCACCTCTCTTTCTTCTAAATTCCAATGAATATAGGCCCAACCTACTCAACCTTTCTTCATTAATCAACAACCATCTCATCTCAGGAATCAACCTGGTGAACTGTCTCCAATGCAAGTATATTCTTCCTTAAATAAGGAGACCAAAACTGTACGCAGTATTCTAGGTGTGGCTTCACCAATACCCTGTATAGTTGTAGCAGGACTTCCCTGCTTTTATACTCTATCCCCCTTGCAATAAAGGCCAACATTCCATTTGCCTTACTGAGTAGTTGCTGTACCTGCATACTAACTTTTTGTGTTTCATGCACAAGTACCCCCAGGTCCCTCTGTACTGCAGCATTTTGTAATTTTTCTCCATTTAAATAATAATTTGCTATTTTATTTTTTCTGCCAAAATGGAAATTCTGACACTTTCTCACATTATACTCCATCTGCCAATGTTTTGCCCACTCACTTAGCCTGTCTATATCCCTTTGCAGACTTTTTGTGTCCTCCTCACAACTTGCTTTCCCACCCATTTTGTATCATCAGCAAACTTGGCTACATTACACTCAGTCCCTTCATCCAAGTCATTAATATAGATTGTAAATAGTTGAGATCCCAGCACTGATCCCTGCAGCATCCCACTAGTTATTGTTTTCCAACCGGAAAATGACCCATTTATCCTGACTCCCTGTTTTCGGTTAGTTAGCCAATCCTCTATCCATGCTAATATATTATCCCCAACCCCGTGAACTTTTATCTTGTGTAGTAACCATTTATGTGGCACCTTATCAAATGCCTTCTGGAAATCCAAATACACTACATCCACTGGTTCCCCCTTATCCACCCTGCTCATTACATCCTCAAAGAACTCCAGCAAATTTGTCAAACATGATTTCCCTTTCATAAAACTATGCTGACTCTGCTTGACTGAATCATGCTTTTCCAAATTACCTGCTACAGCTTCCTTAATAATGGACTCTAGCATTTTCCCAACGACAGATGTTAAGCTAACTGATCTATAGTTTCCTGCTTTCTGTCTGCCTCCTTTTTTAAACAGGGGCATTGTATTTTCAGTTTTGGGACCTGCCCAGAATCCAGGGAATTTTGGTAAGAACATCAGAAATAAAAGCAGGAGTAGGCCATTTGGTCCCTTGAGCCTACTCCACCATTCAATAAGATCATGTCTGATCTGATCATGGACTCCACTTCCCCGCCTGCTCCCCATAACCCTTTACTCCCTTATCGCTCAAAAATCTGTATCTCCGCCTTAAATATATTCAAAGAACCAGCCTCCACAGCTCTTTGGGGTAGAGATTTCAACAGATTTACAACTCTCTAAGAGAAGAAATTTCTCCTCATCTCAGTTTTAAA
Source organism: Pristiophorus japonicus (assembly GCF_044704955.1). Taxonomy (NCBI): domain Eukaryota; kingdom Metazoa; phylum Chordata; class Chondrichthyes; family Pristiophoridae; genus Pristiophorus; species Pristiophorus japonicus. The sequence goes on from NC_091988.1 coordinate 112,546,584, forward strand.
TGGGAGGCCCCTTATTCTGAGACTATGGCCCCTATTTTTAGTTTCCCCTATGAGTGGAAATATCCTCTCTGCATCCATCTTGTCGAGCCCCCTCATTATCTTATATGTTTCGATAAGATCACCTCTGATTCTTCTGAACTCCAATGAGTAGAGGCCCAACCTCCTCAACCTATCCTCATAAGTCAACCCCCTCATCTCCGGAATCAACCGAGTGAACCTTCTCTGAACAGCCTCCAATGCAAGTCTATCCTTCCTTAAATACGGAGACCAAAACTATACGTAGTACTCCAGGTGTGGCCTCACCCTGTACAGTTGTAGCAGGACTTCTCTGCTTTTATACTCTATCCCCTCCTTGTATTAAAGGCCAACATTCCATTTGCCTTCCTGATTACTTGCTGTACCTGCATACTAACGGTTTGTGTTTCATGCACAAGGACCCCCAGGTCCCTCTGTACTGCAGCAGGTTACAACCAACGCATCCACTATCTCTGCAGCCACTTCTTTTACGACTCTGTTGCTAAGCCCTGATAGATAATAATTATATTATTGTGAATGGCAATAATTTTATACATTTCAATATATAATTGCGAACAGCATGTGGTCACAGCTACCCCTGTATTGTGAACTGATGTTTGAATCTCTGATTCTCATTGAGCCTGTGAGTACCAACAATAGGTCTCTTACTGCAGGTGCTGATAGCACAATAATCCCAGTGCACTTTGGGATTGGTGGTGTAACACCAGGGTCCGTGACTGTCACCATCAGGGTTTCGGCAATAGTTTCTCAGAAGACCAGCTTCAGGATAGTTGTGAGGAGTGACTCTGTGGGGAAAGGTTTCGAGGAAACTGTCATTGCATTGGCACAAGCTGTACATGACACAAACTAAACATTCCTCCCAGTAATATACAGTAACCCTGAGATCTTCATTAAACCAGTCATATACACAGATCCTGAGATCTTCATTAAACCAGTCATATACACAGACTCTGAAAGTAACTGTAATCCCAGTCATATACACAGACTCTGAGTGTAACTGTAATCCCACTAATATCCCAACAGTGGATAGTCAAGGGGCTATAGAGGGGGAGGAACTTAACACAATCACAATCACTAAGGAGGTGGTACTCAGTAAGATAATGGAACTAAAGGCAGATAAATCCCCTGAACTTGATGGCTTGCATCCTAGGGTCTTAAGAGAAGTAGTGGCAGGGATTGTGGATGCATTGGTTGTAATTTACTAAAATTCCCTGGATTTTGGGGAGGTCCCAGCAGATTGGAAAACTGCAATTGTAATGTCCCTATTTAAAAAAGGAGGCAGACAAAAAGCAGGAAACTGTAAAGTTAGCCGAACATCTGTGGTTGGGAAAATGTTGGAGTCCATTATTAAAGATGCAGTAGCAGGACATTTGGAAAAGCAAAATTCGGTCAGGCAGAATCAGCATCGATTTATGAAGGGAAGTCATGTTTGACAAATTTGCTGGAAATTTTTGAGGATGTAACGAACAGAGTGGATAAAGGGGAACCAGTGGATGTGGTGTATTTAGACTTCCAGAAGGCATTTGACAAGGTGCCACATAAAAGGTTACTGCACAAGATAAAAGTTCACGGGATTAGCATGGATAGAGGATTGGCTAACTGACAGAAAACAGAGAGTCGGGATAAATGGCTCATTCCCTGATTGGCAACCAGTAATTAGTGGGGTGCTGTAGGGATCAGTGCTGGGACCTCAACTATTTACGATCTATATTAAAGACTTGGAGGATGGGACTGAGTGTAACTTAGCCAAGTTTGTTGACGATACAAAGATGGGAAGAAAAGCAATGTGTGAGGACACACAAAATCTGCAAAAGGACATAGACAGGCTAAGTGAGTGGGCAAAAATTTGGCAGATGGAGTATAATGTTGGAAAGTGTGAGGTCATGCACTTTGGCAGAAAAAAATCAAAGAGCAAACTTTTGCCCACTTACTCAGCCTGTCTATGTCCTTTTGCAGATTGTGTGTGCCCTCCTCACATATTGCTTTTCTTCCCATCTTTGTATCATCAGCAAACTTGACTACGTTACACTCAGTCCCTTCTTCCAAATCGTTAATATTGATTGTAAATAGTTGAGGTCCCTACGGCACCCCACTAGTTACTGGTTGCCAATCAGGGAATGAACCATTTATCCCGACTCTCTGTTTTCTGTTAGTTAGCCAATCCTCTATCCATGCTAATATATTACCCCCGATCCCGTGAACTTTTATCTAGTGCAGTAACCTTTTATGTTAATGTTATATTATTTAAATGGAGAAAGATTGCAAAGTGCTGCAGTACAACGGAACCTGGGGGTACTTTGGATGAAACACAAAAGGATAGTGTGCAGGTACAGCAAGTGATGAGGACGGCCAATGGAATCTTGGCATTTATTGCAAAGGGGATGGAGTATAAAAGCAGGGAAGTCTTGCTACAGCTATACTGAGTATTGGTGAGGCCACACCTGGAATACTGCGTGCAATTTTGGTTTCCATATTTACAAAAGGATATACTTGCTTTGGAGGCAGTTCAGAGAAGGTTCACTAGGTTGATTCTGCAGATGAGGTGGTTGACTTATGAAGAAAGGTTGAATAGGTTGGGCCTCTACTCATTGGAATTCAGAAGAATGAGAGGTGATCTTATCGAAACGTATAAGATAATGAGGGGGCTTGACAAGGTGGATGCAGAGAGAATGTTTCCACTGATGGGAGAGAATAGAACTAGAAGGCATGATCTTAGAATAAGGGTCCGTCCATTTAAAATTGACATGAGGAGAAATTTCTTCTCTCAGAGGGTTGTAAATCTGTGGAATTCGTTGCCTCAGACAGCTGAGGAATCTGGGACATTGAATAAATTTAAGACAGAAATAGACAGTTTCTTAAACGATAAGGGGATAAAGGGTTATGGGGAGCAGGCGGGGAAATGGAGCTGAGTCCATGATCAGATCAGCCACGATCTTTTGAATGACGGAGCAGGTTCGATGGGCCGTATATACTCCTGCTCCTATTTCTTATGTTCTTATGTAATATGCAGACTCTGAGATTAACTGTAATACAAGTACAGGTGCAGCGTTGAAAATCTGGAGTTCCGGAATCCGGACTCTGGGACAATTGGTGGCGGGGTCGTCCGGAATCTGTAAAATGTTCCGGAATCTGGACCCGCCAACCATGCCGACCTCGAGGCCCCTCAACTGCCTGACCTCGAACCTCGCATCCACTCGCCGCCACTGCCCTTACCTCAGGGCCTCCTTGTCGGCTGGCCCGAACAACTCTTCCTCTCCAGCCCGCCTGAACACCTCCTCCGCAACGGGGCCCCGCCCAACAACCCATTGACGGAGCCAGACGGCCCGGACATCTCCTCGGTGGGGACCCACCCCTCACCTTTGTGACGTTCTGAAATCCAGAAATACCCGAACCTGGGCTAGGGTATTTCTGGATTTGTGACATCAGAACGACGATTGAAAATCCGGAAAAGCCCAGAATCCGGTACGGCCTTGGTCCCGAGGTTTCCAGATTCTCGACACTGCATCTGTAATGCTCACAGACCTTGCGATTAACTGGAATAAGAACATAAGAAATAGGAGTAGGAGTAGACCATTCGGCCCCGCGAGCCTGCTCCGCCATTTAATAAGATTATGGTTGATCTTCTAACTCAACTTTCCTGCATTACCCCATATCCCTTGATTCCCTTAATATCTAAACATCTATCTCGGTCTTGAATATACTCAAAGACTGAGCTTCCACAGCCCTTTGGGGTAGAGAATTCCAAAGATTCACCACCCTCTGCATGAAGAGGTTTCTCCTCAGCTCGGTCCCAAATGGCCAATCACTTATTCTGACATTGTGACCCCTGGTTCTAGACTCCCCAGCCAGAGGAATCATCCTCCCTGCATCTACCCTGTCAAGCCCTGTAAGAATTTTGTATGTTTCTCTCATTCTGCGGCCGCAGACGTGACTTTAGGATGGTATGTTGCCTCCTTGGTGCCAGGGTCAAGGATATCACTGAGCGGCTGCAGAGCATTCTCGGAGGAGAGGGTGAACAGCTAGAGGTCGTGGTCCATAACGGGACCAATGACATAGGTAGAAAGAGGGATGAGGTCCTGCAGTCAGAGCTTAGGGAGCTAGGAGAGAGATTAAAAAGCAGGAGAAGATGTAAAAGAAAAGAAAGCCATCCGTGGCTAACGAACGAAATACAGGACGGTATCCAATTTAAATAAGGGCAAACAAAGTGGCCAAAACTAGTGGGAGGACAGAAGATTGGGAAGCTTTTAAAAGCCAGCAAAGAATGACAAAAAAAAAGGATTAAGAAAAGGAAGATAGACTATGAAATTTATAATGTTGGATAGTATGAGGTTATGCACTTTGGCAGAAAAAAAATCAAAGAGCAAGTTATTATGTCAATGGAGAAAAATTGCAAAGCGCTGCATAACAGCGGGACCTGGGGGTACTTGTGCATCAAACACAAAAGGTTAGTATGCAGGTACAGCAAGTGATGAGGAAGGCCAATGGAATCTAGGCCTTTATTGCCAAGGGGATGGAGTATGAAAGCAGGGAAGTCCTGCTACAGTTATATAGGGTATTGGTGAGGCCACAACTGGAATACTATGTACAGTTTTGGTTTCCATATTTACAAAAGGATATACTTGCTTTGGAGGTAGTTCAGAGAAGGTTCACTAGGTTGATTCCGTAGTTGAGGGGGTTGACATATGAGGAAAGGTTGAGTAGGTTGGGCCTCTACTCATTGGAATTCAGAAGAATGAGATGTGATCTTATCAAAATGTATAAGATTATGAGGGGGCTTGACAAGGTGGATGTAGAGAGGGTATTTCCACTGATAGGGGAGACTAGAATTAGATGGGATAATCTTAGAATAAGGGGCCACCCATTTAAAACTGAGATGAGGAGGAATTTCTTCTCTCAGAGGGTTGTAAATCTATGGAATTCGCTGCCTCAGAGAGCTGTGGAAGCTTGGTCATTGAATAAATTTAAGACAGAGATAGACGGTTTCTTAACCGATAAGGGAAAAAGGGGTTATGGGGAGTGGGCAGGGAAGTGGACCTGAGTCTATGATCGGATCAGCCATGATCTTATTAAATGGCGGAGCAGGCTCAAGGGGCCGTATGGTCTACTCCTGTTCCTATTTTTTATGTTCTTATGAAGTGGTAGCAGGACATTTAGAAAATCCTAATACAGTCAAACAGAGTCAGCATGGTTTTATGAAAGGGCAATCATGTTTGACAAACTTGCTGGATTTCTTTGATAAAATGAGCAGGGTGAATAAAGGGAACCATTGGATGTCGTGTATTTGGATTTCCAGAAGGCATTCGATAAGGTGCCACATAAAAGGTTACTGCACAAGATAAGAGCTCACGGGGTTAGGGGTAATATATTCGCATGGATAGAGGATTGGCTAACTAACAGAAAACAGAGTGTCGGGATAAATGGTCATTTTCAGGTTGGCAAAGAGATCGGTGCTGTGGCCTCAACTATTTACAATCTATATTAATGACTTGGATGAAGGGACTGAGTGTAATGTAGCCAAGTTTGCTGATGATACAAAGATGGGTGGGAAAGCAAGTTGTGAGAAGGACGCCAAGAATCTGCAAAGGGATATAGACAGGCTAAGTGAGTGGGCAAACATTTGTCAGATGGAGAATAATGTGGGAAAATGTGAGGTTATCCACTTTGGTAGGAAAAATAAAAAAGCAGAATAAAAGGAGAGATTAGAAAATGCTGCGGTACAGAGGGATCTGGGGGTCCTTGTGCATGAAACACAAAAAGTTAGCAAGCAGGTACAGCAAGTTACTAGGAAGGCAAATGGAATATTGGCCTTTATTGCAAGGGGGATGAACTATATAAAAGTAGGGAAGTTCTGCTACAACTGTATAGGGCGTTGGTGAAACCACACCTGGAGTACTGCGCATAGTTTTGGTCTCCTTATTTAAGGGGGGATTGGAGGCAGTTCAGATCAGGTTCATGAGATTGATTCCTGAGATGAGGGGGTTGTCTTTTGAAGAAAGCATGAGCAGGTTGGGCCTATTCTCATTAGAGTTTAGAAGAATGAAGTGATCTTATTGAAACGTATAAAATTTTGAGGGGGCTTGACAGGGTAGATGCAGAGAGGATGTTTCCCCTCATGGGGGATTCTAGAACTAGGGGGCATAGTTTCAGAATAAGGGGTCATCCATTTAAAACTGAGATGAGGAGAAATTTCTTCTCTCTGAGGGTTGTAAATCTGTGGAATTTTCTGCCCCAGAGGGCTGTGGAGGCTAGGTCATTGAATATATTTAAGGTGGAAATAGACAGATTTTTGAACGATAAGGGAGGCAAGGGTTATGGGGAGCGAGGAAGTAGAGTTGAGGCCAATATCAGATCAGCCTTGATCTTATTGAATGGAGGAGCAGGCTCGAGGGGCCAAATGGCCGACACCTGTTACTATTTCTTATGTCCTTATTCTTCTAAACTCTAGAGAATATAGTCCTAGTCTAGTCAATCTCTCTTCATAGGATAATCCCCCCATCCCAGGAATCAGTCTGGTGAACCTTTGTTGCACTCCCTCTATGGCAAGTATAATCCCAGTAATATACACATACCCTGAGATTAACACTAATCCCAGTAATAAAGAGACACCCAAAATTATTCCCTAATCCAAATCACTGGCTCTCAGTGTTTTTAACCATGAGAAGGTAACATACCGTGGGATGTGAGGATGATTGGTGTCCCATCTCTGGCATGGGATTCCCTTCCTAGTTTTATTGACAACTCCTCTGTACGTTGTCCCATTTCCATCGTAACATTCTGTGAAGTGACAAGGTTCAGTGTAAATTGGCTATTCCTGCTCCTATTTGGGAACAATTATGAGGGCAGTTGCCGTTGAGGAGCCTGTACCATTACTAAAAAAAGGAAGACTTGATCAGTGTGCTCACAGTCACTGTGCACACGGTTACTGTGCGAGTCTCCCCCACTGGGAGCCACATTTCTTAATGTTGGCTCTTTATGGGTCGAAATTGGGTACTGCCGTTTTTGAGGCGTGTCACCGCCTGAGTGATGATTTTACCGCCAGGTGTTAGGTGCAGGCTCAAAGTCCTAAATTCAGTTTTTACACCCAAAGATGAGAGAGCAACACTTAAAAAGTGCCGTTACACACTCATCCTCAGGAAGGAGTTCAGGAGGCCAATTGAATCACACATACTTCCCCACTCTTAAAACTAATGGAAACATGCAGGAATAAATAAAGAGAAAAGTGTACCTTCCTTTCTGGGCAATTCTGCCAGAGAATCGCTCTTTAAGATCGCGACAGAGACGTCAAAGAAGCGTTGTACGCTGGATGACATCACCACGCGGGTGGCGTTAGCTGGTGCAGCGTTGCCTCTTGGCGCCTCTGCCAAAGAGCCGACTCAATTTAGGTAGTCGCCACTTACCGACGACAGTAGGCCTTTGCCGCCCGTTTGCAGCCTACCACTGTAACGGGCAGCGTACAAAACCCAATTTCGACCCCAGTCCCAGTGATTTAGTGGGTAAAGAAGCTGTGCATATGAAGAATGTCCCCAGCTGAATCATCACACTCTGCCTGGGCAACAGCAGGGAATCTTCACTTAGCTCCAGTGCCCCTACACGGAGGTAGGGTGAGAATCAGGCACCATTTCTGCACCTTCACACACTTTCTCCAACTCTGTTGCATCTGTTATAACGATGCCACCTTCCATACAGATGCTTCTGATATGTGTTCCTTTTTCCTCAACCGAGGATTCCCTCTGCCATAGCTGTCAGCGCCCTCAACCGTGTCCGTTCTATTTCCTGCATTTCTGCTCTCACCCCTTCCCCCCCTCCCAGAACCATGATAAGGGTTCCCTTTGTCCACACATTTCACCCCATCAGCCTCCAGATTCAACACATCATTCTCCGCTATTTCCACCACCTCTAGCATGATCCCACCAATCTTCCCCTCCCCTTTTCTTTCAGCATTCCTAAGGGACCGTTCCCTTCAAGACACCCTAGCCCACTCCTCACCGCCAGCACCCCCTCCCCTTCCCGTGCAAGCACAGGAATGCAGCATCTCCCTTTTTACCTCCTCCCTTCCCACTGTCCAGGGCCCAATCACTCCTTCTAGGTGAAACAGCGATTTACTTGTACTTCTTGCAATTTAATATACTGTATTCGCTGCTCACGATGTGGTCTCCTCTACATTGGGGAGACCAAACGCAGATTGGGTGACTGCTTTGCGGAACACCTCCGTTCAGTCCGTAAGAGTGACCCTTAGCTTCCGGCCATCTGTCACTTTAATTCTCCAGATCACTTCCACTCAGACCTCTCCATCCTTGGCCTTCTACAGCTCAATTAAGCTCGAGGAACAGCACCTATTAGACACTTTAAAGCCTTCCAGACTCAACACGGAGTTCAACAATTTCAGGTCATAATCTCTGCCTCCATTTTGTCAGATGGCAGATGTTGCTGATGATTCTGATGTTCCCATTTACCCCTCCTCCAGACCCCTCTTTTGTTTCTTCACTTGTTCCATTAGCATCTCCTTTCGCCTTGCACCATCCTCCCTTTTGTCATTTAATCTCACTGCCTTCCACCCTATCACAGACCTTCCCTATTGTTCTTTCCTCCCATATTCCTTACCCTGCCTTTGTACTTGCTTAAAACCTGTTACATCCCTAACCTTTTCCAGTTCTAACGAAGGGTCATCGACCTGAAATGTTAACTCTGTTTCTCTCTCCACAGATGCTGCCTGACCTGCTGAGTATTTCCAGTATTTTCTGTTTTAATTGCAGATTTCCAGCATTTTGCTTTTATACCATTTCTACACCTGATCACTATCCAGTGACCTCTGCTGGATGGGGACATCACATGAGGTCTGAATTGCCCTACAAGGCTTAATGGCTGTCCAGGCTCTCTCTCACACCACCCACAATAATAGATAAATGCTTCAGTACTTTTAGAACACTCTGATCATATTACCTTCAGATTCAATGTCATCTTCACAGCGTTTGAGCTGCAGGCATAAGGCAGTCCGGACTCCAGGATCTGTTGTGAAGCACCAAGGAGCTTCTGACCCATCAGGATTCCGGCAGTAATTCTTCTCCAGCCCCCTGTAACAACAGATGAGATACTGGGCTAGAACTTCCACACGTAGTCGATTAACGGACCACAAATGGAGTGCACAATATAAATATGCAACAAAGAATCAAGAAGAAAGAATTTACTTTTATATGGTGCCTTTCATGACCTCAGGACATCCCAAACTGCTTAAGAGACCATTAAATACTTTTTAAAAATTACTATTGTAATGTAGAAACTGTGGCAGCCAAGATCCCACAAACAGTCATGAGATAATGACCAGATAATCTGCTTTGTAGTGATGTTGATTGAGGGGTAAATATTGGCCATAACATCGGGGAGAACTCCCCTGTACTTCTTCAAATAGTGCCATGGGATCTTTCACGTCCACCCAAGAGGGCTCGTTTTAACATATCATCTGAAAGACGGCACTTCCAACAGTGCAGCACTCCCTCCGTACTGCACTGGAGTGCCAGCCTGGATTATGTGCTGGATTAAGTAAATCTCTGGAATGGGACTTGAACCCACCCTTCTGACTGAGATGAGAGGTCTATCAATTGAGCCATGGCTGAAACAAACACGAGGAACCATCTGTTTGAACAGTGCCACAGAGTGGTGGTGAATGGGTTTCACAATAGACACTGACACAAAGAAGTAGGTAATGGCTTTAGCAGTACACATTGCTACAGAGAAATAGCTAATGGATTTAACAGCAAACAACACTACAGAGAGGGGCTTATGGGTTTAACTGAATGTTTCCTTATATTAAAACAGTGACTGTAATGTATGCACCTGTGAGTAGAGCTGTTGAATTGGGAGCGGCTTAGCCAGTCAAGTGATGTTCACAAGACTCAATAAAACCCCAGCCAGTTGGGTTCGGAGGATTCACGGTGAGGCAGGTGGTTGTGAGTCTGGTGGATGAACTGGTAATGTGTAGTATGATAGTTAGACCTTTCGTTAATAAACCAAATAGTTCTTAGTAGCAATGTGTTGCTATGAATTCGTAAGCAATGAACCTATGAAGTAAATACATTACAGTGACTATTCCTCAAATGTACTTCATTGGTTGTGAAGTGCGTTAGAATGTCCTGAGGATGCAAAGGCGCTATATCAATGGACCAGAACTCGCTTGAATTCCGATACTACCGATGAACGCCATCTGTTGGACCGTTGCAATCCCAGACCCTCGAGTGGCGAGTTTAGTCCAACGTTTCCTGGAGAACTGATTAGAACATGTCACAGCGAGCGTTGCAGCAAATCAGGATTGGCACAGCCGATGGATTAGTCCCAGTAACTGAATTACAGTTTAAAGATTTAACAGCAGCGTTATTTGAGAACTTTGAGTACACGAGTGACCTCTGTTTTCGGCCTCCAAAAATCTGACAGCAAAAGGCTGCCTCTGTGTAGTAAACACTGCCACATTGAGACAGCTACTGATACAGAGACAGATAGTGGGTACAGACATTGACTATGATGATATGTTGGCCTTCATTGCAAGAGGATTTGAGTACAAGAGCAAGGATGTCTTACTACAGTTATACAGGGCCTTGGTGAGACCGCACCTGGAGTATTGTGTGCAGTTTTGGTCTTCTTACCTAAGAAAGGATATACTTGCCATAGAGGAAGTGCAGCGAAGGTTCACCAGACTGATTCCTGGGATGGCAGGATTGTCGTATGAGGAGAGATTGGGTCGACTCGGCCTGTATTCACTAAAGTTTAGAAGAATGAGAGAGGATCTCATTGAAACGTTTAAAATTCTGACTGGGTTGGATAGACTGGATGCGGGGAGAATGCTTCCCCTGGCTGGGAAGTCTAGAACAAGGGGTCACCGTCTCAGGATATAGGGTAGGAAATTTAGGACCGAGATGAGGAGAAATGTTGTCACGCAGAGGGTAGTGAACCTGTGGAATTCTCTACCACAGAAGGCTGTGGAGGCCAAGTCACTGAATATATTTAAGAGGAAGATAAATAGAAACAAAAGGCATCAAGGGGTATGGGGAAAAAGCGGGAATATGGTGTTGAGATAGAAGATCAGCCATGATCATATTGAATGGCGGTGCAGACTCGAAGGGCCGAATGGCCTACTACTGCTCCTATTTTCTATATTTCTATATTTCTAATGGATTTAGCAGACAACAATGTTATACAGAGCGAGCCAATAACAATAACTTGCATTTATATAGTGCCTTTAACGTAGTGAAACATCCCAAGGCGCTTCACAGGAGTATTATGCAATAAAAAATTTGACACCGAACCGCATAAGTAGAAATTAATGCAGATGACTAAAAGCTTGGTCAAAGAGGTATATTTTAAGGAGCATCTTGAAGCAGGAAAGAGATGTAGAGAAGTGGAGAGGTTTAGTCAAGGAGTTCCAGAGCTTGGGGCCTAGGCAACAGAAGGCACGACCACCAATGGTTGAGCGATTATAATCAGGGATGCTCCGGAGGGCAGAATTAGAGGACCGCAGACACCTCGCGGGGTTGTGTGGCTGGAGGAGATTACAGAAATAGGGAGGGGCAAGGCCATGGAGGGATCTGAAAATAAGGATGAGAATTTTGAAATCGAGGCATTGCTTAACCAGAAGCCAATGTAGGTCAGCAAGCACAGAAGTGATGAGTGAGCGGGACTTGGTGCGAGTTAGGACACAGGCAGCCGAGTTTTGGATCAGCTCTAGTTTATGTAGGCTAGAATATGGGAGGCCAGCCAAGAGTACGTTGGAATAGTCAAGTCTAGAGGTAACAAAGGCACGGATGAGGGCTTCAGCAGCGGATGAGCTGAGGCAAGGGCAGAGGCGGGCGATGTTACAGAGGTGGAAATAGGTAGTCTCAGTTATGCTGCAGATATGTGGTCGAAAACTCATTTTAGCGTCAAATATGACACCAAGGTTGCGAACAGGCTGGCTCAGCCTCAGACAGAAGTTGGAGAGAGGGATGTAGTCAGTGGCTAGGGAACGGAGTTTGTGACAGAGACCGAAAACAATGGCTTTGGTCTTCCCAATATTCAATTGGAGAAAATTTCTGGTCATCCAGAACTGGATGTCGGACAAACAGTCTGACAATTTAGAGATAGTGGAGGGGTCGAGAGAAGTGGTAGTGAGGTAGAGCTGGGTGTGATCAGCATACATGTGGAAACTGATACTGTGTTTCCGGATGATGTTGCCAAGGGGCAACATGTAGATGAGAAACAGGAGGGGGCCAAGGATAGATCCTTGGGGGACACCAGAAGTAACGATGCGGGAGCAGGAAGCGAATACGTTGCAAGTGATTCTCTGGCTAAGATTATATAGATAAGACTGGAATCAGGCGAGTGCAGTCCTACCCAGCTGGACGACGGTGGAGAGACGTTGGAGAAGGATAGAGTGGTCAACTGTTTCAAAGGCCGCTGACAGGTCGAAATGGATGAGGAGGGATAGTTTGCTTTGGTCACAGTCACAAAAGATGTCATTTGCGATTTTGAGGAGAGCCGTTTCGGTATTGTGGCAGGCACGAAACCGGATTGTAGGGATTTAAACATGGAGTTGTGGGAAAGATGGTCACGGATTTTGGAGGCGACAACACGTTCAAGGACTTTGGAAAGGAAAGAGAGGAGGTGGGGCGATAGAACACAAGAAATAGGATCAGGAGTAGGCCATTTGACCCCTTGAGCCTGCTCCGCCATTTAATAAGATCATGTCTGATCTGATCATGGACTCAGCTCCACTTGCCCGCCCGCTCCCCATAACCCTTTATTCCCTTATCGCTCATAAATCTGTCTATCTCTGCCTTAAATATATTCAATGACCCAGCCTCCACAGCTCTCTGGGGCAGAGAATTCCATAGATTTGCAACCCTCTGAGAGAAGAAATTCCTCCTCATCTCAGTTTTAAATGGGCGGCCCCTTATTCTGAGACGATGCCCCCTAGTTTTAGCTTCCCCTATGAGTGGAAATATCCTCTCTGCATCCATCTTGTCCAGCCCTCTCATTATCTTATATGTTTCGATAAGATCACCCCTCATTCTTCTGAAATCCAATGAGTATAGACCCAGCTTACTCAACCTATCTTTATAAGTCAACCCCCTCATCTCCAGAATCAACCTAGTGAACCTTCTCTGCCTCCAATGCAAGTATATCCTTTCTTAAATATGGAGACCAAAACTGCATGCAGTACTCCAGGTGTGGCCTCACCAATACCCTGTACAGTTGTAGCAGGACTTCTCTGATTTTATACTCTATTCCCCCTTGCAATAAAGGCCAACATTCCATTTGCCTTCCTGATTACTTGCTGTACCTGCATACTAACTTTTTGTGTTTCATGCACAAGGACTCCCAGGTCTATCTATACTGAAGCACTTTGCAATTTTTCTCCATTAAAATTATAATCTGCTTTTCTATTATTTCTGCCAAAGTGGATAATCTCACATTTTCCAACATTATACTCCATCTACCACTCACTTAGCCTGTCTATATCCCTTTACAGGTTTTTTGTGTCCTCCTCACAATTTGCTTTTCCACCCATCTTTGTATCGTCAGCAAATTTGGTTTCATTACACTCGGTCCCTTCATCCAAATCATTAATATAGATTGTAAATAATAGAGGCCCCAGCACCGATCCCTGTGGCACCCCACTAGTCACTGTTTGCCAACTAGACAAACAGTTTGCAAGGAATCGAGGGTTGGTGTTTTGAGGAGAGGGGTGATGACGGCAGATTTGAGGGAGAGGGGGACAGTACCTGAGGAGAGAGAACCGCTAACAATGTCAGCTAACATGGGAGCCAGGATGGGTACAGACAGGGACTAATGGGTTTAACAGACAACACTGTTAGACAGAGACACTTAATAGGTAGAGAGGGGTTAACAGATATGGAGAGAGACGGAGGAACACACAGCAGTCTACCTGCTTCAGCCTGTGTACTAGCAAAGACTGCCCCCTGCAGCCTGGCAGGAATACTGCTATGCATTACATGAGGTGACTTTTTTTTATTAATACGGCATTTTTCACAACCACAGGACAGTCCAAAGTCCATAGGGCTAGTATTTGCCCAAATAACAATATCACCGTTTTTTGATGTTATTCCCAAAATAACGCCAAAAAATAAACACGTAAAATTTACCAAACATTTTATAACGTTTGGCGAAGTGTTAAGAAAACGTCATTTTTAACAGCAAAAATTAACTTTTCTGCGATTAAAAAAAAACACCTGTTCTGTGCATGCGCGAGAAAAAAAATTCACCCATTTTTCACGTGTTGGGTGTGCTCGCACATGCGCAGTACATTTCCAGGACTGAATCAGCCATTTTTAAAGGGGAGTTAAAGTTCCAGGAGGACCCTCATGAGGACCCATCACCCATGCTCCATACCTCAACACAGGTGCTACAAGAACAAAAATGCAACATGATTTGGGAAGGAAGTGGGTTTGGATGTTTACCCAGGACGCAAATGAGGCCCTGGTAGGCGCTGGAGAGAGAGGGTGGGGCCAGATTGGAAACAAGGGTAAAGGGAAACTGCGCCCCTCTGCAATGGCGGAAGCGTGAAAACGTTTGGCTGAGCAGGTTCCCTCTGTGGACTCCGTCATGAGGACCCATCACCCATGCAGGAAGAGGCGGCATGACCTTTGCGGGACAACCAGAGTGAGTAATGTTTTTATTTATGCACTCCAATTACTAAATTGTAAATGTGACACATCTTGGTGTCGCTAGGCTTCTGATCGTCACACATTATAAAGACTGCTTTTTTTCTGCACTGCACTTCGATGTTTTTGTGATGAACAACATTCAAGTAAAGGGACATTAAACAGATCACTTAATTAAATGCACACAGTATGGTATAAGTGCTTTGATGACTATCTGTGTGTGCCACAACTGAAGGCCCCTCTCTTAAAAATTTATCTTGCCCTCTTTGCAGAAAAAGCCGTTCCATAATCGGCGAAAGCAGCGGAAAACTGGTGGGGGTCCGGCAACACTGGTCCCACTCACTCAGCTGGAAAGTCGTGTGGCAGGTGTGATTGGTGCGTCGCGGAGATCGACTACCCGTGCGGATGCTGAGCCCGTGTTCGAGAGTGACAGTAAGTCCTGCAAAATCCACAGTCTGGGTTGACTCAATGTTAAGTACTGTGTGGGCTAGGCTTCGGTTTATGCAATGTACTGTCTGTCAGTCGTCATGGTCCTTCAAATGAGCCTGCGCTATGTGAGCCTACTCATGTTACCGTGCCCCCTTCCCTGCTGCTAACCAGTCATCTGTTCTTTTATATTTTGCAGATGATTCAGAAACATCCAATAATGGAGATGACCCCTCCAGCTTGCCAGAAGCGGCATTGAAGGACACCAACCTCAGCCATCCTGACGAACCTCCACAGGAGGAGGAGGAACAAATGGATACAGTGGTGGTGGGGCGGGGTGGGGAGGGGGGGGGAGTGTTGTTGTTAAGTGTGGAAGAGGGCACGCAGGCATTAAGGCCTTCATCTACAGCCAGAAGTACGGAGGAGAGGGGGGTGAACCGAGACATTCCCAGGTTACACAACATCCCAGCTCGCAGGTCCCAGTAGGTTTCAGCAAAGCACACCCAGGGCAGCAGCAGGCCGTCTGCTGTCTGTGCGGAGGCAGCGGAGGCAAGACCGCTCTGCCGAAATGCAGGCTGAATGGGAAGCAGTAGAATTGATGGGAATGATTGGGGAGTGTCTAGCTCACCAAATCGTTCCTCGAGGCCATAGGTGGGATCTCGGGAAACATCGCAGCACTATCTGCTGACATCAGGGAGGGAATGTCGGGAGCCATAGCAGCACTATCTGCTGACATTAATGAGGACATGTCACAGACAGTAGCTGCAACGCGCGACAACACCGAGGCTGTCAATGCCCAGCGGCAATTGACGGTCTCGACTGATGCCACTTCAATCCCCAGACCAACCTTACCAGTCAGTGTTCAGGTTGAGCAACAGGATGAGCACTCCAAAGCCGGGACTTCCACAGCCTCAGCTGCGCGAGGGCTTCCATTGTCATCTCCTTTGTCTGTCCCCCAACAAGCACAGTGCCCTTCCCGCAATGCTAATTAAAAACAGCCTCGAGTCACCGGGACTAGGGGCAAACCTGCGGTTACAGGCAAGACTAATGCCAAGGGCAAGGGGGGGCAGGGAGGGGAGAGGTGGCTGCAGCTGAAGTTTGGATGCTGCTGTGGTTCTTGTTGTTGTTGTTTTGCTGTTTTTTTGTTCTTCTTTTGTTGTTGTTGTGTTTGGTTGTTTGCTTTATTGTTATTTAAGTGACGTTAATTTAAAAGTTTCATATAATACTAACATTTTTTTATCAAAGTTAAGAAAGTTGCTTTTAAGTACAAGTGTACAAACGTTTAATAAATTTCAAATTAATTTTTCAACTAAACCAAACTTATGCAGTGTCTCATTCACAGAATAATGGGGAAATAGTCAACATGGTGGGCAGTCCATGATGGAACGGCCGTTCAGCCTTCATGCAAAGCGCTGAAGTATCAGCTGCTGGCGCAAGGCTCTTCCAATGGTGTAAGTTCCACGAGGCCTCCTCCCCTGTCGTCCTGGAGGTGGTAGTGGTGACATGGGTTCCTCCTCCTACTTCCTCCCCTCTCCTCAGGTGGTTCTGCAATCCCCAGTGACAAATCCAGTTCCCTCATGATGGTTAAGTTGTGTAGCATGCAGCACACCACAATGAACTCAGAGACCTGCTGAGGGGAGTATTGCAGGCAGCTTCCAGAGTGGTCCAGGCATCGGAAGTGCTGCTTGAGCGCTCCAATTGCCTTCTCGACGATGTTGCATGCGGCTACATGGCTGGTATTGTACTGACGCTCGCCTTCTGTCTGCAGGTTGCGGAGGGGGGTAAGGTCATGAGCCAGGTCGCGAGCCCGTAACCTTTGTCCCCCAACATCCAGCTCTGGCCTTCTGGCTGAGGCTCAAACAGCTGTGAGACACTGCTCTCACACAAGGTGAAAGCATCATGGATGCTCCCTGGAAATTGTGCATTTACTGCCATGATGTGCTGAGTATGGTCGCAGACGATCTGTACGTTCAGCGAGTGTGGAATCCCTTTCGGTTTTGGTAAACCTCCGGATCCTCAAAAGGTGCTCGGAGGGTGATGTGCGTACAGTCAATGGCAGCCTGTACTTTGGGGAAGCCAGCAAATCGTGCAAAGCCTATAGCCCTATGCCTCCCTGATCATTGCGTCCTAACCTGGTGAATACAGCGATGTGTAGCGAACTGCGAGATGGAGCATATGTCCCCTGCTGATGCCTGAAAGGAGCCGGAGGTATAGAAGGCAAGTGCCGCAGTCACCGTCACCTCAACGGGCAGTGCAGTCCTCCTCACGCTTGTAGGCTGTATGTCTGCCTTTATGAGCTGGCATATCTCTGTGATCATCTCTTTTCGAAAGCGCTTCCTTCTAACGCACTGTGCCTCAGACAGGTATAGGTATGAGCACTTCTCCACTCGGTGGTATGGCCTCCTCCCCTCTTTGATTACGCTAATAATGCTGTCGAATAAGCCTTCTTCTAGATAGCTGGATAGCATAAGCAGTCAGAAAATATGGCACAGATAAAATAGGCCCCATTCTTTTCAATGTCCTTAAATGTCCTTAAATATTCTTAAAAACAAAGTAAAGATTCCAAAAAGCTCAATCTGTCAAACTCAGCCTTCCCTCCAAAAGCTTTCATTCACTGAACTGTAGCTCCGTTTTCAAAGATGGCACCGTTAGCGACGATTTCGATCCAACTCGACCAGGTAAGACAAGCTTTTTTTGTCCAGTATTTATCACGGTCCTTAAAAATGCCGTCATTAGCCAAATTCACAAAAATGGCGATATCGCTGTTTCTGACGCCGTGTGACATCACAAAAACGGTTTTGAAAAAAGGAGGTTGTTATTTTTTAATGACGGCGTTATACCACTGGCCAAGTTAGCAAAATGTTGTTAAAACACTTTTAACGTGAAAAAAATGGCATTAAAACGTGCATTATCCTGGCCAAATTCTAGCCCTTAGAGTTTTATAAATAGAGGCATAGTGTACAAGAGTAAAGAAGAAATTATGTACTTGTACAGAACATTGGTTAGGCCACGGTGCGGTAATTTTGGATGCCCCATTATAGAAACAATACTAAAGATAATACTTAATTTGCTGATTGTTGACATTCATAACACTGTTCCTTCACAAACACCTCTTTTCCCTGGCTCTGTACTTGCTCAAAAACTGTTAGGGGGGTGAAATTGCCTTTCAAAGAAAGGCCCGTTAGCCCCTCCGAGAGGAGGTAACGGGACGGTAAGGCCTTTCTGACCGCACCCCGTGTTTCCGCCCCGCTTGGTGCTCCAACCCATTGCCCGCTGCGCTCCGACCCCTTACCGACCCCGCAGGAGAAATTGCCCCACAGGGGCACAGCCACTGTTGGTCAGTGCCCACGACAGCTTTGCGAGTCAGGAAGCTGCCAGTGGCTGGGTGGACCATGTACAGTAGACACCTAAAGTCGCTGGAGAAATACCACCAACGATGTCTCCGCAAGATCCTGAAAATTCCCTGGGAGGACAGACGCACCAACATTAGCGTGCTCGACCAGGCCAACATCCCCAGCATTGAAGCACTGACCACACTTGATCAGCTCGCTGGACAGGCCACATTGTTCGCATGCCAGACACAAGACTCCCAAAGCAAGCGCTCTACTCGGAACTCCTTCACGGCAAGCAAGCCAAAGGTGGGAAGAGGAAACGTTACAAGGACACTCTCAAAGCTTCCCTGATAAAGTGCAACATCCCCACTGACACCTGGGAGTCCCTGGCCAAAGTCCGTCCTAAATGGAGCAAATGCATCCGGGAGGGCACTGAGCACCTCGTGTCTCATCATCAAGAGCATGCAGAAATCAAAGGCAGGCAGTGGAAGGAGCGTGCGGTAAACCAGTCCCACCTGTGACAGAGAATGTGGCTCTCGTATTGGACTGTTCAGCCACCTAACGACTCATTTTTAGAGTGGAAACATAGAAACATAGAAAATAGGTGCAGGAGCAGGCCATTCAGCCCTTCTAGCCTGCACCGCCATTCAATGAGTTCATGGCTGAACATGAAACTTCAGTACCCCCTTCCTGCTTTCTCGCCATAACCCTTGATCCCCCGAGTAGTAAGGACTTCATCTAACTCCCTTTTGAATATATTTAGTGAATTGGCCTCAACTACTTTCTGTGGTAGAGAATTCCACAGGTTCACCACTCTCTGGGTGAAGAAGTTTCTCCTCATCTCGGTCCTAAATGGCTTACCCCTTATCCTCAGACTGTGACCCCTGGTTCTGGACTTCCCCAACATTGGGAACATTCTTTCTGCATCTAACCTGTCTAAACCCATCAGAATTTTAAACGTTTCTATGAGGTCCCCTCTCATTCTTCTGAACTCCAGTGAATACAAGCCCAGTTGATCCAATCTTTCTTGATAGGTCAGTCCCGCCATCCCGGGAATCAGTCTGGTGAACCTTCGCTGCACTCCCTCAATAGCAAGAATGTCCTTCCTCAAGTTAGGAGACCAAAACTGTACACAATACTCCAGGTGTGGCCTCACCAAGGCCCTGTACAACTGTAGCAACACCTCCCTGCCCCTGTATTCAAATCCCCTCGCTATGAAGGCCAACATGCCATTTGCTTTCTTAACCGCCTGCTGTACCTGCATGCCAACCTTCAATGACTGATGTACCATGACACCCAGGTCTCGTTGCACCTTCCCTTTTCCTAATCTGTCACCATTCAGATAATAGTCTGTCTCTCTGTTTTTACCACCAAAGTGGATAACCTCACATTTATCCACATTATACTTCATCTGCCATGCATTTGCCCACTCACCTAACCTATCCAAGTCACTCTGCAGCCTAATAGCATCCTCCTCGCAGCTCACACTGCCACCCAACTTAGTATCATCCGCAAATTTGGAGCTTCCTCAATTCCAAGGGACTGCCTATGATGATGATGGTGCGACTGCCCTTAGACGGGAGAGCGCACTGTCGCAGCTGCTATTTTGTTTGAATTGTCGGCCGACTCCTGGCCCGGCCGAACCCCTCCCTGGTGGCCCAGTGGGCTCCACATAGGACATGCAGCCTCCTTCCCCTTTAAGTGAAGGGGAGGAACATTAGGACGCGTCTGCGCAATGCGGAACATCTGCGTCACACTGACATAGTCACCGCGGCGGTGATGGACACCACCCCGCTCCCGATACTAACCCGCCCCAATACCGGCTCAAACAGCACCCCAAAGCGCTGGTAGGCGGTATCAGAGTTAAAGAGCTGAATTTCCCATCTCTTCTTTTTGACTCCTGCCGGCCAGGCGATAAATTTCCGGGTAAATCGAAGTGCCCTCCCCAAATTTCCCACTTGAGGACAATTTCGGCCCCTTAATCTCCAACATCTTTCAGTTCTCATCAAAGCTCAACAGCCTGAAACACAAACTCTGTTTCCCTCTCTGCAGATGCTGCCTGCCCTGCTGAGTATTTCCAGCATTTTTTTGTATATAATTTCAGATTGCCATCATCTGCAGTATTTTCCTTTAGTAAAATGTTAAAGAATATGGCTGCTTTAACCCCTGAACGACTATTTACTCCAATTAGCACCGATTGAAGATATTTCAAGCCCTGCGTTGTTCCGTACTTGCATTGATAGTTGTCTGGTGTGAAATCGTGGACGTGCGGGAATTGCATGTCCCAACGCTGACAGTGGGTCCCGGACGTGGTTTGGTTTACTGTCCCTCGATATCCTACCCCTCGATGTTTGAAACATTTTTTGGTGATCTCCAGACCTTTCAGCTTGTGCTGCCCACCTTTTTTATTGAAAAAAAGCACACACAAAACATAATATTAAACATGGGCAAAGATTATTCAGTTATTCCCAAACAACGCCTGCTGGATGTTTATGTTTCTGATTTCCAGCACCTGCAGTATTTTGCATCTTGTTTTAATTCACTGCCCCTTCTCTTCCTGCACTGCAACAGCGACTACACTGCAAAAGGTACCTCATTGGCTGTAAAGCGCTGCAGGATGTCCTGAGGTTGTGAAAGGCACTATGTAAATGCAAGTTCTTTCTTCTTGCCACCGCCCCCCGCCCCCCCGCCCCCACCCTACCCCACACTTGAAGTTCTGCTCCTCTCTTTGATGTTATTTCCCCTTGGCTCTTTTACACAGTTCACCTTCCTTGCTGTCTTTGTATTTTATTGCATACTTGTTGAGGCCGCACTTTCTGAGCACCGGTCTCCAGCTTCCATTCATTTTGGCTCATATCTCCCCCTTTCCATTCAATGGTGCCCATGATTATCGATATCTCTGCGATACTCATTTCTCCACCCATTCCAGCATGTGATGCCGCTTAAATCCTCTTAACTCAACTCGAAGCACCTCAGGTCCAGTCCATATGTGCCTACATACGTGACATTTCTGACAATCTTCCAGTTTTCTGCCTTAACCGTCTCCTTTTCACGATAGAGGTACTGTCACTCGACATCTCCATTCCCCACAAGGGCATCCAGTCCCTCTATGCCTCTGTCATCCAGCAGGGCATTCAGTCCCTCTACACCTACATCCCCCAGTAGGACACCCATCCCTATACACCTCTATCATCCAGAAACTTAACTAGATTAGCCACATAAATACTGTGGCTATAAGAGGCTGGGTATTCTGTGGCGAGTATCTCACCTCCTGACTCCCCAAAGCCTTTCCACCATCTACAAGGCACAAGTCAGGAGTGTGATGGAATACTCTCCACTTGCCTGGATGAATCAACACTCAAGATGCTCGACAGCATCCAGAACAAAACAGCCGCTTGATTGGTACCCCATCCACCACCTTAAACATTCACTCCCTTCACCACTGGTGCACCGTGGCTGCAGTGTTTCCCATCTACAAGATGCACTGCAGCAACTCGCCAAGGCTTCTATGACCTCTACCACCTCGAAGGACAAGGGCAGCAGGCACATGGGAACACCACCACCTCAAAGTTCCCCTCCGAGTCACCCACCACCTTGACTTGGAAATATATCGGCCGTTCCTTCATTGCCGCTGGAATTCCCTCCCTAACAGCACTGTGGGAGTACCTTCATCACACGGACTGCAGCGGTTCAAGAAGATGGGTCACCACCACCTTCTCAAGGCCAATTAGGGATGGGCAATAAATGCTGGCTTTGCCAACAACGCTCACATCCCAGGAACAAATTTTTTAAAATCCCACCAGACAACCCCGATACACCTCCATCTCCCTCCAGGATGGCCTGTGGGCCCTCCATTTCTTCCTCAAACCAGGCCACAACCAGTCCTCATCCACCACCACCCTCCTCTGTCTGGCTGAAAACCTTTACTTGAACTCCACTCATATCCTCCAAATATAGTGGTTGCTCTGGGAATCCGCATGTATCCTAGTTATGTCTGTCTTTTTGTAAGATATGTTGGATGCTCTTTGTTCTAGGCAGGCCCCCTCCCTGACCTCTGTTTCCTTTACACTGATGACTATGTTGATGCTGCTTCCTGTTCTCACCCAGATTTAGAAAGTTTAATTTACGATGCTTCAACTTTCCACCTCTCCCTTACCTTTACTTGGTCCATCGAGACTCTTCTCTTCCTAGATTTCTCTATCTCTGGGGATGGGCTACCACTGACCTCTATAATAAGCCCACTGACTCCCAAAACTACCTGGATTATACTTCTTACCACCCCGCTTCCTGTAAGGACTCCATTACCTTCTCCCAGACTCTCCATCGCCGTCACATCTGCTCTGATGATGCCACCTTCCATACCAGAGTTTCCAAAATGTCCTTTTTCATCAGCCAAGGCTGGTTGACAGGACCCATGACCGAGTTTTTCCCATTTTCTGTGCTTCTGCCCTCACTCCTTCTCCCCCTGTCAGAACCTGATAGGGCCTCCCTTGTTCTCACCTGCCAGCCCCACCAGATCATCTTCTACCATTTGTGCCACCTCCAACATGATCCAACCAACGAATGCATCTTGCTCCCCACTCCCCTCTCTGCTTCCCTCCGTGACATCCTGGTTCACTCTTTCATCACCCCTCCTTCCCCTGACAACTCGAGGTGCAGGCACGGGAGCTGCAACAACTACCCATTCACCACCGCCCACACTGCTTTCAGGCGGGACAGCGATGTCCTTATTCTTGCTCCACCCTAGTGTACTCTATCCACTGCTCACGGTGCTCTCTCCTCAACATTGGGACACCAAATATACATTAAGTGATCGCTTTGCCAAACAATTCTGTTCCGCCCACAAATGTGACCCTGAGTTACCTGTCACTTTTAAATTCACCGTCGGGCTTGTCTGCGATGCTCTCCATGGTTAAACAGCTGGCCCGAGACTCACTGTCTAAACTTATATATCAAGGACAATTGCTCGGATGAGGAAGAGAAGGGCTGCTATTGTCTGTGCCTCATACCCCAAAGAGAATCAACACCTTTAGGGGAACAAGCTGAAATATTTGCCCAAGAAGAATTACAAAAGAAAGGTCTTATTCCTAGACTGCGTTTCACTTTAGTAGCCTCACTTACTACATTTCTGTATGTTGCAGTATTCACGCTCCACAGCGGGATCAGTGGTGTAACACCAGGGCCGGAGGGAGCCATCGGGATTGCGGCAATAATTATCATCCAATTTCTTCTCAGGGTACCTTGATTCATCAGCAGGGAGAGGAACCATAACAAGCATTAGAACTAGACCGGTACCAACTGCATCCAATCTGCCCCACAAAAAGATACCTTATCTTAATCCTGATGCTAGAAACATGAGCTGGGGAGAAAGGGTGGCACAATGGGTTAGCAAAATGGCCTTGGAATTAGATTTGAAACCAGCCCAGTCTGATGGGGTGAAAGCCTATTTTGTAGGCCTTCCCTAGCAACTGCATCTTGACGTGGTGGGAAGGCGAGCTTGCTCCAATGACCCCAAGAGCTTTCCTGGTGGGGCCACCAAGACAGACCAGTTGAAAGGCAGCAGTCAGACCTGGAATACTGCGTGCAGTTTTGGTTTCCATATTTCCAAAAGGATATACTTGCTTTGGAGGCAGTTCAGAGAAGGTTCACTAGATTGATTCCAGAGATGAGGGGGTTGACTTATGAGGAAAGGTTGAGTAGGTTGGGCCTCTACTCATTAGAATTCAGAAGAATGAGAGGTGATCTTATCGAAACGTATAAGATTATGAGGAGGCTTGACAAGGTGGATGCAGAGAGGATGTTTCCACTGATAGGGGAGACTAGAACTAGAGGGCATGATCTTAGAATAAGGGGCTGCCCATTTAAAACTGAGATGAGGAGAAATTTATTTTCTCAGAGGGCTGTGAATCTGTGGAATTCGCTGCCTCAGAGCTGTGGAACCTGGGACATTGAATAAATTTAAGACAGAAATAGACAGTTTCTTAAACAATAAAGGAATAAGGGGTTATGGGGAGTGGGCAGAGAAGTGGACCTGAGTCTGTTGTGTATGCAATAACTGTAGGACTGAGTACTATTTAACTCCAAGATGTATGACCTTGGCTCAGCTTTATTAAGGCCCAAAGTAACTAATATACAAAATGGCTGGCCTTTTATACTTGGGCTGCACACACATGAGTGCAGCCCAATGGCCTCCAACAGTGACGCCATCTAGTGGCTAGTGATCCCAAAAGTACATACATGACAGAGTCCATGATCGGATCAGCTAGGATCGTATTAAATGGCAGAGTAGGCTCGAGGGGCCGTATGGCTTACTCCTGCTCCTATTTCTTATGTTCTTATATAAAGGCAGGGGCAGGGGGTCGTGAGTCAGGCTAATGATCTGTTCACGTAAAATTTCATTCCGTTACGGAAGAACCCAGAGAAAAGATGAGTCTGTTGCAGACTGACAAATAGAAAGATTCATTCTGGAGAACCGCAATCTGCTGGATGTAAGGCAAGGTGATATTGCTGGCATGAGGCACAGCAGACTCTAACCAAACTGTGCAGGGCCAATTCTCCAAGGTTAAGCTGCTGGCAGAGAACACATTCCGTGACAATGGATGGGCAGCCCCAGTGGTTTCCCGATATCTGCAGCTGGCGGGCAAGGCTCCCCACGGGCACAAACCAAGTGTTGTCCCTGTCTGCTGGCTGTTAGCATCTTACATGACAATCTCAACCCAGCTCTTAGTAACAGGAGTAGGCCATTCAGCCCCATGAACCTATTTTGCCATTCAGTTAGATCATGTATTTCAACTCCATTTAGCCACCTACATTTCCACATCACTTAATATGCTTATCCAACAAAAATGTATTAATCTCAGTCTTAAAGTTTCAATTGACCCTAGCATCCACAGCCTGTTGAAGGAGGGAATTTGAGAATAGGCCCACAGCACAAAACAAATTGAGCGTTAATCGCCAAGACAGGCTACAGGATGGAAATCTGTGTCAATTGTATGCTTCTTGGTTTGAACAGTGAGAATGCAGTCACTTACGTCTCCGGCTGGTATTTATGTGAATGAGGATAATTGAGGTCCCAGCGTTGACACTCCCTCCCACTCTCTGTGTAATCCACAAAGCCATCGTAATCCTCACCATTGCACAGCACACAAACTTCTGAACAAAACATAAGAGTAACACACCGTGTCAGAGATTCAATCAGGAGCGTCCCTGTGATCCAATTGGTTGATAAGTAATCGTGACTCTCTTTCACCCCTACCGCGACCCCCCCCTCCCATCCCCATCTCACCAGGAAGTGGAGATGAGTCTATTGCTCGTTACTGAAGGTTATTCTTTGCTGTTTGCTCTTCACTGCCCACCTCAGCCACATGTACCTGTAATTTATTCACCTGTGAGGATGCTCACAGGTTTGTAGAGCTATTGTGTGTCCCTGGAGATGGAGCACACGGTGTCCGCCGGTACGCTCACGGCCTTCCGCGAGAGGTGGGCGCCGGAGGGACTGGAGTGCATCATCACCCCCGGCAACCAAATTTTAATTTGATTTTATGTTTTAAAGTTTAATTTGTTTTAATTGCCGGTGTTTTTAGTGTCCCCCTCTCCTTTTATAGGGGGCACTTGTAAAATATGGAATTTTAATGCCCTAAAAAAAAAACACAAAAAAAACCCGACAAAAAAAAAAAAAAGGGCCTTGGGAAATGTTTGGAGTGTCCCCCAGATCGGGGGGGGCACGTGAATTAATGTTTATGTTTGCCCCAAAAGAGTTGTAGAGCTATTGTGTGTCCCTGGAGATGGAGCACGCGGTGTCCGCCGGTACGCTCGCGGCCTTCCACGAGAGGTGGGCACCGGAGGGACTGGAGTGCATCATCACGCCCGGCAACCAAATTTTAATTTGATTTTATGTTTGAAAGTTTAATTTGTTTTAATTGCCGGGTTTTAGTGTCCCCCTCCCCTTTTATAGGGGGCACTTGTAAATTATATGATTTTAATGTCCAAAAGAAATCACAAAAGGAAAAAAAAACACAAAAAAAACAAAAAAAAAAGAGGGCATGTGATAAGTGTCTGGAGTGTCCCCAGATCGGGGGGCACTCGATCTAATGTTTATTTTGTACCCCCAAAAGAGTTGTAGAGCTATTGTGTGTCCCTGGAGATGGAGCACGCGGTGTCCACCGGTACGCTCGCGGCCTTCCGCGAGAGGTGGGCGCCGGAGGGACTGGAGTGCATCATCACCCCGGTAACCAAATTTTAATTTGATTTTATATGTTTTAAAGTTTAATTTGTTTTAATTGCCGGGTTTTTAGTGTCCCCCTCCCCTTTTATAGGGAGCACTTGTATATATATCTCTGGTTTTACTGCCCAAAAAAAACCACACAAAAACCACCAAAAAAACAAACAAAAAAAAAAAGGGCATGTGAAAAGTGTTTGGAGTGTCCCCAGATCGAGCTGTTGTGTGTCCCTGGCGATGGAGCACGCGGTGTCCACCGGTACGCTCTTGGCCTGCCGCGAGAGGTGGGCGCCGGAGTGCATCATTTCAACCGGGAACAGAATTTTAATTTTATTTGATTTGATTTGATTTGATTTGACAAAGATTCCCTTTATGTTGAATTGTTAATTTGTGTTTTTGGTGCCCTCAAAAAAAACAATGAAAGTTTCTGAGTGTAACCCCCCCAGATCAGGGGGCACTTGATTTAAATTTAAAATTGATTTACAGATACAAAAAATAGTTGTAGAGTTGGTGCATTGTGAGTGGCTTAGCCAATCAAGTGATGTTCACAAGACTCAATAAAACCCCAGTCGCTTGAGTCTAGGTCATCCACGATGAGATATTCAGTTGTGAGCCTAGTGGATGAACTGGTAATGTGTAGTGTGATTGTTAAACCTTTGCTAATAAACCAAATAGTTCTTAATAGCAATGTGTTGCTATGAATTCTTAAGCAAAGAACCCATGAAGCAAATACATTACAGTACCCTTCGTTGGCCAACAAGGAGCAACTTCATCTATAGAAACATAGAAACATAGAAAATAGGTGCAGGAGCAGGCCATTCAGCCCTTCTAGCCTGCACCGCCATTCAATGAGTTCATGGCTGAACATGAAACTTCAGTACCCCCTTCCTGCTTTCTCGCCATAACCCTTGATCCCCCGAGTAGTAAGGACTTAGATCAAGACGCCGCAGTTACCAATCTATCAGTGAACTGAATTTTTGGCCTCTGTTCCCCACCTCCTATTGAGATAAGGGATTCACCGTATGAATTAATCCATGTCTTTCCAACACTCTGTGACACACTGCCAGTAAACACCAATATTGTGCCCCATGGCCACTCAACATAGTGCCACTGGTTAAACTCGAGGTGCCAGGAGAAGGGTCCATTTCCTTCTCATTCTTTGCAGGATATACCAGGAATAAAAGTCCTGCTTTATAAAGCTTGCCTCTAATATTCTCTTATTTACAGGAGACCAGATGCTTTCTAGCAGTTGACCTGTGCTGCGAAGTTGGTGTGCGGGATGAGGTTATAGCTGGATAGTAATGAGGTGTTGAAGGACTTTGGTGTTGTCATAGTTGGCCATCTACTGACAGTATTCTATAAATAACTGGAGTAAATATGGCTGTAAACACTAAAAAACAGTAATCGATTACCAAATCAGGGGGAAAAGTGTTATTTGCTTAAGCTGTTCTATGCTGATTATTTCCAACCATAGACTTATACATAGAAATATACACAGATGACCTGGAAGAGGGGACAGAGTGTAGTGTAACAAAATTTGCAGATGACACAAAGATTAATGGGAAAGCCGGTTGTGTAGAGGACACAGAGAGGCTGCAAAGAGATTTAGATAGGTTAAGCGAATGGGCTAAGGTTTGGCAGATGGAATATAATGTCGGAAAATGTGAGGTCATCCACCTTGGAAAAAAAAACAGTAAAAGGGAATATTATTTGAATGGGGAGAAATTACAACATGATGCGGTGCAGAGGGACCTGGGGGTCCTTGTGCATGAATCCCAAAAAGTTAGTTTGCAGGTGCAGCAGGTAATCAGGAAGGCGAATGGAATGTTGGCCTTCATTGCAATAGGGATGGAGTACAAAAGCAGGGAGGTCCTGCTGCAACTTTATAGGATATTGGTGAGGCCGCACCTGGAGTACTGCATGCAGTTTTGGTCACCTTACTTAAGGAAGGATATACTAGCTTTGGAGGAGGTACAGAGTCGATTCACTAGGCTGATTCCAGAGATGAGGGGGTTACCTTATGATGATAGATTGAGTAGACTGGATCGTTACTCGGTGGAGTTCAGAAGGATGAGGGGTGAGCTTATAGAAACATTTAAAATAATGAAAGGGATAGACAAGATAGAGGCAGAGAGGTTGTTTCCACTGGTTGGGGAGACTAGAACTAGGGGACACAGCCTCAAAATACGGGGGACCCAATTTAAAACAGAGTTGAGAAGGAATTTCTTCTCCCAGAGGGTTGTGAATCTGTGGAATTCTCTGCCCAAGGAAGCAGTTGAGGCTAGCTCATTGAATGTATTCAAATCACAGATAGATAGATTTTTAACCAATAAGGGAATTAAGGGTTACGGGGAGCGGGCGGGTAAGTGGAGCTGAGTCCACGGCCAGATCAGCCATGATCTTGTTGAATGGCGGAGCAGGCTCGAGGGGCTAGATGGCCTACTCCTGTTCCTAATTCTTATGTTCTTATGTTCTTATGTACAGCACAGAAAGAGGCCATTTGGCCCATCGTGCCTGAGCCGGCTCTTGGAAAGAACTATCCAATTAATCCCACTCCCCTGCTCTTTACCCATAGCCCTGCAAATGTTTCCTTTTCCAGTATATAGCCAATTCCCTTTTGAAAGTTATTATTGAATCTGCTTGCACCATCAATTGGTACAGATATAAGTGCTGAAGTGGGTCTACGGGGAAACTCCAACAAGGGCTTTGGGGGAGAAATTCGGTTGCGCCTCTGTTGCGGTGTTAACCCAGGCGGAGCGGTACTTTTAGCGCCTTGATAAAGTTTGAGCCTTCCGACCAGAAATTCGTCAGAATCGGTCGAAGCACTGGGGGGGCCGATAACAAAAGTTTGGTCGGTACATTTTGCGGACCCATTGTGCATGCACGGAATTCCGAATCAGATCCCGGGAAAAGCCGAGTCTGAAAGGCGCGGCAGTAGTAATGCACCCATTAAAATTTTCAAAATCACTTGTGCTACTATATCTGTCTGCCGCTGCAAACTCGGAGGCTCACACATCGTGCTGTGTGTAAACGTTGCACTGACTGTGACCTCCAAGGGAAGCGCTTCCTCATCCCTTTAAGTAGCCACCAGTTAACGACTCTGCAAGCCTGAACCAACTGTATTTCCAGACGTTTCAATTGGCGGGCACTCAATGAGGCATATGCACCGAATTTAGCAACTGGACCGCTGGCGTGTGCGTTGCACCAGGAATACATCATGATCGGAGCGATCGTCAGCAGCCGGACGCTAATGGTTTGCGCCCCCGGTGAGCCTCAAATGAATTTTCCGTCAGGGCACTAAAAGCTGCGCGCCTGGTCACTCAGCTCTAACGCTCCCATTAACATCCCCTCTGGACGTTAACTGAGGCTATAGACAACCGAAAATCCAGCGCCGTATGGAATTCTATGAAGAACACTTTACCCTCGTTACATCTTATGATGTCACAGGTCTCCAGCCGAGTGTTCCAGTCCATGGTGTAACACCAGGGGCCATTCTGATCGTTGTCAGGGTTGCGGCAATAATTCGAATCCAGCCCTTTCTCTGGGAATTGACCTGGCGAGTTTCTGTGGACAGCAAAAGCCCAGTCAAACATCAGCTTGATCCCACAAACACACAGCTTGAAATACCACGGCAGAAGATGCGTGAGCCTTAGGAAGTCACAGGAAACTCTGCACAGTTAACTGCCCCATTCCCATCATTACCATTTTGGATTTACACACTCTGCCCTTGGAGAAGTGGAGGGAATCATCGGGTGATTAACAGTCCAACAGGGTGGCGTTGTTGTTTTCGTATCTTTGCACTCTTCCCTTCGAGAACAGTGTGAATTAGTGGAAGGATTCACAGGCTGGTTAACAGTCTGACAAACCGCCATAGGAACTCTCCTTCCATGGCCGTAACCAGCTTTGTACCGGCCGATGAGGTGGTTAGTCCTATACAGCGGGAGGGTTTTATGGGCTCCCACAATGCATACAATGAGGGGGGAGGACCACCCACCGGGCACGAGAATCCTGCCGGATGTTAACACAAAATTAAGAGCTCTAGCCTCTATCCGCCGGGACTGTCTGGAGTGGGGTTCGAACCCCTGCACCTACTGACTCAGAGACGGAAGATATTGAAAAGACAAGAAATGGGGTTGTGATAAGAGCTGCCTAATGTGGCTGACAGCGGGACCTCGGCCAACTGGTCATCCAGCCTTATTATTATCGTACAGGTGAGCTGCAGCTTACAGGGGTGCAACAAGGTCAGCCGCCCTGGACCCTGGCTGAGGGCCTATGGTAAGTCTGGAAGGGGGAAGAAGGCAATCAGGAGGGAGGTGAGCAATGGCAAGGAGTGCCCCAGTTTCCTTTAACTCCTGCCCCTCCCGGCTCCATATTAAGGCGAGTGTTGTTTTTAAAACAAGCCATTTTAAGGACCGTTTTTAAGGGCCCCTGGTTAGGCCTCATGTAGATCAGGTAATCTTGACTGGATGGGTCCTAAAACAGGCATTAAGCCCATTTTTAACATATTCAAGGAACTTAACGCCTGTTTTAGGTGGACACCAAGGACGTCACTACAGCCCCCAAACCAATGTGCCGTCAGACTAAGCCCGGCGTGGGTAAGGAGAACCAGCTAAAGGTCATAGAATCAACAGAAGGAGGCCATTCAGCCCGTCGAGCTCGTGCCGGCTCTCTGCAAGAGCTTTTCTAGTCTATCCACATAACTGAAGTCCCTCAACCCTGGAATCATTCTTTTTCTGCACTCTCTCGATGACCTTCACATCCTTCCTAAAGTGTGGTGCCCAGAATTGGACACAATACTCCAGTTGAGGCCGAACCAATGTTTTATACAGGTTCATCATAACTTCCTTACTCTATGCCTCTATTTATGAAGCCCAGGATCCCGTATGCGTTGTTAACAGCTTTCTTAACCTGCACGGCCACCTTCAACGATTTGTGCACATATACGCCCAGGTCTCTCTGTTCATGCACCCCCTTTAGGATTGTACCATTTAGTTTATATTGCCTCTCCTCATTCTTCCTGCCAAAATTTATCGTTTTGTGCTTTTCTACATTAAATTAAATCTGCCATGTGTCCGCCCATTCCACCAGCCTGTCTATATCCTCTTGAAGCCTATCACTGTCCTCCTCACTGTTCACTATACTTCCAAGTTTTGTGTCATCTGCAAATTTTGAAATATTGCCCTGTACACCCACATCCAAGTCATTAATATATATCAAGAAAAGCAGTGGGTCTAGTACCGACCCCTGGGGAACACCACTGTATACCTGCCTCCAGTCCAAAAAACAACCGTTCACCACTACTCTCTGTTTCCTGTCACTGAGCCAATTCCGTATCCATGCTGCCACTCTCCGCTATGCCGATGATTATGTCATTCTGCTCCTGAGTTGAACGTCTCAGTTCAACTCCAGTCTTGAGCGAGCGTTCTGAGTCTATTATGACTGGGGGCTGGGTAGCTGATCTGGTGGGAGTGGCAATGACCATGTCAGGAATTGAAAGTCCAGATTCAGTGATGACAGCACAGTCCTCTGATGACTGAGGGTAGGGTTGGTTGGTCACTGATTGTGTCTTCCTCAGACTGTTCCGCTGTTCCGGTTCATCCGTGTGCCGCAGCTTTATCTGATCAACATGTTTTCTGCATGTTTGCTCTTTCTTAAGCTGTTACCCTCCTTGGCAGTAACAGTACTGGCGATCCACTTGGGACCTTGACCATAATTTAGTACATACACAGGAGCGTTAACAGAAATACAGAAATGTCACGTGGCACGGCAGCGCGATCATGATACCACTGCTGACTTTGACGTCTGTATTCAACATGATCATTCAAGTCAGGGTGGACAAGACAGACCTCTCTTCATCAATAATTCAGCAGGGGGGACCCTGGTAAGCGTGTGGGGTCTTGTCCTGTAACTAAGCAATATGCGGGACAAGCGAGTCTGCAGTGAACCTTGAGTAACATGTTTCATACTCTGCTTGATGGTTTGATCAGCATGCTCTGCTTGACCATTAGATGTGGGTTTGAATGGTGCTGACCTCACATGTTTGGTACCATTGAGTTTCATGAACTCTTGAAACTCCGGACTAGTGAAGCAAGGTCCGTTATTGCTTACAATGATGTCGGGCAGACCATGAGTGGCAAAACATGACACGAAGGCTCTCAATGGTAGCTGTGGATGTACTGGATGACATGATTATACACTCTATCCACATGGAATATGCATCCACCACAATTAAGAACATCTTTCCCAGGAAGGAACCTGCGATATGGATCCTGGACCATGGTTTGGATGGCCACGACCACAGACTCAGCGGCGATTCTGCTGGTGCTTTACTTAGCTGCATGCAAGTGTTGCACTGATGCACACATGATTCCAGATCAGAATCAATTCCAGGCCACCATACATGAGACCTGGCAATGGCTTTCATCATGACAATTCCGGGATGAGTACAAATTTCTCTCTGCCTTTCTTAGGCATAACAACATGATTACCCCACAGTAAACAATCTGACTGAATGGATAGTTCGTCTTTGCGACGGTTGTAAGGTTTGGTCTCATCCCCCATTTGCTTGGGTATGGCAGACCAATCACCACGTAAGGACACAATGTTTCACAACTGATAATATCGGGTCCTGGCTAGGCCAGGTCTTAACTTGTTGAGCCGTGACAGGGGTTCTTTCATTTTCAAAAGTTTCCGTGACCAACAGTAGGTCTGCAGGTTGTGACATCTCCACCTCCGGTGTGGGCAATGGCAGATGGCTCAGTGCATCAGCACAATGCTCGGTGCCAGGTCTATGACGAATGACATAATCATAGGCAGATAATGTCAGCACCCACCTCTGGATGCGGGGCGATGCATTGGTATTGATACCTTTGTTTTCCAAAAACAATGAAATGAGTGGCTTGTGATCTGTTTCCAGTTCAAACCGAAGACCAAACAGGTACTGGTGCATCTTTTTAACCCCATACACACAATGCTTCTTTTTCTACCATGCTGTAGGCTCTTTCCACGTTTGACTAACTTTTAGAAGCATACGCAACAGGTTATAGTTTACCCGACTCATTAGCTTGTTGGAGCACGCAACTAACTCCACATGACGAAGCGTCACAGGCCAATACTAGGCGCTTACATGGATCATAATGTATCAGCAGCTTGTTAGAGCAAAGCAGATTAGTAGCTTTCTCAAAAGCTCTGTCTTGAGACGCACCCCAAACCCAGTTGTCGCCTTTTCTTAGCAGCATGTGCAGTGGCTCTAATAAAGTGCTCAATCTAGGTAGGAAATTCCCGAAGTAGTTGAGTAGACCAAGGAACGAACGAGCTCCATCACATTCTGAGGCTTGGGTGCATTTTTGATGGCCTTGGTTTTCGAGTCCGTAGGCCTGATGTCGTCAGCAGCAATTTTCCTCCCCAGGAATTCGACTTCCGGTGCCATGAAGACGCACTTCGAACTTTTCAGTCTGAGTCCCACTTTGTCCAGACGATGTAGAACCTCTTCCAGGTTGTTCAGATGTTCGGCGGTGTCACGACCTCTGACTAGTATGTCATCTTGGAACACGACGGTTCTCGGGATTGACTTCAGTAGACTCTCCGTGGTCCCCTGAAATATGGCTGCAGCCGAGCGAATTCCGAAAGAACACCTGTTGTCGATAAATAGTCCTTTATGAGTGTTGATGCACATAAGTTTCTTCGATGTCTCGACCAGCTCCTGTATCACGTAGGCTGACGTCAGATCCAGTTTAGTGAACGACTTCCCCTCGGCTAGCGTTGCAAACAGGTCATCAGCCTTCAGTAACGGGTATTGATCCTGTTTCGATCCTCGATTGATCATAACCTTGTAGTCTCCACAAATCCTGACAGTGCCATCATTCTTCAACACAGGAACAATGGGGCTGGCCCATTCGTTAAATTCGACCGGTGATATGACCCCCTTCACGCTGGAGTCTGTCCACTTCGATATCGACCTTCTCCCTCATCATGTACGGAACCGCCCGAGCTTTACGACGGACGGATCTTGCATCCGCATCCACATGGATCTGCACCTTGGCTCCCGTGAGTTTGCCGATGCCTGATTCAAACAGCGAGGGGAACTTTCTCAGCACTTGAGCACATGGAGTATCATCCGACGACCACAACGCTTTGCTATTGTTCCAATTCCATTTCATTTTTTCAAGCCAATTCCTGCCGAACATCGTTGGACCATTGCCTGGAACAATCCGTAACGGCAAATCATGAACCGCACCATCATACGACACCCTGACTACTGCACTGTCAATCACCGTTATGAGTTCTTTCGTGTACATACTTGGCATTGACTGGACTCAGCTTGGGCCTCACAGCCTTAGTATCCCACAGCTTGTTGAATGTTCTCTGGCTCGATATTGATTGACTCGCACCCGTGCCCAATTCCATCGGTATCGGCACACCGTTAAGTTTCACATTAATCATTATCGGTTGTCTCTTTGTTAGGAATGAATACAGTCCATACACTTCCTCCTCTGGTATCTCGGATTGCATATCCGGATCCGCACTATACTGGTCATCATCCTCCACGTGGTGTGTCGCAGCTCACTTGCTCAGTTGTGGACACATGTGCTGGAGATGCCCCCGTCTCAAACAGTCTTTACAAATGTACTGTTTAAACCGACATGAGGCCAATGATTGCCCCCACAACGGCAACATGGTGAAATCAGATTCATTCCCGTTGGCGGACTTTGAGCAGCCACAGGTTTCACATACGCAGTCAAGTAGGCCCTGCCATATGCAGTTCTGCCAAACGACGATACAATCTTGTTTACAGTACTTGCCAAGTTCCGATTTTCCGATGATATCTGCTTTAAGTGTTTGTCCGTCGCCTGGGCAATCGTGATGGCCTTGCTCAAGTCCAGCATTTCCACCGCCAGTAGCTTACGCAGAATCATCTCGTGGTTGATGACGATTACAAAGAAGTCCTGCAGCATGTCTCCCAATGCATTTTCAAACTTACACGGTCCAGCTAGACATCTTAGGTCAGCAACAAATTCCAACACAACCTGGCCCTCAGAACGAACGTGCTTGTAGAATCGATATTGTGAGATGATGATGCCTTCTTCTGGTCACGTACCAGAGCACACAATTCCTCATAATCCTTGTCGATTGGACTTCCAGGCGAGAGAAGATTCTTTATGAGTCCATAGATTTTCGGACCGCAAGCCGTAAGGAAGACCGCCCTGCGCCTAACTGCATCAGTGGGTTCCTCCATTTTGTTTGCCACGAAGCACCGGTCCAGGCGAAATCTGTCCAGTCCTCGCCCTCCATGAATCTCTCCAGAATTCCAATTGTGCTTATTTTTGCATGCGAAGGTTCTTAAGTTACCTCGTTGCCAAATGTTAAGTATGTAATAACTTGATAGACTGAATTCTGTAAACTAACACAGGTACAAACCTGGCTCTGCACAAACGTGCGTATAGCCCAATGGCCTCCGATAGTCGCACCACCTGATGGCTAGTAACCCCAAGCATACATACATGACAAGTACGTCCGCAATTTCCTCCTTAATTTCCCTCAGCATCCTAGAATGCATCCCATCCGGTACTGGTGACTTATCAGCCAGCCTTTCTAGTACCTCCTCATCAATTTTTATCTCATCCAATATCTCCAATACCTCCTCTTTCACTATGACTGTGGCAGCATCTTCTTCCTTGGTGAAGACAGATGCAAAGTGCTCATTTAGTACCTCTGCCTCCATGCGTAGGTTTCCTTCTTGGTCCCTAATGAGCCCACCCCTCCTCTTACTACCCGTTTTTTATTTATATGCCTACAGATGACTTTTGAATTCCTTTTTATGTTAGCTGTCAATCTATTCTCATACTCTCTCTCTTTGTCCCCTCTTATTTTCTTTTTCACTTCCCCTCTGAACCTTCTATATTCAGCCTGATTCTCACTTGTATTCTCATTCTGACATCTGTCATATGCGCTCTTTTTCTGCTTCATCATATTCTCTATCTTGTTCATCATCCAGAAAGCTCTGGCTTTAGTTGCCCTACCTTTCTTCCTCGTGGGAATGTACCTAGGTCGGGGCAAGGTAGCGGGGCTGTCCATGGCCTGCCACCTCGGTGTCCTCTATATACGTTCGATGGGTGGCCAAGGAGAGGAAAATGGCCTGCCCAGAGACCCCTGCAGTCCAGAGGACCTGCACGAGTTCAGGCGCCAGGCCAAAGGTGAAGAAGGCAAGTCTTCAAATCTTTGTTACATCCCATCCCTAGCCACCTGTACAATTTAAAGGCCTCAGGACTTTAGGGTGAGCAGCAGCTAGAAGGCTACAATGCCAAGGGCAGGCATCACTCCCTCCACAGTACCCGGGCGCAAGGCCTATTCAGGCACCTGAAACATGCAGATATGGTGAAGCAACAAACATATGTGCACCTACCATCTCCCGGGAATAGGTCTTGAGCAATCACTGGAGCCCATACGGAAAGATACACCTTAATTAGCCCACCCCTTCTGATAAATCAACCCTTTCACCACATGCCTCAATCCCAGGAAGATCTCCTGAGCCCTTTGTACTTGCCCTTGCCATGCCCTTCTCTGATAACCTGGGTGAAAAAGGTTTCTACTGAACTTCTCTCTGCACGATGCCCCGGACCCACCGTCTTTATTGGGACTGGTTAATAGAGCTCAATGTTTTCCAACACCAAACCATTAGTATCACTGTGCACCTGATAACCATTACTGAAGTGGGAAAGCAGGAACGGAAGGTAACGGTCGGAGAGCTCCCGACAAGCACCTCTACCTGTGCTCATGAGGCAAATTAGAACTCCATTGCTGGCAAGTCCTCTCACTCCTGGTTTTGGCGACACTTCCCCTGTATGTGACTCCATTGTTCACAATGCAATCTCGTATATAACCTGCAAACACAATGTGGGATAACATCAGAGGGCAGAAAAACACGCAGGCCTGTGTGAAGTAAACACACTGGTTAGCTGCAAGCAGGAGTGCTGCTCTCCAAGATAAGTACTGATCATTATTAGATTAGAAACAGCCACTATAATGGAATGCCAGTCTCGTGTGCATTATATTAAAGAGGAAGGGCCTGAGGAAGGGTCACTTTTTGATCAACAAACTCCCGAATGTCTACATGAGCACTATATATATCAATGTGGTACTGCTCAAAATTGGTCAGGGAATGCAGTGTTTTGGTACTGGCGACCTTATACCCAAGGAGGGTTTCAGTTGCAGGTCTGCTCAGACGACCCATCCATGAGGGTCCTGACGTTCCAGGTCCTGAACTTCATGTTAAAGGAGTGGAATATGCCTGTGCCTGAGTTCTTTTAACGTGGGGTAGCCGTTGCACACCGTTGCAAGGTCTTGGTCCAGTGGCAAGGGGGTCCGAGACAACTAGAGACCAGGCAGTGCTATATGGGCCTAGTGCCTACGGCGAGATGCGGGCCGTAAGCTCGGTGCTGACTAGCACCCTTCAGTGAGATGGTAGATGATCCAATGGGAGGTAGTGCAACCATGCCACAGCAACACTTCTAATTGGAAGCCTAAACGGGTATTACTCCACTGGCCAAAGGTGATGTGTGCACCATCTCTCACACTGATATCTGGTATCATCCTTGCAAGTCTTTTTTGCACCCTCTCCAATGCCTCTATATCCTTTTTATAATTACTGAGACCAGAACTATGCACAGTCCTCCAAGTGTGGTCTAGCCAAGGTTCTATACAAGTTTAATAAACTTCCCTGCTTTTCAATTCTGTCCCTCTAGAAATAAACACCAGTATTTAGTTTGCTTTTGTTATGGTCTTATTAACCTGCGCACTACTTTTAGTGATGTGTGTATCTGTACCTCTGGATCCATTTGCTCCTCTACCCCATTTAGACACACTATCCAAGCAGTATGTGGCCTCCTTATTTTTTCTACCAAAATAGACAAACTCACACTTATCTATATTGAAATTCATTTGCCATTTAATCGCCCGTTTTTGAAGTTTATTCACCTGCATCGCTACTTTCAGTGATTCGCGCAGCTGTACTCCCAGATCCCTCTGTTCCTCCACCCCATATGGCACGGCCAAGGGTGCCATCAGCCGGTCCAGGCAGCGGGCGGTCGAGGGGGTCGTTCAACCTGACTGCCTGCCTCTCTTCCGCTCTTACATCCGGTCCAGGGTGTCCTTGGAGATGGAGCACGCGGTGTCCACCGGTACGCTCGCGGCCTTCCGCGAGAGGTGGGCACCGGAGGGACCAGCAACCGAATTTTAATTTGATTTTACGTTTTAAAGTTTAATTTGTTTTCATTGCCGGTGCTTTTAGTGTCCCCCTCCCCTTTTATAGGGGGCACTGGAAAAATTTGATTTTAGCGCCCCAAAAAAAAAAAAAAAAACCAAAAAAAAAAGGGGCCTTGAAAATGTCTGCTGTGTCACCCAGGTCGGGTGGCATGGTTTTAATGTTTTATGTTTTTGCAGGTTAACTCAAAAGAGTTTCCTCCACCCCATTCAGACACATTATCCAAGCAGTATGCAGCCTCCTTATTCTTCCTACCAAAATTGACAACCTCACACTTATCTGTACTGAACCTCATTTAGCAATTACACACACATTCTGCAAGTTTATTATGTTTTCCTGTATTTTGTGCAGTCCTCCTCTGTATTAACTGCACCGCCAATTTGTTATCATTCGCAAATTTTGAAATTGTACTTCTGATTCCCAAGTGTAAATAATTTATGTAAATGGTAAACAGTGGTCCCAGCACTGATCCCTGTGGAACAGCACTTCCCACCGTTTGCCAATCATAGTAACTACCTTTAACCCCTACTCTCTGATTTCTGATTTGCTTGTAAGCTTGCTATTTATGCTGCTACTTGTCCTCTGACTCCACATGTTCTGACCTTAATCATAAGTCTACTATGCAGTACCTTATCGAAGACCAATTAAAAAATCCAAATATATTACATCAACTACATTACCCTTGTTTACCCTTACTGATATACACAGAGAGGTATAATGGAGGGTGTGACCGGGCATAGTGATGTGCGCATGCTCCCTCTTGTCTCTCACGCTCCTACCCCTCCCCGCGTTTGCTAAGTTGACAGCACTGCAATCCTCAGATTTTCTAGAAATGAAAGGATGGTTTTCATAAGCAGTCGAGCTGTGGGCAGTGTCCAGAGGGAGACGTACCTTTCTTTTCGTACAGATCGATGTGATTGTGCCTGTTCCGCACTGCGTCTGATACCTGACTGGTCCGGTATAGCATCTGGCATTGCTTGCTCTGCAGGTTGTAATTGAAAGTTCTAAATCAGGAAGAGATAGAAGTTCAAGGTTGTGCTTCCACCCTCAAAAGAGGCTCCTACCACACAGCTCAGTATTTACTGCTGTTCCTAGATTTTTATTTTATTTTTGAAAACGGTTTACTATGAGGTTAAATTACACAGAGAATGAGTACATAGCCTCGGGCTCCATTCCTGCAGTGCTTTCCACTTTACTGAAGCTGGAGTCGGACACATCGCAAAGCCATCATTCAATGAAAATCCTTAAATTAACCCAAAGATATTTCTTTCTCATTCATTTTACTTAAAAGTTTTGTCTCCCTTTCTCCTGCAGTTACACAGGACTGGGAGCCTTTCACGACCACCGGATGTCTCATATCACTTTAGAAACATAGAAAATAGGTGCAGGAGTAGGCCATTCGGCCCTTTGAGCCTGCACCACCATTCAATAAGATCATGGCTGATCATTCCTTCAGTACCCCTTTCCTGCTTTCTCTCCATACTCCTTGATCCCCTTAGCCGTAAGGGCCATATCTAATTCCCTCTTGAATATATCCAATGAACTGGCATCAACAATTCTCTGTGGCAGAGAATTCCACAGGTTAATGAAGTACTTTTGGAATGTAGTCACTGTTGCAATGTGGGAAACACGGCAGCCAATTTGCGCACAGCAAGCTCCCACAAACAGCAATGTGATAATGACCAGATAATAAGTTTTCGTTATGTTGATTGTGAGATAAATACTGGCCAGGACACCGGGGATAATTCCCCTGCTCTTCTTCAAAATGGTGCCATGGGATCTTTTACGTCTACCTGAGAGAGCAGATGGGGCCTCGGTTTAACGTCTAAAGACAGCACCTCCGACAGTGCAGCACTCCCTCAGCCTAGATGTATGTGCCCAAGTCCCCAGTGGGACTTGAACCCAGAACTTCTGATTCAGAGGCAAGTGTGCTATCCACTGAGCCACAGCTGACACTAAAAGATAGATCAGTGTAATTTTCTAAATAGTAAGAAGCCAGGAACTGTGGATGAGCAGAGAGATTTAGGGGTCCAGATACAGATATCACTAAAAGCTAGTGGATTGATATGAAAAATTAAAAAAGGCTTGTGGAATATTTGCCTTTATCTCAAGGGGGCTGGACTACAAAGGGGTGGACGTTATGCTACAGTTATATAAAACTCTGGTTAGACCTCATTTAGAGTACTGCATTCAGTTTTGGGCACCGCACCACAGGAAGGATGGAGGTGGAGCAGCTCAGATTCATCAGAATGATACCAGGGCTAAAAGGGTTAAATTATGAGACCAAGTTGCATAGACTCAGCTTGGATTCCCGTGAATATAGAAGATTAATGGGTGATCTAATTGAGGTATTTAAGATGATTAAAGGATTTGATAGGGTAGGGAGAAACGATTTCCTCTGGTGGGGGAGTCAAGAACAATCTTAGAATAAGGGGCCGCCCATTTAAAACTGAGATGAGGAGAAATTTCTTCTCTCTGAGGGTTGTAAATCTGTGGAATTCGCTGCCTCAGAGAGCTGTGGAAGCCGGGACATTGAATAAATTTAAGACAGAGATAGACAGTTTCTTAACCGATAAGGGAATAAAGGGTTATGGGGAGCGGGCAGGGAAATGGACTTGACTCCATGATTGGATCAGCCATGATTGTATTAAATGGCAGAGCAGGCT
Source organism: Pristiophorus japonicus (assembly GCF_044704955.1). Taxonomy (NCBI): domain Eukaryota; kingdom Metazoa; phylum Chordata; class Chondrichthyes; family Pristiophoridae; genus Pristiophorus; species Pristiophorus japonicus. The sequence continues at coordinate 112,588,169 of NC_091988.1, forward strand.
CGACGGTCCATATGGCCTACTCCTGCTCCTAGTTCTTATGCTCATAACCTTAATGTTAGATCTAGGCCGTTTAGGGGTGAGGTCAGGATGCATTTTGTCACACAAAGGGTAGTGGAAATCTGGAAAACTCTTCCCTCTAAAAGCTGTTGAGGAGAAACTGAAATCGATAGATTTTTGCTGGTCAAGGGTAATAAAGGTTATGGAACCAAGGCAGATAAATGGATTTAAGATACAGATCAGCCATGATCTAATTAAATTGGCTGAATGAGCTCGAGGGGCTGAATGGCCTACTTCTGTTCCTATGTTCCTACGCTCTGTTATGACCCACAGCTGGGGGCACAGACAGGGTGTAATGTAGTGGTGAGTGGCAGTTCTCCAACAGTCTTAGGAGCCAGCATCCGTAGCACCTTTAGGAAATTAGTGGGAGACCCATTAGTGCAGTCAATAGAGATAGAAATGCCATTTCCTGACATGTGACACCAAGTGCAACCTATGGCGAAGATACATGGCATCCACAGTTGCTAGGGACGGACAGATTGGGTGAAAGCGCATGGCAAGGTCACTGAATGGAAAGATGTATTCTTCGGCCACCTCCACTTTTGTTAATTTTTTTTTCTACTGGCCTCTTGTAAGTTATTTATTTTTTCTCCCAGAAACATTACCGGCATCAATGGGTTTCCCAATGGGAATCTTCTGAGCTGAAGTATTGGGAAGACGAGGATACCAGGCAGTCTGTGCCCTCCCATTGGCTCCCACATCTCCTGAGGTACGTGAGATTACCTCATAGAAACATAGAAACATAGAAAATAGGTGCAGGAGTAGGCCATTCGGCCCTTCTAGCCCGCACTGCCATTCAATGAGTTCATGGCTGACCATGCAACTTCAGTACCCCATTCCTTTTTCTCACCATACCCCTTGATCCCCCTAGTAGTAAGGACTACATCTAACTCCTTTTTGAATATATTTAATGAATTGGCCTCAACAACTTTCTGTGGCAGAGAATTCCACAGGTTCACCACTCTCTGGGTGAAGAAGTTTCTCCTCATCTCGGTCCTAAATGGCTTACCCCTTATTCTTAGACTGTGACCCCTGGTTCTGGACTTCCCCAACATTGGGAACATTCTTCCTGCATCTAACCTGTCTAAACCCATCAGAATTTTAAACGTTTCTATGAGGTCCCCTCTCATTCTTCTGAACTCCAGTGAATACAAGCCCAGTTGATCCAGTCTTTCTTGATAGGTCAGTCCCGCTATCCCGGGAATCAGTCTGGTGAACCTTCGCTGCACTCCCTCAATAGCAAGAATGTCCTTCCTCAGGTTAGGACACCAAAACTGTACACAATACTCCAGGTGTGGCCTCACCAAGGCCCTGTACAACTGTAACAACACCTCCCTGCCCCTGGACTCAAATCCACTCGCTATGAAGGCCAACATGTCATTTGCTTTCTTAACCGCCTGCTGTACCTGCATGCCAACCTTCAATGACCGATATACCATGACACCCAGGTCTCGTTGCACCTCCCCTTTTTCTAATCTATCGCCATTCAGATAATAGTCTGTCTCTCTGTTTTTAACCACCAAAGTAGATAACCTCACATTTATCCACATTATACTTCATCTGCCATGCATTTGCCCACTCACCTAACCTATCCAAGTCGCTCTGCAGCCTCATAGCATCCTCCTCGCAGCTCACACTGCCACCCAACTTAGTGTCATCCACAAATTTGGAGATACTACATTTAATCCCCTCGTCTAAATCATTAATGTACAGTATAAACAGCTGGGGCCCCAGCACAGAACCTTGCAGTACCCCACTAGTCACCGCCTGCCATTCTGAAAAGTACCCATTTACTCCTACTCTTTGCTTCCTGTCTGACAACCAGTTCTCAATCCATGTCAGCACACTACCCCCAATCCCATGTGCTTTAACTTTGCACATTAATCTCTTGTGTGGGGCCTTGTCAAAAGCCTTCTGAAAGTCCAAATATACCACATCAACTGGTTCTCCCTTGTCCACTCTACTGGAAACATCCTCAAAAAATTCCAGAAGATTTGTCAAGCATGATTTCCCTTTCACAAATCCATGCTGACTTGGACCTATCATGTCACCTCTTTCCAAATGTCGGCTGATCCCTAAGGAAGCTGTACCAGCAAATCCCTGATCACTAAAACATCAACTTGCATTTTTATAGCACTTTTAACATAATAAAAATCCCAAGTTGCTTCAAAGATTCATCATCATTATCTTCATAGGCATGCCCTCGGAATCGAGGAAGACTTGCTTCTGCTCTTAACATGAGTTCTTAGGTGGCTGTACAGTCCAATATGAGAACCACAGTTTCTGTCTAAGTTCCCAGACAACTATGGCGGTGCGGCGTCCCGGTTTGTCGCTGTTGGAATTGTCCATGAGGGTCCTGACGTTCCAGGTCCCGAACTTCATGTTAACAGAGTGTAAGATGCCTGTGCGTGAGTTCTTTTAACATGGGGTGGTCGTTGCACACCGGTTACCACACGAGCTTAGCTGAGCAAGGTCTTGATCCAGTGGCTAGGAGGTCCAAGACGACTGGAGATCAGGCACTGCTATATGGGTCTAGTTGCCACGGCGAGATGTTGGCCACTGGCTCGGCGCTGAGTAGCGCCCTTGATGATAGGTGGTCTGTGGCTCAGAATCATATAGCGCAGATGGAGGCCATCCGGCCCATCGTGTCTGTGCCGGCTCATTGAAAGAGCTATCGAATTAGTCCCATTCCGCAGCTCTTTCCCCATAGCCTTGAAATTTCTCCTTTACAAGTAAATATCCAATTCCCTTGTGGAAGTTACTACTGAATCTACTTCTACACAGGAATGTAATCAGGTCAAGAAATTGACACCAATCCACACAAGGAGATATTAGGCCAGATGACCAAAAGCTTGGTCAAAGAGGTATGTTTGAAGGAGGGTCTTAAAGTAGGACAGAGAGAGAGAAGGGGGAGAAACAGAGAAGTCTAGGGAGGAAATTCCAAAACTTAGGGGCTTGGTAGCTGAATGCACGGCTGCTAATGGTGGCGTAAAAGGGGGGATGGACAAGAGGCCAAAGTTTGAGGAGTGGTGAGTTCTCGAAGGGTTGTAGGGATGGAGGAGATTACAGAGATAAGGAGGGGCGACGCTATGGATAGATATGAAAACAAGGATGTGAACTTTAAATTTGAGGCGTTGCTGGACCGGGAGCCAATGTAGGTCAGCGAGCACAGGGTGATGGGTAAACGGAACATGCGAGTTAGGACACGGGCAGCAGAGCTCATGTTTATGGAAGGTGGAAGATGGGAAGCCTGTGCAATTGATCGAAGGGCTTTGGCCCCATTTTCAAAAGTTTCTCATTTTTAAAATATTTTCAACCAGCAAAACAGAAGGTACTGGCCACACAACATTCATAAGAACATAAGAAATAGGAGCAATTCAGCCCCTCGAGTTTGTTCCGCCATTCAATAAGATCTTCTACCTTCGACCTTAACTCCACTTTCCTGTACTATCTCCATATCCTTTGAATCCCTTAATATCCAAAAATCTATCGATCTCTGTCTGTCTTAAATTTATTCAATGACTGAGCCTCCACAGCCTTCTTGGGTAGAGAATTCCAAACATTCACCACCCTCTGAGTGAAGAAATTTCTCCTCATCTCAATCCTAAATGGCTGACCCCTTATTCTGAGACTGGTTCTACACTCCCCAGCCAGGGGGAACATCCTCCCTGCATCTACCGTGGCCAGCTCTGTAAGAATTTCATATGTTTCAATGAGATCATCTTTCATTCTTCTAAATTCTAGGGAATATAGGCCTAGTCTACTCAATCTCTCCTCATAGGACAATCCCCCCCATCCTCTGAGACCTCTTGAGGCCTGCCACAGCCCAACTCCACCTGCTGTCCAGACAAACTTCAATCAATGACCCCCGGGACTGGAAAATCAGTCGAGGTCAGGGGTCATAAGAACATAAGAAATAGGAGCAGGAGTAGGCCATACGGCCTTCGAGCCTGCCCCGCCATTCAATAAGATCATGGCTGATCCGATCATGGACTCGGCTCCTCTTCCCCGCCCGCCTCCCATAACTCCTTATCGCTCAAGAAACTGTCTATTTCTGTCTTAAATTTATTCAATGTCCCAGCTTCCCGAGGCAGCGAATTCCACAGATTTACATCCCTCTGAGAAAATAAATTTCTTCTCATCTCAGTTTTAAATGGGCGGCCCCTTATTCTAAGATCATGCCCTCTAGTTCTAGTCTCCCCCATCAGTGGAAACATCCTCTCTGCATCCACCTTGTCAAGCCCCCTCATAATCTTATACATTTCAATAAGATCACCTCCCATTCTTCTGAATTCCAATGAGTAGAGGCCCAACTTATTCAACCTTTCCTCATAAGTCAACCCCCTCATCTCCAGAATCAACCTAGTGAACCTTTTCTGAACTGCCTCCAAAGCAAGTATATCCTTTCGTAAATATGGAAACCAAAACTGCACGCAGTATTCCAGGTGTGGCCTCGCCAATACCTTGTATAGTTGTAGCAAGACTTCCTTGCTTTTATATTCCATCCCCTTTGCAATAAAGAGCCAAGATACCATTGGCCTTCCTGATCACTTGCTGTACCTGCATACTATCCTTTTGTGTTTCATGCACAAGTACCCCCAGGTCCCGCTGTACTGCAGCACCTTGCAATCTTTCTCCATTTAAATAATAACTTGCTCTTTGATTTTTTTCTGCCAAAGTGAATAACCTCATACTTTCCAACATTATACTCCATTTGCCAAATTTTTGCCCACTCACTTCGCCTATGTCCTTTTACAGATGTTTTGTGTCCTCCTCACACATTGCTTTTCCTCCCATCTTTGTATCGTCAGCAAACTTGGCTACATTACACTCAGTCCCTTCTTCCAAGTCTTTAATGTAGATTGTAAATAGTTGGGGACTCATCACTGATCCCTGCGGCACTCCACTAGTTACTGGTTGCCAACCAGAGAATGAACCATTTATCCCGACTCTCTGTTTTCTGTTCATTAGCCAATCCTCTATGCTTGCTAATATATTACCCTCAACCCCGTGAACTTTTATCTTGTGCAGTAACCTTTTATGTGGCACCTTGTCAAATGCTTTATGGAAGTCCAAATACACCACATCCACTGGTTCCCCTTCATCCACCCTGTTCGTTACATACTCAATGAACTCCAGCATGTTTCTGTGGCAGGCAGAACTCACCTAATGTCAAAGCTAAACCCCAATTCCCCAACAGTGAAAAACCCAGTTCTATCTTCAAAAATCCCACCTTTACTGAGGCGCACTGGTAAGGTAAATAATTCTAAGAGGGTGCATTTTCACGGAGGACTCTACCTGCACTGGTAATTCATGGTACACCGGCTGGCACACTGCTCTTCTGATGCAGGCTCCTCTGGTGGCCAATAAGATCCATGCTGGAGCTGCACTCCTTTGGAACGGTGGTAATCATTAAGAGGGCTCCGCTGTCCTGAAAAAGAAGAACGTTACGTTACACTTTAACTCTATCGGGACAAGGAGGGCTCCATGTGATCACCTGCCCATCGAAGGCTGAAGGGGCAATGAAATATCACTGCTCCAAACTGGAATGGCCTTCACCTCAGATCACAGGCAATGCAGATATCGGGATCAATAATAAGCCATGGGTACTGGAGCTGTCAATTAGTAAATTATAAATGTAATCATGTACGAATCATTCAAAAATGAGGGACAGGAAAAGACCATCTCCCCATGACCATGACTTGATAGACTATGACGAGATGTTTCACCTTGTCCTGGCCAATACTTATTTCTCAATCAACATAACAAAACAGATTATCTGGTCATTATCACATTGCTGTTTGTGGGAGCTTGCTGTGCGCATATTGGCTGCCGCATTTCCCACACTACAATAGTGACTACACTCCAAAAGTACTTCACTGGCTGTAAAGCACTTTGAGATGTCCGGTGGTCAAGAAAGGTACTATATAAATGCAAGTCTTTTATTTCTTGTCCAGAACAGTAGAGCCTGAAGACAGGGCCTGCGTTTGAAGGGGGGTAAATTCAAAACTAATCTGCAGAAACGATATTTCAGTGAGCTCGCAGTAAATCTATAGAACAGGCTCTGTAGGGCAATGGTGGAAGCAGTTAGTATTGATTCATTCAAGTGCAAATGAGATAGATGTCTTCTGGAAAATAACATTTTTGGATAAAGTATAGGAGTAATTTGAGACATGACATGTGATAAGTGTAGCATGCTTGGGAGAAACGGGTGATTTTGGATCTATGGTGCCCAAAGCACTCCACCGCAGGGGTTTTCCTGGTGCCATGTCTGAGGCTTTTGTAGATTAATTGATAGCGAATGATTACTGTGATTAACCAACAATTCTATTATCATTGTATCATGGGAATACCAGGATGGTTGAAGGTGAACTAGATGGGCCTCAGTCGTTTTTTGTCTAGCAATTCCTGTGTTGCACCCCCTCCCACGCAAGAGAAAAAAAACAAAGGCAATTTAGGAAAGAACTCTGGAAGATGCCTCTCCAACCCCCGACGGCGATGAAACAGGTTCCAGAAGACACAGCCTCCGATACCCACCTATCTTCGCAGGAACTCCTCCAGCTCCATTCTGAATGCTTGCGGCGAATCTGCACCCACAGCACGTGTCAGCAACTTGTACCAAAGGCTGGCGACTCTGTGAAAAGAAGTGCCCCCTGACGTCTAACCTAATTCTATGTAACTTACATTCATGTCCCCTAGTCCTCCCTGGCCTATCTAACTCAAGTGGCCTATCTACATGGATTGAGTCTAAATCTTTTGTCCTCAATTAAATTTCCTTGAAGTCCATGTGCTGAATTTTTTGGTCTCCTCCTCTCCCTTTTTTGCCCTGGGTCAGTGGCAATGGCAGCGGTGAGATGTTTTGGCTGGGTGGTCAGCCTCCAGCGCCCCACAGCGATCCTCGGGTCCGGTTTAGCAGCACTGCGCGCAAGAGCTGCGCCCGGTGTGCAACACCCCTGGTTGCGACACCAGCGCAAGTTTGGACTATTGCCCGACCTATATGCCCCGAAGCGCGCAGCACACTGAGCGCCTGGGAAATCAGGCACTCCAACCATCCCAACAGCGAAGAGGTAGGTCATGGACTCCTAAGGTAAGTGTGATTGTTTTTCTTTTTAATTTTTTTTGCAATTTGTGTTGTGGTGGCGTCGGCAATGTTTTGGGATTGTTTTTGTGGGGTATTTGTTAGGGTCCACCCCCCCGCCTCCCCCAGGCGTCTCTCGGAGCGCTCCTGGCCCGGCTCTTTAGCTCGGGAGTTTCAAGTGCACAAGAGAGGTGTACAATATCTCCCTTAGCGCTGCGGCCCCTGACTCAGGGTCCAGCTGCCCAAACTTACCTACTGAGGAGCAAACTGTTCCCGGGCGCTAACTTTCCTGCCCCGCCGCCATTATCGCCCCAAAAACATCGAAGCCAAAATCCAGCCCTACGTTTTTCTGGAGTAAATGTCCACAGCTTAAGCCTGTCATGGCAACTGAGAACCTTTAAAGTAGATATCAATCTAGTGGCCCCCTTCTGAACCATTTCCAGGGCCATTACCCTGGATGGGACCATTTCCATGGTCATTACCCTGGATGGGACTATTTCCATGGTCATTACCCTGGATGGGACCATTTCCATGGTCATTACCCTGGATGGGACCAAAATGGGACAGTGTTCTAGGTGAGGCCTTACCGAGGTATTTTACAGTCAGAGAACAGTACTTCTTGATATGTATTTAATCATCCTGGTAATACATCCTACCATCCTGTTTGCTTTTGCAATATCCTCATGGCATTGGTCATGGACCTTCAATGACTGATACACTCTTAATAACCAGGTCTTTCACACATTCAGCAGCCTTGGGCACACAACCTTGCAGTGGGTATGTATGCTTGGAGTTGCCCCTGCCCAAGTGCATCACACTACATTTACCTATCTATATTAATAGATAGTGAGGTTGCAATCCCTGAAGCCCATTAATTAAGCAGCAGCTCCATGTTATTACACAGTAATTGAGCCTTACCCCAATGAATAAATAACGCTGTAGGCAACCCCGATAATTCAGCTGGTTCCAACATTCAATAGCTAAGGCATACAGGTAGGTCCCAGGTTCAACCCCTGATTGATGTTAACTAATTTCAGCCATGGTTGTGAAATGGGACCTGTGTCCCTGCATTGGGAGGAGAGCCTGGGTTCCCATACCTAATCACTGTCCAGTAACCACTGCTTAAAGTGCATGTGTGATTGTCGGGTGAGATCAGAATCGAGCTTGTTTGTGATGCTCCCCTCTCTCGTGGTTGAGTAACCTGTCAGCATTTACTGTCTCAGCTCGTCATTTGGGTAAGATACCACAGGGCACCCAACACCTGTGAAACTGTACCCAAGCAAGGACTCGTGGCCTGGAGCACTTGTGCCCAGATACATCTGTAATCTGGGCACAAACCAATTGCCTGCCTTGAAAGATGGTGGAATTTTGTAAGTAAGTGAGTTATGCATCTAACTACAATATGCCCAAGTCCCCTCAATCTTTTCTATCTATCCTTCGAACCCTGTGTCTGAACGAATCTCCGCCCACAAAACTAGCCATATCCCCGATTCAAATCCAAGTTTCCTCCAATTGTGCTTGCTCGGGGTGGTGGAGTGGGGAGGGGGTTCTCTCAATATTGTGACCAGATTTTCAAGCGCAGGAGGAAACAATATGTTTTCTGTTCTTTTAGTTAAAATGTTTTATATTAAAAGCATCCTCACCGAGACCTGCTCTGTATTTTCAGTATCTTTTAATGCATTTAATGGCATAAGTGTATGTAGAGGGATGTGATCGGGGCCTAGGAGCGGCGAGAGTTCAAGGCCCAGAAGAGGCGAGAGCCCAGGGCAGCATGGGCCAGCCCCACTGCGATATGTGTGCGCACTAGGTCCGTGCAGCAGAACTGGTCTCCAGTCATCTTGGTTAATCCTTGCCACTGGACCAAGACCTAGCTCTGTCAAGCCCGTATGGTGGCTGGTGTGCAATGGCCACCCCATATTAAAAAAATCCATACACAAGCGTCTTCCACCCTTCAGCATGTAGTTCAGGATCTGGAATATTAGGTCCTTCATTGAAACACCTGTGAACTTTTTGACCTGGAAGCAAGTCATCCTCGCTTCGAGGGACTGCCTATGATGATGATGATGATGATATATGTCACATTAAAAACTGAAAGGCTTTTCTGATTGCAGGTTCGTAAAACTGCCGTGCCTGACGTGTATGAATGATGGTTAAATGAGTTGAAACTTTAATTTTAAGACTAAAAAGAAAAAGTATTCTGATGTGAGTTTGTCATTTTCCTGGGCACCGATTGTTTATGCTGATCTATGCCCTATTATGCATGTTTTAAGTTCGGGTGTATTCCATTGAGATTTGGAGGACACTTGGATGAAATTTGACATCAGCATATTGAAGGCAACATTGTGTGCATTTTCAGGTCTAACTTCCGGGTTCTGCCCAAGGAGGAAACTCCAAGCCAATGTCTTCAGGAGACGAAAGAGAAAATTTGTGAAGAAATCATCAGGAAAACTGGGGCCAATTTCCACATTGAGTAACTGAATAAACATCAACTCTAAATGGTTACACAGTGAATAATCCTCAAACAGCTGTCGAAACAATGGCCTAGAAATCCCGATCGAGATCTTCCCGCGAGCAAACGACTGAAAAAGAGAAAAAAGATGCGCACTTACCTGTTCCTGCTGGGCCCGCTCGAGATCCCGGTCCTGAGGCCTGCACTCCCTGCAAGTCACAGCGCGTGCACGGCGGGATGTCCGTAAGCTGGAGCTGGAGTCACATGGCTCTGGGCAGCCATTCAAGGTACAGTATTTTCTCATTCATAATAATGGGAACTCCATAAGTTGGAGTTCCCATTATTATGAATGAGAAATCCCCAAAACACTAATAAAAAATAGAAAATATACACTACATATTTAAGATTCATTTAAAGTGAAGTTATTAATGTCTTATATAAAAAAAAATATTTATCCGATTTAAAAAAAAAAAATTTTAATCATGGTTTTAAATAAACTTACCATAGTAGGCAGGGTTTTTAACAATGAAATGTGTTTGGTAAATTTTATTTTGTTATGGTTTTGTATGTTTTAAAACTCTTATGCCTGTAAAAGTAGGCTATGCGCCTACTTGCGTTTTGAGGACATTTGCTGGGCAAGATATGGGTAAATCATGCATTCTTCACCAAGAAATGTCCCCCTCGCTCCCGAGTTGCGGATGATCTGTCAAGCTCCCAGCTTGACAGATTGGAAAAGCTGGTTTTCAGCGCAAGCGCATTGTGCTTTGAAAACCAGCTTTTCCAATGCCTTCCCAGGTCCATAGACACTCCGTACGGGCCCGGGAGGCCGGGATTTCTGCCTCAATAACTCTGTATGGCTAATGAGTAATCTTAACCCTACTGAAATAGAGAAGGTCCATACTTTTACACAGTGAGTAACCCTTACCTTGCTGAATTAGCAGGAGCCACAGACAGTTTAAATAAACAGGAACTCTGTAGAATTACATAGTGAGTAACTCTTACCCTACTGAATAAGCTGGAACTCCGCAGTTACACAGTGAGTGACCCTTACCCTAACAACAATAACGTGTATTTCTATAGTGGTGAAACATCCCAAGGCGCTTCACAGGAGTATTATGAGATAAAAAATTTGACACTGAGCCGCAGAAGTAGAAATTAGCGTAGGTGACCAAAAGCTTGATCAAAGAGGTTGTCTTGAAGGAGGAAAGAGAGGTGGAGAGGCGGAGAGCTTTAGGCAAGGAGTTCGAGAGATTGGAGCCCAGGCAACAAAAGACACTGCCACCAATGGTTGAGCGATTATAATCAGGGATGTTCAGGAGGGTAGAATTAGAGGAGCTTAGACATCTTGGGGGGTTGTGGGGCTGGAGGAGATTACAGAGATAGGGAGGGGCGAGGCCATGGAGGGATTTGAAAGTAAAGATGAGAATTTTGAAATTGAGGCGTTGCTTAACCGGAAGCTAGTGTAGGTCAGCGAGCACACGGGTGATGGGTGAACGGGACTTGGTGCGAGTTAGGACATGAACAGCCAAGTTTTGGATCACCTCTAGTTTACACAGGGTAGAATGTGAGAGTGTATGTTGGAATAGTCAAGTCTAGAGGTAACAAAGGCATGGATGAGAGCTTCAGCAGTGGATGAGCTGAGGCAAGGGTGGAGGTGGGCGATGTTACAGAGGTGGAAATAGGCGGTCTTAGCTATGCTGTAAATAAACAGTTGCAATGAGTAACCTTTACCCTTCCAGTAAACATGAGCTCTACATTATTCCATGGAGAATAACCTTTACAATGTCAAACCTATTGCTGCTTTTATAGTTAACGAGTATCTGAACTTCTTGGCTCAATGTGTATGACCTACCTGATGTATATTGGCCAAGTTACTCTACTGTGCATCTTCCTGCCTCCAATTGCCACATGACCAAGAGTAGGCTTCATGGTAATCTGAAAGTTGGAGGAAACTGAGCATTTCCAAGATATGCAGCCAGTGTTGGGACCCATCTGTCTATATAATAAAAGTGCACACTTCTTGTCAACCGTATCAATTATAAATTCCTACATCCACATTATAATGGAAATTGCCTAGGTAAAAGTTGCATTTACACCATCCCACCCAGTGGAGACACTGTAGCACCACCAATAGCAGGAGGGTGTAATTACAGTGTGGTAGTTTCCATTCTAAATGTGGATGTAGGAATTTATAATAGAAATATAAAAATAAGAACAGAATGTATAGCTTCAAAACGGGCATTGAATTACAGCTGCATGCCCCAGGCCAATTATCCCCAACACTTAACCTCTCTTATGCTACACTGAACATTACACTTGGTCTTAATTCCACAGTGCTGCACCACAGATCACCTAGTATAAGTAACATTGCACTCCACAGTGCTACCTACTGACTCAAGGAGGCAGACCCGTGGTGGGCCATTATGGGGTGATGTAATGTTGTGACATATCATTCATTCTGAGTCATCGGGGCAAAGTGGGCACCCCAAACTCAGCGGGTAATGAGCCCTGTTTTCCTGTACCTCTCTAATTTTCACACATGGGATCTACACAGTGAGCATTGGCAGCCTATTTCACCTTTCAAAATTTATCTCCGTTACAAAGACTGCCTATTTCCACCTCTGTAACACTGCCCAACTCCACTCCTGCCTCAGATTATCTGCTGCCGAAACCCCCAGACTATTCCATCTTCCACCCACCAAATACCTTTCCACCCCCTTTAAGAAGCAACTTCTGTGTACAGTACTGTGAGTTTACACTGTGGGACGGGGCTGATCTGGGTTATGTGTACAGTACTGAGTGTACACTGTGCGATGTGGCTGGTTATGTGTACAGTATTGTGAGTGTACACTGTATGGGACGGGGCTGATCTGAGTTATGTGTACCGTACTGAGTGTACACTGTGTGGGACAGGGCTGATCTGGGTTATGTGTACAGTACTGAATGTATACTGTGTGACGTGGCTGGTTATGTGTACAGTATTGTGAGTGTACACTGTGTGGGACGGGACTGGTCTGGGTTATGTGTACAGTACTAACTATACACTGTGGATCGGGCTGATGTGGGTTATCTATACAGTACTGTGAGTGTAGATTGTAGGACAGGGCTGATCTGAGTTATGTGTACAGAAATGTGAGAGTCTTCTTCTCAGGCAGTCCCTCGGAGTCGAGGATAACTTGCTTCCACACTAATATGAGTTCAAAGGAGACTGATGAGACCAATGCGGGATCTACAGTCTCTGTCATAGGTGGGGCAGGTAGTGGTTGAAGGGAAGGGTGGGTGGGGTTTGATTTGTCGTACGCTCCTTCAGCTGTTTGTACTTGGCTTCCACGTGTTCCTGACAAAGAGACTCAAAGTGTTCGGCACCTTCTCGGATGCTTCTCCTCCACTTTGAGCGGTTTTGGTCCCAGGATTGCCAAGAGTCGGTGGGGGTGTTTCACTTTTTCAATGAGGATTTGAGGGTGTCCTTGAGGCTGCCCTCCTGGGGCTCGCTTCCCGTGTCGGAGCTCGGAGTAGAGCGCTTGTTTCAGGAGTTTAGTGTCGGGCATGCAGGCAATGTGGCCAGTCTATCAGAGCTGGTCGAGCGTGGTCAATACCTCAATGCTGAGCGAAAACACAGACATTGGTACACCTATCCTGCCAATGGTTTTGCAGGATTTTGCGGAGACAGCATTGGTGGTTCTTCTCCAGTGCTTTGAGGTGCCTGCTGTAAATAATCCATGTCTCTGAGGCATATAGGAGGGCGGGTATCATGCTCTGTGGACCATGAGCTTGATGCCGGGTTTGAGATCCTGGTCTTCGAACACTCTCTTCCTCAGGCGGCCGAAGGCTGCTCTGACACACTGAAGTTAGTGTTGGACTTCATCATCGATGACTGTTCTTGTTGACAGTAGGCTCCCAAAGTATGGAAAGTTGTCCACATTGTCCAAGGTCTCATCATGGATCTTGATAATCGGGGGCAGTAGCATGTGGCGGGGGCAGATTGGTAGAGAACCTTTGTCTTACGGATGTTTAATGTAAGGCCCAGATTCTTGTATGCTTCGGTGAAGGTGTTGACGATGGTTTGGAGTTCGACCTCCGAATGTGCACAAATGATGCCAGTTCATTGGATATATTCAAGAGGGAGTTAGATATGGCCCTTACGGCTAAGGGGATCAAGGGGTATGGAGAGAAAACAGGAAAGGGAGACTGAGAGAATGATCAGCCATGATCTTATCGCTTGGTGGTGCAGGCTCGAAGGGCCGAATGGCCTACTCCTGCACCTATTTTCTATGTTTCTAAATGCAAGCGTCATCTGCCTACTGTAATTCAAAGAAAGAGGGTGGATTGACCTTGGATCTGGACTGGAGGCAATAGAAGTTGAACAATTTTCCATTTGTCCTGTAGTTTAGCTCCATTCCAGCGGAGAGCTTGTTGAGGGTGAGATGGAGCATTGCAGCAAGGAAGATTGGGAAGAGCATTGGTGCGATGACACAGCCTTGCTTAACAATGGTCTGCACATGTATTGGGTCTGTGGTGGATCCGTTGGTAAGGATCACGGCTTGCATGTCATCGTAAAGCAGGTGGAGGATGGTGTCAAATTTTTGAGGGCAGCCGAATTTGAGAAGGACAGTCCATAATCCATCACGGTTGACAAAGTCGAAGGCCTTTGTGAGGTCAAAGAAAGCCATGTACAGAGGTTGATGCTGCTCTCGATATTTTTCTTGGATTTGGTGCACCTTAGTAGGCGGAATCTGCATTGCGACTCTGGGAGAAGACGGTTGAGGAGGATTCTTGTGATGACTTTCCCTGTGGCAGACAGCAGGGAAGCTCCTCTGTAATTACCGCAATCGGACTTGTCACCTTTCTTGACGATGGTCATGGTTACGGCATCTCTGAAATCCTCTGGCATGCTCTCCTCCTTCCAGATAAGAGAGATGAGGTCATAGATTCACGCCAAGAGTACTTCTCCACCATGCTTTAGTACTTCGGCGGGGATTCCATCTGCTCCTGAAGCCTTGTTGTTCTTCAGTTATCGGATGGCCTTTTCAACCTCATGCCAGGCTGGAGTTGTGCCGAGTAGCATGCTGTGAGATGGAGTCAAAGAAACTCACGTCAAATACAGAGTCTGGGTTAAGGAAGTGCTCCTCCCAGCGGGCGTTGGCTGCTTTTCTGTCTTTGAGGAACACCTCTCCGTTCTTAGCCCTCAGCAGGGTAGGACCTTGGGTGCTTGGGCCGTAGGTGGTCTTGACTGTGCTAAAAAAGCCACGCACGTCGTGGTTGTCGGCTAGTTGCTGGATCTCCTGTGCTTTTTAAACCCACCATCTGTTCTTTAGTCACGAGTTTTTTGTTGGACCTCAGCCTTGTCTGTATATCTGCTTTCTTGCTCTCGAGTTGTGATGTTGTTTCCAATTCAAGAATGTCTTGCGTTTGCAGTTTATTAGCTCCTGGATCTTCTGGTCGTTCTCATCGAACCAGTCTTGATGTTTTCTGGTAGAGTGACCAAGAGTCTCTTCACAAGTGCTAATTATGGCGGACGGGGTGAATCTGGTTATGTGTACAATGCTATGGAGTGAACTCTGTGGGATGGAACTGGTCTGGGTTATGTGTACAGTACTGTGAGTGTACACTGTGTGGGACAGGGCTGATCTGGGTTATGTGTGCTGTACTGAGAGTATACACTATGGGACGTGGCTGATCTGGGTTGCGTGTCCAGTACTGAGTGTACCCTGTGGGATGGGGCTGATCTGGGTTATGTGTACAGTACAGAGTGTACACTGTGGGACGTGGCTGATCTGGGTTATTTGCACAGTACTGTGAGTGTACACTATGGGCAGAGCTGGTCTGGGTTATGTGTACAATATAGAGTGCACACTGTATGGGACGAGCTGATCTGGGTTATGTGTACAGTACTGTGAGTGCACAGTGTGGGCCAGGGCAGATTAACCATGAGACGGATGGGGCTGCAGCCCCAGGCCCACCAAAGAACATAGGCCCACCAAATAAATGTAGGAAAAAAATATACAGCCTCCCAAATAGGCTGAATAGAATAGACAAGAGAGAAAAAACAAGACCGAGGAAAATATTGTTTATTGGCATTTGTATATATGTATAGGAATCTAGTATTGCAATGCTACCAGAACCAGAATATATACCTACTTGATACACAATATATGCTTTGATTGTTGAATATACTGGCCTTTGTTTTCATATTCAGAATCAGAATCATATACGTAATGTAATGAACATGAACAAACATAACTATTGACCCAGTTGGATCAGTTTGCCCCAGGCCCATCAGGCCCTTAATCTGGGGCTGATCTTAATGGAGCTATTTCAAAATACACTGATTAACTTCATGTTAAGGAGTTTGTTGCCAAGTTATGGTAATGATGAATTCGGATGAAACATTGGAGAGACAGGATGGTTTAATATGAGTCCCTGCTAAATGTAGGGAACCTGCTGACTAAATACTGCCTAACTTTGTTTACAATGTGGCAACACAAGTTGCAAGCTATCGGTTAACTCATCTCCAAACTGTGGGGACATTTACTGGCAGGACCTCTGCCTCGTGTTCCCACGTGTTCAAATTCCAGGCAGTGGCAACAAACTCGAACTGTCAACAAATCTATTTAATAACCGCAACATCAGCGCCACACATGGGGGAAGTAGGGGGAATATCACATTTACTTCAGCAGAAAACATGAATCCAACAAGTCAGGAAATGCTACCAGCTACACACTGCAGGCCGATTCCAAGGGTCCCTGAGTCCATCACAGTCAGATCATTGTCATGCATCAATATCCGCCTTCTAAACACAACAAACCATTCTAACTCACATTGTTCATATATATGTCCAAATAAACACTCACATCGGTGTGGTAATAACTAGATGCTTTTATTTCCAGGCACTCTAGACTATTTTGTCAAAGAATAATAAAAATAATGCAATTTGCAACAATGTGCTTACTTCCATCTAATGGTCAGTTAACAATATGAAAGTAGCACACAAATCACTCATGTCAACTGATTGCATGCTGCATGTTATTATTGTAAATCAAAAATGGTGGCAATTAATCTATTATTTACAGGCATGCATTTCCCAAACCATATTAAATATATCGACCTATATTGTTTCAAAAGAATCTTGCGTCTGCATGCAGTTCCTGCCTACAAAACCTTACTTATTGTGATCACTCGTTTTGTCACACTTTTATGTCAACCTTTTCCAATTATAAATGACTATGTTTGAGTTTATACCTGTAGTAGAAATCATCTAATTAAGATAGTCACCCTGTAATTGTACAATCTGACCACTGGATGGCTTTCCCCACAAATTGCCCCAAATACTTTCTAAGTAACTTAAATATCTAATTTTCATAATAAGGGTTGAAACAAAATTTTAAAAATCAATAAAGTACATCTTTCACAATAACACGATTAAGTTAATCTACTGGATTATCTTTTGTGAATTTTAATTTCTTTTGTTCATGTTTTTACTTGAAGACCTCAGCCAAAAGGGATTGATATTTTTATTCCAAGCTGTGGTGCTGTGTGCCAAAATTGGATTACACAATCTGAGCATGTGCAGCGTACTTATTGCCCCAAGATTATCAGTACCCTGCACTAATGTGTAAGAATGTTTCTTTAGCTCAGTTGCTTTTAATAACTATTTGAAGAAAAGCTACTGGTTAAATTTCAAAAGTTTTATCGAGATAATGTTTACAGTGAGTGCTTTTGCAAGAAGAAAATGTGCGAGAGAGATGTCTGTTTACTGATTAAATATCTGCTGCAGATTTTGTGTTCGATAAATTTCAGCAAGTGTATTAAGCTGAGGGAGAGAGAAAGGAAGACTGGGGTCAGAGAGAGGCAGTGTGATAGGAGAGTGTCTTTCTTCAGGCTAACATTAGTTCAATTTTCAGGCAGTGTGATAGGAGTGTTAGTTCAATTTTCACCACCAACTGAATTTTGAACCTCGCCTGTGTTTTGTTGGCATAAAAGATAATGGCCCTAAAATTCCAACGTTCCCGGGTCCGTCTGTACGCATGTGCTGAAAAACAGCTTTTCCAATCTGTCAAGTTTCTGGCTTGACAAATCATCTGCACATCGGGAGCGAGGACATTCTTAAGTGCAAATTTCCTATACACTTACAAATGTCCTCAAAAGTCTTGCGCCTGAAAAAGCTTTTACAGGCGCAAGTGTTTTAAAAATGCAAAAACATACAAAAATAAAGTTATGAAAACATATTTTATCATTAAAAACCCTCCCCAAAACTTTTTTGAAAAATATATCTTTTTTAACATTAATAACTTTAATTTAAATGAATGTAGTGTATATTTTCTATTTTTTATTAGTGTTTTGGGTGTTTGTGGCTGTGTTTTGGGAGTTTGGGGCTGTTTCTCAATCAATGTAATAGAAGTTTAGGATCTTTCGGAACTCCTATTACTATGATATTTTACCTGATTGGCTGCCCAGAGCCATGTGACTCCAGTTCCAGGCCTGCGCACGTCCGACGTGCACACGCTGCGAATTGCAGTCAGGAGAGGCCTCAGCATCGGAAAGTCGAACGTGGGCAGCAGCTTAAGGTAGGTGCGGATTTTTTCTCTAAAATACCCGCGAGAAGGGCAAAACGGAATTTCAGGGCCATTGGTTAATTGATAACACCAGTGAGACAAAGATTTTCTTTTAAAAAAGCAAAGCAAACAAAGCCTCTCTGAGGGAAGCAGATAGGAAGGGAGGAGGAGAGGGTAAGAGTTTATGGGTGAGGAGTCCACCGGCCTCTCAGCATCACCCTGGGGGTGACCGAGTGGGGAGCGGAAGGCTCAGGGAGAGGTGAGTGACGGTGGAGCTAGTGGGAGGGGGTTGAGTGGGTAAGAGATAGGGGTAGTAATGCGAGTGAAAGGAGGGGCCGTGAGAAAGCAAAGGGGTAGCGGACCCAATAGTTGTGAGGGGAAGCATGAATGCTTGGAGGAGGAGGCAGGAAGAGAACCAATGAGAGCCACATTTCCCTGCAACCCCATCTGAAATGGAGCCCGGTGCCTCCCACCACTTCCCAGACAGAGGGAAAGAACAAAAAGAAAAAGACCAGAGGGAGAATCAGAAGAGGACAGAAAGAAAAAAGATTTAAGGAAAGAAAAGTAAAAATTGCAGAGGTAGAGACAGCAACGCAAAGATAACAGACAAAGGTAAAGCGTTGGAATTAGAGCCATGGGATCTTGTACGTCCACCTGAGGGAGCAGACGGGGCTTCGGTTTAATGTCTCATCCGAGAAGTTAGGAAACACATATTCAAGCCACGGGTGGTAGAAGTGTGGAACTCTCTCACAAAAAGCAGTAGTTGCTAGCACAATTAATAATTTTAGATCTGAGATCAATAGGTTTTTGCTAGCCAAGGCTACTGAGGGATATGGAGCCAAGGTGGGTGGATGAAGTTAGGATACACATCAGCTCTGATCTCACTAGACGGCAGAACAGGCTCGAGGTGTTAAATAGCCAACTCCTGTTCCTAATACAATAAAAAGAAAGGTTCCTTTCTTTGTGTTGTGTTGTGTTGGGAGGCAAGGTATGGGACCAGGGAGACATGATTGGGAGGTACAGCAGTGTCACCTAATGTCAGAATCAAATGTTGACCTGCAGGTGAACATAGTTTGGCACCTGTAATGAAGTGCACATCCACTCCCGAAGGGATACGGCACTGGGATCATGGGGAGTGGATGGTGGTGGCCATCTGGGCTCACAGGGGTCTCTGATTAAGCAAACAAGCAAGGAGGTTTATATAAAGCAAAGGTTTCAGATTCGGGCTGACTTACAGGATTGATGTAGGTTCCATTGGACTGATCTGGGTTTCTAGTAAGTGTATTTTGTTTGATTATTTTAACAATAAAAGTGCACAGGAGCTGAACTGCCCATGGCCGACTGAACTGAAGTCAAACACGCAGGGATGATATAAATGTTGGCCATCCTGAAGCGAGGGGCATTTGATCACACACCTTATAAACCTTTCCCTCAATTCTTTAGCTTTGCCCTTTTAGTTCTATCCTTTCAGGTCGTATATGGGGAAAGGAGCTGCTGAGGGCTACTGGGCTCATTTTCCAGAAGTGGCTGTGGGAGAAATGCAACTTGTAGGCCTCAGAGTCTCCATTCACCTGCCCCAATGCTTCCTGTTAGCCAGTGCCCAACCTTTCGCTCCCATCAGCTGGAACCACCGCCTTTCCACCCACCCCTCCCACAATCTTCTTCCCTTCACACCTCCTCCTCGTTTTTATCTACAGTTGCCAAGCCTGCAGGATTGTCCTGGATTCTCCAGGAATTAAATCTTCTGGGCACCACTGTGAGCAATCCGGAGAATTGGAAGGCATTAAAAACGTGTTTTAGTTTTCAATTTCTGTGAGCACTTTTATTTATTAATTATAAAAATATTGGCAATGGGGGAAAAAATGCCTTTTCGACTGAGTAGAGTTGTTGGAAACAAGAGATCATAAGAACATGGGAATTAGGAGCCCTTCGAACCTGCTCCGCCATTCAATAAGATTATGGCTGATCTTCGACCTCAATTCTACAGTTGTCGTGATGCAGTAATCATGGGCGATTTTAATCTACATATAGATTGGGCTAACCGAACTGGTAGCAATGCGGTGGAGGAGGATTTCCTGGAGTGTGGTAGGGATGGTTTTTTAGACCAATATGTCAAGGAACCAACCAGGGAGCTGGCCATCCGAGACTGGGTGATGTGTAATGAGAAGGGACGAATTAGCAATCCTGTTGTGCGAGGCCCCTTGGGGAAAAGTGACCATAATATGGTAGAATTCCTTATTAAGATGGAGAGTGACAAAGTTAATTCGGAAACTAGGGTCCTGAACGTAAGTAAAGGTAATTTCGACGATATGAGGTGTGAATTGGCTAGAATAGACTGGCAGAGGATACTTAAAGGGTTAACGGTGGATAAGCAATGGAAAACATTTAAAGATCACATGGACGAACTTCAGCAATTGTACATCTGGAGTAAAAATAAAACTGGGAAGGTGGCTCAACCATGGCTAACAAGGGAAGTTAAGGATAGTGTTAAAACCAAGGAAGAGGCATATAAATTGACTAGAAAAAGCAACAAACCTGAGGACTGGGAGAAATTTAGAATTTAACAGAGGAAGACTAAGGGTTTAATTAAGAGGGGAAAAATAGAGTATGAGAGGAAGCTTGCAGGGAACATAAAAACTGACTGCAAAAGCTTCTATAAATATGTGAAGAGAAAAAGATTAGTAAAGACAAACGTAGGTCCAATCAGACAATCAGATTCAGGTGAATTTATAATGGGGAACAAAGAAATGGCAAACCAATTGAACCAAGACTTCGGTTCTGTCTTCACAAAGGAAGATACAAATAACCTTCCGAATGTACTGGGGACAGTGGGTCTAGTGAGAATGAGGAACTGAAAGATATCCTTATTAGGCGGGAAATTGTGTTAGGGAAATTGATGGGATTAAAGGCCAATAAATCCCTGGGTCCTGATAGTCTGCATCCCAGAGTACTTAAGGAAGTGGCCCTAGAAATAGTGGATGCATTGGTGATCATTTTCCAACAACCTATCAACTCTGGATCAGTTCCTATGGACTGGAGGGTAGCTAATGTAACGGCACTTTTTTTTAAAAGGAGAGAGAAAGCGGGTAATTATAGACCGGTTAGCCTGACATCAGTAGTGGGGAAAATGTTAGAATCAATCATTAAGGATGAAATAGCAGCGCATTTGGAAAACAGTGATAGGATCGGATCGAGTCAGCATGGATTTATGAAAGGGAAATCATGCTTGACGAATCTTCTGGAATTTTTTGAGGATGTAACTAGTAGAGTGGACAAGGGAGAACCAGTGGATATGATGTATTTGGACTTTCAAAAGGCTTTTGACAAGGTCCCGCACAAAAGATTGGTGTACAAAATCAAAGCGCATGGTATTGGGGGTAATGTACTGACGTGGATAGAGAACTGGTTGGCAGACAGGAAGCAGAGAGTCGGGATAAACGGGTCCTTTTCAGAATGGCAGGCAGTTACTAGTGGGGTGCCGCATGGCTCAGTGCTGGGACCCCAGCTCTTTACAATATATATTAACGATTTGGATGAAGGAATAGAGTGTAATATCTCCAAGTTTGCGGATGACACTAAACTGGATGGCAGTGTGAGCTGTGAGGAGGACGCTAAGAGGCTGCAGGGTGACTTGGACAGGTTAGGTGAGTGGGCAAATACATGGCAGATGCAGTATAATGTGGATAAATGTGAGGTTATCCATTTTGGGGGCAAAAACACGAAGGCAGAATATTATCTGAATGGCGGCAAACTAGAAAAAGGGGAGGTGCAACGAGACCTGGGTGTCATGGTTCATCAGTCACTGAAAGTGGGCACGCAGGTACAGCAGGCGGTAAAGAAGGCAAATGGTATGTTGGCCTTCATAGCTAAGGGATTTGAATATAGGAGCAGGGAGGTCTTACTGCAGTTGTACAGGGCCTTAGTGAGGCCTCACCTGGAATATTGTGTTCAGTTTTGGTCTCCTAGTCTGAGGGAGTGCAGCGAAGGTTCATCAGACTGATTCCAGGGATGGTTGGGCTGTCATATGAGGAGAGACTGGATCAACTGGGCCTTTATTCACTGGCGTTTAGAAGGATGAGAAACATATAAGATTCTGATGGGACTGAACAGGTTAGATGCAGGAAGAATGTTCTCGATGTTGGGGAAGTCCAGAACCAGGGGACATAGTCTTAGGATAAGGGGTGGGCCATTTAGGACTGAGATGAGGAGAAACTTCTTCACTCAGAGAGTTGTTGACCTGTGGAATTCCCTGCCGCAGATAGTTGTTGTGCCAGTTCATTGGATATATTCAAGAGGGAGTTAAATATGGCCCTTACGGTTAAGGGGATCAAGGGGTATAGAGAGAAAGCAGGAAAGGGGTGTTGAAGGAATGATCAGCCATGATCTTATTGAATGGCGGTGCAGGCTCGAAGGGCCGAATGGCCTACTCCTGCACCTATTTTCTATGTTTCTATATTCCTATACATTACACTAAGTCCCTTCATCCAAGTCATTAATATAGATTGTAAATAGCTGTGGCCCAAGCACTGATCCTTGTGGCACCCCACTTGTTACAGCTTGCCAACTGGAAACTGACCTATTTTTTTCTGTCTGATATCCAGTCCTCTATCCATGCTAATATATTAACAAGTTACCCCATGTGTCCTTATCTCGCATAGCAAACTTTTATGTGGCACCTTATTGAATGCCTTTTGGAAATCCACTGGTTCCCCTTTATCTCCCCTGCTAGTTACATCTCGCGCTGTTCCTTTGAAGGCCCAACCTGCTGATGGTCCTTGCAGGTCGGGGCCACCGCACCGAATGCCAGGTCGGGCTCCACACTGCTCCTTTGAAGGCCCCAACCTGTGAGTCAGTTCAGGAGGGTGACGGCTGTGAAGAGTGCAACTGGATTGGGCATCACCAAGGTCCAGGTCGTTAACTGGAGCGTGGGCAGGTACAGCGGGAGCGGTGAGGTTTGGGCAAAGGAGGGATGAGGTCGGGGCGCAGGAGCAGCGAGTGATTGTGAAGCGACGTGATTGGGGCCCAGGAGAGGCGTGAGTTCGGGACCCAGAAAAGCCCAGGGCCCAGGGGCAGCACGGGCCAGCTCACGCTGCGATATGTGTGCGCACTAGGCCCGTGCAGCAGAGCTGGTCTCCAGTCATCTTGGTAAATCCTTGCCACTGGACCAAGACCTAGCTCTGTCAAGCCCGTGTGGTAGCTGGTGTGCAACGGCCACCACACATTTAAAAAAATCCATGCACAGACATCTTCCACCCTTCAACATGTAGTTCGGGACCTGTAATATTAGGTGCTTCATTGAAACACCTGTGAACTCAACCCTTTTTGGCGTGGAAGCAAATCATCCTCGATACGAGGGACTGCCTATGATGATGATGAGTTACATCTCAAAAAACTCTAATAAATTTGTTAAACATGATTGCCCTTTCATAAAACTATGTTGACTCTGCCTAATCATATTATGATTTTCTAACTGCCCTGTCACCACTTCCTTAATAATGGATTCCAGCATTTTCCCGACAATTGATGTCAGGTTAACTGACCTGTGATTATTATTTTTGCCGATTTATGTTGTAGTGGCATGAGCTATTCATTGGAAATGTTATTGGTGTTTTCTTCAGGCTTTCACCCCCAGGCCTCAGTTACGGTGCTCCGAGGCTAGCTGCTTAGCTTGGGATTTTCCCTTGATCAGCCGGCCTAGCACCCTAAAAGAGGCGTGTAACACCACCCTTAGCGCCTCACTCCAAACTCCAGGCTCAGCTGATGAATTTTGCAGCGGTAGGCGGAAACCATCTGCCAGCGCAAAATTTACCACTCCACCCGGGACACCGCCCCAACTGAGCCGCGACCGAATTTCCATCCCCAAATATTTGTTTAAAGTCTTGTTTAAAGTTTTTAGGTCATGTGATGAAACCTCCAAGAATATGAGTTGGACACCCTGCTCTTATCGCCGCGCTGATTTGCTTTTCCTTTTCACCACCCACTGTATCATTCCTTAATCCGCTATATGCTCCCTAACCGCCTTGCTGCCGTGTCACCTCTCCTGCTTGTTATAGCTCTATCCTTTCCCGCACACCCCATTTCTCATTTGCAGTCTACCACCTACTCTCCTGCAATCCCTGCCCCTATCCGCCCATCCTAATCCCATTTCTCCTCAGCTTTTCTCGCTTATCACAGGCCGACTCAGCTGCGATTCCTTCACCCTCACCGGAGGTCCCTTTACTTACCCAAGTAGCTACCATCCATTGGCCCCACCCCTGCACCACCTAAGCCTTTATCTCTTGTGCTACGCCTTCAGCCCTGTTCCCCCTTGAGCATTTAATCTCCCATCCCCCATCTTCACTAGCCTCATCCCAAACCCTGATTCCCCTATTCCCCATCACCCTCATCCCAAACCATCACAACCCTATCCCTCTCCCCCAACCAGCTCGTGCAAACCACATTCCCCCCTCCCCAAATCCCACAAGATTCTGCTTCTTTTCCAGTTTCCCAGGACGCAGCATCAGTAATTTTCTTGTTAAAGTACTCTTAACACAATGAATAGATTATAAAACAAATGGCCAGTTCCCAGTGTAGGAGACAAGCGAAGAAGAGGAAGCTTATTCATCATCATCACAGGCAGTTCCTCGGAATCAAGGAAGACTTGCTTCCACTCTTAAAATGAGTCCTTAGGTGGCTGGAACAGACCAATATGAGAGCCACAGTCCCTGTCACAGGTGGGACAGATAGTCGTTGAGGGAAAGGGTGGGTGGGACTGGTTTGCCGCTCGCTCTTTCTGCTGCCTGCGCTTGATTTCTGCATGCTCTCGACGATGAGACTCGAGGTGCTCAGCGCCCTCCCGGATGCATTTCCTCCACTTAGGGCAGTCTTTGGCTAAGAAGAGGAAGCTTGTTGGGGGTCCAGGGTTAACAGGAGCATTAACAGGACACGGAGGCAGCGATGGAAAAAGAGGCAGGAGTGGTGCAACCGCTTTACAATGAAATGGGCAGCCGGGAATGGGGCAGAAGCATTTAGAGGCCAGGACAGGTACTTCGGCAAGGAGCAGGGGTTGTTAATCCCTTACCCCTCCCCAAAAAAACTCCACCTTTCACCTTTCTAGTCTTATACACTATCACCTCATCTCCAAACTTCCTTTCCCCTCCATGTGGTCACCTTCAAAATCCTTGCTCATTTTACCCACAACTCCATATTTGAAGCCTTCCAATCAGGTTTCCGCTCCTGCCATAGCACTGAAACAGCCCTCATCAAAGTCACAAATGGCATCCTATGTGACTCTGACCATGGTAAACTCATCCCTCTCAACGTGTCTGCAGCCTTCGACAACAGTTGACCGCATCACCTTCCTCCAACGCCTCTCTTTATTGTCCAGCTAGGTGGGACTGCCCTTGCCTGATTCCATTCATCTATCCAGTCGTAACCAGGGAATCACCTGAAATGGCTTCTGTTCCTGCTCCCGCACCGTTACCTTTGGAGTCCTCCAAGGATCTATCCTTGGCTCCCACCTATTGCTCATCTACATGCTGCCCCTCAGTAACATTATCCGAAAACACGTCAGCTTCCACATGTAAGTTGAAGACACCCAGTCTAGCTCACCATCACCTCTGATGACCCCTCCACTGTCTCTGATTTGTCATTCTGCCTGTCCGCCATCCAGTATTGTATGAGCAGAAAGTTTTTCCAATTACATATTGGGAAGATCAAAGCAATTGTCTTCGGTTCCCACCACAAACTCCATTCCCTAGCCACCGACTCCATTCCTCTGCCTGGCTGAACTGAACTGAGGCTGAACCAGACAGTTCACATCCTTGATGTCCTATTTAAACCTGGGCTGAGTTTACAACTCCATATCCTTTCCATCACTCCATGTTTGAAGCCTACCAATCAGGTTTCCGCTCCTGCCATAGCACTGAAACGGCCCTCATCAAAGTCACAAATGACTATGTGACTCTGACCATGGTAAACTCATCCTTCTCAACGTGTCTGCACCTACTTCCACCTCCATAATATTACCCATCTCCGCCCCTGCTTCAGCTCATCTGCTGCTGAAAGCTCATCAATGCGTTTGTACTTCTACTCAATTATTCCAATGTTCTCCTGGCTGGCCGCCCATCTTGCACTGTAGCTTATCTAAAAACTCTGCTGCCCATATCCTAACTTGCACCATATCCTCTTGGCCCATCATCCCTGGGCTCACTGACCTACATTGGTTCGAGGTCTGGCAACGGCTCGAATTTAAAATTCGTATTCTTTTTTTCAAATCCCTCCAAGGCCTTGACCCTCCCCATCACTGTAACCTCCTCCAGTTCTATAAGCATCCAAGAACTCCACGTTCCTCCAATTTTGGCCTTTTGCACATCATTGATTTTCATCGTACCACCATTACAGGGCATGCCTTCAGCTGACCTAAGCTCTGGAATTCTCTCCTTAAACCTTTCTGCCTCTCTACCTCTTTCTCCTCCTTTAAAACGCTCCTTAAAGCCTTGTCACCTGTCCTAATGTCTCCTTAAGTGGCTCGGTGTCAAATTTTGTTTTATATCGTTCTTGTGAAGCATCTTAGGACTTTTTACTACGTTAAAAGCGCTATATAAATGCAAGTTGTTGTTTTTATTAAACAGGGTTTGCACTGGCATCGCCCATGGCTCAAAAGCCCACCTGTATCCCTGGCAGCCTTCACCTATCTGCGGCTCCCTCCCTGCCTGACCGCCAGTCATTCCATGCAGATTTCTTTTGACCTGAAGCCGGAAATTTACAAGCAGCTACCAATGTGCAGACTACCCTTATCAACAACTATGAATGACCCAAGGGTGAGCCTCCTACAACATAGACTTTGAGCTTTAACAGACAGGCCTAGTTAAACACAGCTGCAGTATAGTACACCGGGGGCTGGATTTTCCTCCGCTATCTGAAACGAGGTGGAACAGCAGCAGAAAAGGTGACAAAATCTATCATTGCATTTCCACAAGAGCCCTTCCTCCAGTTCCTTTTCTCATCCATCTGCCCATTACCCATTCCCCAGGACCGTCTGGAGCAAAATGACAATTGGCCCAGGGTGGCAGCGGTAAAGCCCCAATCTCCCTCCAATATGGCCCCCATTCACCTATCTTCACAGGTATCGGTCTGTACCGAAGCCTGCAAGGCTGCAGCTCCTACCACCTTGTGGGGCTCTTCTGTCCCTTCAAGGTCACCCGCTGCCTCTTGTGCTGCAACAGCACCGGTGGAGCTTCCATAGTTGAAGTGGTGGGCTCCCTATTGGTAGGGAGAATCCCACCGGTAGCCCAGCCTGCACGGACCGGGGCAAATGAATCAGGGTTGCAGCATTGTCAGTGGGGTGGGCGGAAAATCCTGCCCTGTCGAAATACTGCCAGGAAGAAGAAAACCCAGCCCAGTACATTATATGCTACAATGCACTGATCGTGAAACCGTGTGTAATCCAATTTACCATAAACTCTACCACGGGATATCGGTTAATAAATTTAACTCACCACAGTACAGTGAGAGACATTGTTACCTGGCCACTCTTTACCATACTGAACCATCCATCTAGCAAATGAGCTCCTTAGGTTTTATTTAACTTACCAACCACAAGCTCGCTGCTTAAAATGACGATCAGGATATGGAGAGACTTCATTTTGTACAGCTGCAAGGATCATTTACGTTGCTGTCCCACTGGACTCTAATACTCTGCTGATTACTTTGGACTCAGAAATGAGACGTCAAATGCATGCCCCTTTTCACAATCTCATTGCATTATTCCACCGATGTTTGTCTCTGGTTCACTTATTAACTTCATTTGCAGTATGTTTTCAATAGGGAGAAGAATCATTAACTCTACTGCTGTTTTGGTTTGTGTTTTCCTCATTCTGTAACTCCCCTCCCCGCCACCACCCCTTCCCCATATCCCATGAGGACACAGACCACAGATTCCTAACCACCTCTGGCAGCCTATCTGACTAAGGGAGGAGGCATCACAACCAAATCCTATCCTCACTCAGCAAGGGTTTCGTATGTAGCCATAGCTACCCTGCAGCGATCTATTGAAAGGCACATGCACTATCCAGTAGGGATCACTGGATAGCTTGGGGGCAGAAAACAGGACTCATTTTTATTTTCCCGAGTTTTGAGCTCATGAAGCCGATTGTAGCAGCTCCACTGCTCATTGCCCTATTGAGATTGGACAAGTGGGGTGAGAATTGATCTGTTCGGTTGGATCCATTACGCTGGATTCGCTAAGCTGGTTAAATTGGACTGAATCTACCATCTTGGATCGGTCACACTGGATCCATTACACTGGATCTGTTGCAGTGGGTGTGTCATGTTGGGTCCATTATACTGGATCCCTACCCCTTTTAGTACCTGCCCAATTTTCCAACACTTCCCAAAAGGGACCTGTGCAGTTAAATTCAGTGATAGTGATGAACTGACCTCATATATCCTATTTTCCGCCATTACTGCCTCATTAGTATAAACCACAAATCAGGCCCATATAAAACAGGCACTCAGCGTTTCTAGACAGTGAGGAAAAAGCAGTAGCTGATTTAAGGGGTTCAACAGGTACTTTAAAAAGATTTAGGAAACTTCTCTTCTATTCTTTATAGCTGCAGACAACTGCCTTACGATCTACTTTTGCCTTCTACAGTGAGGCTCCCAAGTCCTTCAATTCCAAAGAGATCATAACAGGCTTCCCAAAGTGAATTCCCCAATGTTTTTGTTTATTGGACAAAGAGAGGGAGCAAAAGTGGGAGGCCAGGTGGGTCAGTTAGCACAGGAGGTTCGTCACACCCACTAATAACCTCACGCCGTGTCATATCTTCGGAGAGCACATAACACACAACCTGTAAGACGGCTGCAGGTTCCGGAATTTCCTGATCTGCTGGTCAAGTAACCTGCTCTTTATTAAACAGCACTAGCTGTAGTAACACAGGCGTCCACAGTGTGGAGCTAGACATTACACTTCTCCCTCCTTAATGAAGAAGTTATTCTAACAAACAATCTTCATACATAACTTGCATGGTTTTGCCATATTTACAAATCAAGCTTAGCCACTTGTTTTCTGTTTCAAAGAGGATACCTTCACTCGCGAACAGAACCTTCCGAACATGAGAATTTAAACTCATTCGAGGCTGATCCTGAGGGAAGATTTCCTCCAAGGGGTGCCCTTGATTTTCATTTGAACTCTCTCTAATTTCAGACTGTTTGTTGTCCTGACTCGGACTCAGACTTAAACTCTGACTTTCTCTTGGATTTGTTTCCAATACATTGGATGTAGGGTATGCTGCTGGTGTATCAAAACTATCTGATGAGTCAGAAATAATTGAATCACTCCCACTCTCAACTGCTTCCATGTCTGTGGGTAAAATATGATCAATGTGAACAAACCTAACCTGTCCATTATCAAACATCTTGACCAAATATGTGCGAGGACCACATATCTTCACCACTCTTCCTGGTAACCACTTTACCCATTTAAGGTGATGGTTCTTCACTCTCACCTTCTGATTTAATTTCACACTTCTCTCTTTTACTCTACCTCTATCATGATTCTCTTTCTGTCTTAATTGTGTCTCTTCTGCGGACTGTGCCAAATTTGGTTTTAACAACGAGAATCTGGTTCATGGCTGTCGTTTGAGAAATAACTGCTGTTGTTCTACCAGTAGTTGTGTGAGGAGTATTACGATACGTAATTAGAATATTAGCCAATCTATGGTCCAATGACAACTGTCGTTTCTTTGGATTTGGATCCAACATTTGTTTGAGGAGGGCACATTTTACAATTTGTACAGTGCGCTTTGCTGCACCATTCGAAGCAAGGTGGTACAACTTGCATTTATATAGTGCCTTAATGTAGAAAAATGTTCCAAATCGCTTCACAATAAAAGGGAAACTAAGCTAATTCAAGGAAATAGCAAGAGGCGTGACCAAAAACTTTGTCAAAGTGGTAGATACTAAGGAGGGTCTTAGGCATGTGTCCTAGCGGTTGAAGGAAGTCACCAATGTTGGGACAAAGTGAAGAGGGGATGTACAAGAGGCCAGAGTCAGAAGCATGAAGAGATCAGAGGGGATATACAGATAGGGAGCGATGAGGCCATATGGAGATAAACCAAGCACTAGGATTTATTTCTAGCGGTATAGAATTGAAAAGTAGGGAAGTTATGCTAAAACTGTATCGAACCTTGGTAGGACCACACTTGAGTACTGCGTACAGTTCTGGTCGCCATATTATAAAAAGGATATACAGGCACTGGAGAGGGTGCAGAGAAGATTTATAAGGATGATACCAGAAATGGATATCAGGAAAGGATGAACAAGCTGGTCTCTTTTATAAGATTGTCACCAAGTGGAAGCAAGTCGAGGATGACTTTCTTCCACTCTAAAAGTGAGTTATCAGGTGACTGAGGAGTCCAATGTGGGACTTACAGTCTGTCACAGACAGTGGTTGAGGGAAAGGGCGGGTGGGGAGCCTGGTTTGCCGCACGCTCCTTCCGCTGTCTGCGCTTGGTTTCTGCATGCTCTCGGCAATGAGACTTGAGGTGCTCAGTGCTCTCCCGGATGTTCTTCCTCCAGTTTGGGCGGTCGTGGGCCAGGGATTCCCAGGAGTTGGTGGGGATGTTGCACTTTGTCAAGGAGAATTTGTGGGTGTCCATGAAGCGTTTCCTCTGCCCATCTGGGGCTCGTTTGCCATGTCGAAGCTCCACGTAGAGCACTTGCTTTTGGAGTCTTGTGTCGGGCATGCAGACGACATGACCGGCCCAATGGAGCTGATCGAGCATGGTCAGTGCTTCAATGCTGGGAATGTTGGCCTGAGCGAGAACACTGAAATTGGTGCGTCTGTCCTGCCAATGGATTTGCAGGATCTTGTGGAGGCAGCATTGGTGGTACTTCTTTGAGGTGTCTGCTATATATAGTCCACGTCTCTGAGCCATATAGAAGGGCAGGTATCACTACTGCCCTGTAGACCACGAGCTTGATGCCGGATTTGAGGTCCTGGTCTTCAAACACTCTCTTCTTCAGGTGACCAAAGGCTGTGCTGGCACAGTGAAGGTGGTGTTGGATCTCATCATCAATGTCTGCCCTTGTTAATATTAGGCTCCCAAGGTATGGAAAATGGACCACGTTATCCAAGGCTGCGCTGTGCATTTTGGTAATCGGTGGGCAGTGTGGTGGGATCAGGTTGGTAGAGGACCTTTGTCTTACGGATGTTTAGCATAAGGCCTATGCTCTCGTACGCCTCGGTGAAGGTGTTGACGATGGCTTGGAGTTTGGCCTCCGAGTGTGCGCAGACGCAAGCATCATCTGTATACTGTAATTTGATGGCAGAGGATGGGACGTCCTTGGATCTGGCCTGGAGGCGGCGGTTGAACAGATTCCCATCTGTTTGAATAATTTAGCTCCACTCTGGCAGGGAACTTGCTCAGAGCGAGATGTAGCATTGCAGCAAGGAAGATCAAAAAGAGCATTGGTGTGATGACGCAGCCTTGCTTGACCGGTCGTGGATTGTGTGTGTGGTGGATCCATTGGTCAGGATCACAGCTTGCATGTCATCGTGGAGCAAACGGAGAATGATGACAAACTTTTGAGGGCAACCAAAATGGAGGAGGATGCTCCATAATCCCTCACAGTTAACAGTGTCAAAGGCCTTTGTGAGGCCAAAGAAGGCCATGTACAAGGGTTGGTGCTGTTCCCTGCATTTCTCTTGCAGTTGTCACGCGGTGAAGATCATGTCCGTTGTACCCCTTAGTGGACAGATTCTTCATTGCAACTCTGGGAGAAGACGATTGAGGATTCTTGCAATTATTTTCCCTGTGGCCAACAGCAGGGAGATTCCTCTGTAGTTACCGCAGTCGGATTTGTCCCCTTATTTGAAGATCGTCATGATTACGGCATCCCCGAGATCTCCTGGCATGCTCTCCTCCTTCCAGATAAGAGAAATGAGGTCATGTATTCATGCCAAAAGTGCTTTTAGCCTATATGTGACTCCAGACCTACAGCAATGTGGTAGACTCTTAACTGCCCCTCTGAAATGGCCCAGCATGCCACTCAGTTTTCAAGAAGGTGGCTCACCAGTGCCTCTGTATCACCTTATCAATGGGCAATTAGGGATGGGCAATAAATGCCGGCTTTGCCAGCAATGCCCACAGCCCATGCATGAATTTAAAAAAATGACCCCCTCTTCCTGTATAACATCACCTGCCATTAAGTAGGTGCACCCCTTTAAATTTGAGCTGCAGCCAACTTTCTTGCATTGTGCATTATACCAGCAACTATCACAAACCCAAACAATGTCAGGTTGTTATGGGACAAGCAGACTGTGGGCAATCAGCGTAATGCCCTTTTAGTCAGTTTTGTGTGAACAGCTCACTTTTCCCTCCTTCACTTCATCAGTTTCACAAAATGGGCCACTCCAGACTTCAGGATAGGGGGAAATGAATCAGCCTTTTCATAGATTTTACTGCATAGAAACTGGCCAGGGGAGGGCAGCAGCAGCCAAGTTCATGGCACCGTGGCTGGCTCTGTTGCACAGGAGGGCAGGAAAAAGAGTGGAAGAGTGATAGTGATAGGGGATTCAATTGTAAGGGGAATAGATAGGCGTTTCTGCGGCCGCAACCGAGACTCCAGGATGGTATGTTGCCTCCCTGGTGCAAGGGTCAAGGATGTCTCGGAGCGGGTGGAGGACATTCTAAAAAGGGAGGGAGAACAGCCAGTTGTCGTGGTGCACGTTGGTACCAATGACATAGGTAAAAAAAGGGATGAGTTCCTACGAAATGAATTTAAGGAGCTAGGAGCTAAATTAAAAAGTAGGACCTCAAAAGTAGTAATCTCGGGATTGCTACCAGTGCCACGTGCTAGTCAGAGTAGGAATCGCAGGATAGCTCAGATGAATACGTGGCTTGAGCAATGGTGCAGCAGGGAGGGATTCAAATTCCTGGGGCATTGGAACCGGTTCTGGGGGAGGTGGGACCAGTACAATCCGGACGGTCTGCACCTGGGCAGAATCGGAACCAATGTCCTCGGGGGAGTGTTTGCTAGTGCTGTTGGGGAGGAGTTAAACTAATATGGCAGGGGGATGGGAACCAATGCAGGGAAATAGAGGGAAACAAAAAGGAGGCAAAAACAAAAGACAGAAAGGAGATGAGGAAAAGTGGAGGGCAGAGAAACCCAAGGCAAAGAACAAAAAGGGCCATTGTACAGCAAAATTCTAAAAGGACAGAGGGTGTTAAAAAAAACAAGCCTAAAGGCTTTGTGTCTTAATGCAAGGAGTATCCGCAATAAGGTGGATGAATTAACTGTGCAAATAGATGTTAACAAATATGATGTGATTGGGATTACGGAGACGTGGCTCCAGGATGAGCAGGGCTGGGAACTCAACATCCAGGGGTATTCAACATTCAGGAAGGATAGAATAAAAGGAAAAGGAGGTGGGGTAGCATTGCTGGTTAAGGAGGAGATTAAGGCAATAGTTAGGAAGGACATTAGCTTGGATGATGTGGAATCTATATGGGTAGAGCTGCAGAACACCAAAGGGCAAAAAACGTTAGTGGGAGTTGTGTACAGACCTCCAAACAGTAGTAGTGATGTTGGGGAGGGCATCAAACAGGAAATTAGGGGTGCGTGCAATAAAGGTGCAGCAGTTATAATGGGTGACTTTAATATGCACATAGATTGGGCTAACCAAACTGGAAGCAATACGGTGGAGGAGGATTTTCTGGAGTGCATAAGGGATGGTTTTTTAGACCAATATGTCGAGGAACCAACTAGGGGGGAGGCCATCTTAGACTGGGTGTTATGTAATGAGAAAGGATTAATTAGCAATCTCGTTGTGCGAGGCCCCTTGGGGAAGAGTGACCATAATATGGTGGAATTCTGCATTAGGATGGAGAATGAAACAGTTAATTCAGAGACCATGGTCCAGAACTTAAAGAAGGCTAACTTTGAAGGTATGAGGCGTGAATTGGCTGAGATGGATTGGCGAATGATACTTAAGGGGTTGACTGTGGATGGGCAATGGCAGACATTTAGAGACCGCATGGATGAACTACAACAATTGTACATTCCTGTCTGGCATAGAAATAAAAAAGGGAAGGTGGCTCAACCGTGGCTATCTAGGGAAATCAGGGATAGTATTAAAGCCAAGGAAGTGGCATACAAATTGGCCAGAAATAGCAGCGAACCTGGGGACTGGGAGAAATTTAGAACTCAGCAGAGGAGGACAAAGGGTTTGATTAGGGCAGGGAAAATGGAGTATGAGAAGAAGCTTGCAGGGAACATTAAGACGGATTGCAAAAGTTTCTATAGATATGTAAAGAGAAAAAGGTTAGTAAAGACAAATGTAGGTCCCCTGCAGTCAGAATCAGGGGAAGTCATAACGGGGAACAAAGAAATGGCGGACCAATTGAACAAGTACTTTGGTTCGGTATTCACGAAGGAGGACACGAACAACCTTCCGGTTATAAAAGGGGTCGGGGGGTCTAGTAAGGAGGAGGAACTGAGGGAAATCCTTATTAGCCGGGAAATTGTGTTGGGGAAATTGATGGGATTGAAGGCCGATAAATCCCCAGGGCCTGATGGACTGCATCCCAGAGTACTTAAGGAGGTGGCCTTGGAAATAGTGGATGCGTTGACAGTCATTTTCCAACATTCCATTGACTCTGGATCAGTTCCTATGGAGTGGAGGGTAGCCAATGTAACCCCACTTTTTAAAAAAGGAGGGAGAGAGAAAACAGGGAATTATAGACCGGTCAGCCTGACATCAGTAGTGGGTAAAATGATGGAATCAATTATTAAGGATGTCATAGCAGTGCATTTGGAAAGAGGTGACATGATAGGTCCAAGTCAGCATGGATTTGTGAAAGGGAAATCATGCTTGACAAATCTTCTGGAATTTTTTGAGGATGTTTCCAGTAGAGTGGATAAGGGAGAACCAGTTGATGTGGTATATTTGGACTTTCAGAAGGCGTTCGACAAGGTCCCACACAAGAGATTGATGTGCAAAGTTAGAGCACATGGGATTGGGGGTAGTGTACTGACATGGATTGAGAACTGGTTGTCAGACAGGAAGCAAAGAGTAGGAGTAAATGGGTACTTTTCAGAATGGCAGGCAGTGACTAGTGGGGTACCGCAAGGTTCTGTGCTGGGGCCCCAGCTGTTTACACTGTACATTAATGATTTAGATGAGGGGATTAAATGTAGTATCTCCAAATTTGCGGATGACACTAAGTTGGGTGGCAGTGTGAGCTGCGAGGAGGATGCTGTGAGGCTGCAGAGCGACTTGGATAGGTTAGGTGAGTGGGCAAATGCATGGCAGATGAAGTATAATGTGGATAAATGTGAGGTTATCCACTTTGGTGGTAAAAACAGAGAGACAGACTATTATCTGAATGGTGACAGATTAGGAAAAGGGGAGGTGCAAAGAGACCTGGGTGTCATGGTACATCAGTCATTGAAGGTTGGCATGCAGGTGCAGCAGGCGGTTAAGAAAGCAAATGGCATGTTGGCCTTCATAGCAAGGGGATTTGAGTACAGGGGCAGGGAGGTGTTGCTACAGTTGTACAGGGCATTGGTGAGGCCACACCTGGAGTATTGTGTACAGTTTTGGTCTCCTAACCTGAGGAAGGACATTCTTGCTATTGAGGGAGTGCAGCGAAGGTTCACCAGACTGATTCCCGGGATGGCGGGACTGACCTATCAAGAAAGACTGGATCAACTGGGCTTGTATTCACTGGAGTTCAGAAGAATGAGAGGGGACCTCATAGAAACATATAAAATTCTGACGGGGTTAGACAGGTTAGATGCAGGAAGAATGTTCCCAATGTTGGGGAAGTCCAGAACCAGGGGTCACAGTCTAAGGATAAGGGGTAAGCCATTTAGGACCGAGATGCGGAGGAACTTCTTCACCCAGAGAGTGGTGAACCTGTGGAATTCTCTACCACAGAAAGTTGTTGAGGCCAATTCACTAAATATATTCAAAAAGGAGTTAGATGAGGTCCTTACTGCTAGGGGGATCAAGGGGTATGGCGAGAAAGCAGGAATGGGGTACTGAAGTTGAATGTTCAGCCATGAACTCATTGAATGGCGGTGCAGGCTAGAAGGGCCGAATGGCCTACTCCTGCACCTATTTTCTATGTTTCTATGTTTCTATGGCCATTCAGCCCATCAGTTCTATGCTCCACATGTTGACCAATGATGAGTGAGATCGGGCGGTGTGCAGAACCAGCAACGCACCAGATCTGGTCATTTCCCGATAGCGCCCTAAATTAAAATTGCCCCCCAATGTACCTCAGGTCTGTGCTTAACCCCAGCCAGCCTCCAACAGCTTGCGGTCTTTATATGGGCTTTGACCCCAGGGCCTGCATCACCCTTATTTGTGACCCTCCACAATGCAAACCATGGCAACACAGAGGGGAGTGGATTTCACCAGGAGCTGAAATGCAGATGCAGAAAATCTCTCAACAAGTAAGGGGCAAGTTTGTTTAAAGCTTACCAAAGTCTTCACGAACTGTGGTGATCAAAATTTGTTTCCAGAATTCAGTCCGTAAATTGATACGAATCTGTGGAGATCGAAAACGGTTAGTTTGCAGAATTAAGTTCTTAAACTCATCAAATTATAACCAAAGAAATCATTCTTCTTCACAATATCAGGGAAAAGTTATCGAGGAGGCAAAGAGTGACTTCAGACTGTGAGTAAACGAAAGAAGGAATTCTTAGTTGGGAAGGACACCATGTATGGAAATGGTTTGACAGCGAGATTCCCCTTCAGATTGAACAGGAATAGTCACATAAATAAAACAAAGACAGGGAGATGAGGCTGAGAGCCAGCAATGCCTCCCTGTTTCCCCGTTTCCATGGGAATGCTCGCATGCAGAGGTCCGGGCCCAGGTCTGCCCCTTTGAAGAAGGCCCAGATAATCCTGGAGTGACATCAATTGCTCATTGGCCCAGTTTCAATCAGTTCCCTCTTACTTCCTATCATTAGCAACACCTAATCTCCATGTGTCAGAAGGCATTGTTGAAAGAAACCAGAGAGATGCACAGGGCAGTGGGTACAGTAATGGAAAGTTCATATAAAGAGAGCCCTAATTAAAGGAATATCCATTGCAATTCAGGCTATAAGGCAGACCGCGGGAACAAATTGAATGAAAATAGGCCAGGAATTCGGTATCATCCTGTTTGGGTGTTAACTTTTCAAATCGTGAAAAAGTAGTGGCAGGGGCTAATGATTCTGAGGTTCCACTAAATTGGCTGTTAGCGATCCAGAAAAGCACTGGAATGCTAAATCGAGTGCTAATGACCTCAGTAGGGCGCTACAGGGGCTCTACCAGCAGAGCGATAATGAATTTCAGGTGCAATATAATCGGGAATGATCATTCACACTGGCTCCTTCCAGCTCTTAAAGGGGAGGTTCCTTCATTGTGCAGATCCTCATTATCAACATTGCTGGCCGTGAAGGTGCCCTGCAACCAACTGAATCCCTTGATCGTCATGGCTGATCCGAATCCCAGGGAGAGAGCTCATTGTTTCAGCAACCAGGCACTGGAGGCATTGGTGGCAGGAGTGGAACGAAGAAGGGCAGTGCTGTTTCCGGACACTGGAAGGAGGCCATTGCCCCGGGTCTTCAAGGTAATGTGGAGGGAAGTGGCCCAGGAGGTCTCAGTAGCATGGTCGTCCGGAGCCTGACACAGTGCCGCAAGAAATTCAACGACCTCACTCAGATGGTCAAGGTGAGTAGATGCTTCAACATGATGCTTCTGCATACCAGCATCTGCACCTCAGTCTGTACACACTGCACAAAGCACCACATCCCCACCACTCACCCACCAAGCACCTCCACCTACTAAAGTTCACATTCACATCTCACGCCTTGCCTACAATCACAGCTGTTCAGCTATGGCAGGCACATCTCCCAAACACATAGCTGGACTCTGAGTCACACACATTTGCTTTTCTTGCAGGCCAAGGTGGCCCACAATAGGAGGGAGCAGCAGAGAACAGGCGGGAGTGAACCTCAGCTCCAGCAGCTGTCAGACATCGAGGAGCGAGTGTTGTGACTCATTGGGTGGCAGGTGGTGTGCACTGTGGCCGTGGCGATGTCGACCCCCTTGAAGGCAACAATGGTGTCTTCATCCCCTCTCCTTCTCTCATCCCACTTCCCCCTCACACCACAAGCCTTTCTCACTTTCCAGCTCTTGATACTGTCTGCTTTCCTTGCTCCATTCCTGCCCCATGCCCTCACCTTAACTGAGTCTTGTGCGTTTATGCTTTCAGCTAATCAGCAACCAGATGACCAGCCTATCCTTAAACCTCCCAGTGAGAGGGAGGCAAGAGAAGAGGAAGAGGAGCAAAGCACCATGTCACTGCATCTCCCACCCGCAGGCACCACCTCAGATACTGGCACAACACGATCTTTAGAGGCAAGTTTAGTAGCGGGGTCAGCACTGGGTGATGCACCGGGAATGAGCGGGCGGCAGCAAGGCCAGGGGCAAAGGGCAGCTCAGTTGCCAGCCCCCGGGTGGGCGAGTTCGACTCAGACGATGACTTTGATGGGGAGGCGTTCACAAGAAGGGTGATGGCCATGTACTCTGAGATGAGAGATGCAATGGTAAGGGTGCCTAAGAGCCTATCAGCAGTGGCAAGGAGCATGGAGGAGTCTGCCTCCAACATTGCACAGAGCTCTGCGCATACCATGGAGCCCATCAGTTCCACTCTGCAGAGGATGGTGGACTCCCAGAGAGACCGTGTGGATTCAAACCTCATGGCGTGTGTCATGGGCATTGTGGCAGCTTCCATTGCAGCGCAGGCGGAAACCACGCAACGTCTTAGTGCTGTAATGCAGACAATGCTTCGTGGCATCGAGTCTCAGACTGCTCTCATGCAGTCTCAGCTGGATGCCACACAAGCTCTGATAGCTGCCATCATCGCTGAATCCAGTAGGAATCTCACAGTGTCGCAGCAGGCCACCAATCTGTGGTCCAGCAGATTGGGGGGATGCTGAGGTGCTGCCCCGGGGGAGTGCCAGTGTGTCAGTGGAGCAGGAATCTGCTGTCCTCTTTCAATATGACAGCATTCCTGATCCCACCACTGCCAGTCCGCCATTGCACTTGTCGCTGCCTGTCATCCAGCCAGCCCAGACTGCTGCTGCCCAGCCTGAGGTGGTGCAGTCTGCAGCCGGGCCTTCTAGGCCCAGAGCTGGTCGAGGGCCTTCTGCAAGGCCATCTGTAGTCTCTGGCACCGACACTCAGCAGCCTTCCACCAGCCCTGTTGCAGCCACTGAATAGGAGCAGTACATTAGCAAAAGCACTGTAAAGAGGGGAAGTAAGATTTTGCACAAGGGTGATTAGTGAATATTGTTGCATATATGTCGTTACTAAATTTAGATATTTATTAATGGAATGTGACAGATTTGTTACTGTGTCTCATTTCAGCTTTGGCTGTGATAGGGAATGAGAAATTGATGGAATGATGGGGACGTGCAGAGCAACCGGGAAGTGGTCACGAATTCATTGGAACCAAAGTCTAATGAGGCAGTCACTGACTACTGAGTGGTTGCCTCCTCCCTCGCTGCTGTACGTGCTCCTGTTCCTCCACCTCCTCCTCCTGAGGTGGGGCGGCAATGCCTGGTGGCAGTGGCTGCGCCCTCATGAAGGCCAAGTTGTACAGAATGCAGCAGACGGCGACGAAAAGGGGGAGTGCCAGTGTGTCAGTACTCAGCCGAGTACTGGAGGGCTCCACCCAAGAGGTTCAATGGTCTGCTCAATGATGCTGGGCAGGAGTGTTGGGGTCGCAGAGGGGAGTTATGAGCCAGGGGAAGAGCGGATAGGGGCGAGCTTGATGTCAATCATAGAATCATGGTAAAATGATGACACAGAAGTAGGCCATTCAGCCCATCGTGTGCGTGTCGGTCGAAGAAGAGTTGCCCAGCCTAATCCCACCTTCCAGCATTAGGTCCGTAGCCCTGTAGGTTACGGCTCTTTAAGTGCACGTGATGAGGGTTTCTGCCTCGACCACCCTTTCAGGCAGTGAGTTCCCACCATCCTCTTGGTGAAGAAATGTTTCCTTATCTCCCCTTTAATCCTTCTACAACTCTTTAAATCTATGCCCCTGGTTATTGACCCCCTATGCTAAGGGAAATAGGTCCTTCCTATCCACTCTATCTAAGCTCCTCATAATTTTACACACCTCAATAAGGTCTCCCCTCAGCCTCCTCTGTTCCAACAAAAACCTCCGCCTATCCAATTTTTCCTCATAGCTAAAATTCTCTAGTCCAGGCAACACCCTTAAAAATCTCCTCTGTACCCTCTCGAGTGCAATCACATCTTTCTTGTAATGTGTGCATGCAGTACTTAGCTGTGGCCTCACGAGTGTTGTATACAGTTCTAGCATAACCACCCTGCTCTTGTATTTTATGCCTCGGCTAATAAAGGCAAGTATTCCCTTTTTGCCTTGTTGCCCCTCCCCAAATGAATTACCTCACACTTTTCTGGATTGAATTCCATTTTCCACTTTTCTGCCCAACTGACCAGTCCATCAATATCTTCCTGCAGTCGAGAGTTTTCCTCCTCACACAGCCAATTTTTGTATCATCTACAAACTTCTTTACAATGGCCCCTATATTTAAGTCTAAATTATGTATACTACAAAAAGCAAGGGACCGAGTACTGAGCCCTGTGGAACCCTAGAAACAGCCTTACAGACACAAAAACACCCCTCTACCATTACCCTTTGCTTCCTGCCACTGAGCCAATTTTGGATCCAAGACACTGTTCCTCAGTGAAATAGATGT
Organism: Pristiophorus japonicus; assembly: GCF_044704955.1. Classification (NCBI taxonomy): domain Eukaryota; kingdom Metazoa; phylum Chordata; class Chondrichthyes; family Pristiophoridae; genus Pristiophorus; species Pristiophorus japonicus. The sequence goes on from NC_091988.1 coordinate 112,629,072, forward strand.
GGGAGAACTGCTCCCGGAATACCCTGGGAGTGTAAGGCCATGTATGAGAGCCTGGTTGGCCCTCCTCCCAATGGCCACGTGTTGCAATCTTTCTGTCTGCCTCCGCTGCCTCCGATGTTGATGCTGGAGAGCAAGGTCCAGTGTCCCTGACATTGATGCTGGAGGGCATGGTCCAATGTCTGACGTTGATGCTGGGGGGCGAGGTCCGGCGTCTCTGACGTTGATGCTGGAGGGCAAGGTCCAGTGTCTCTGACGTTGATGCTGGAGGGCATGGTCCAATGTCTGACGTTGATGCTGGGGGGCGAGGTCCAGTGTCTCTGACGTTGATGCTGGGGGGCGAGGTCCAGTGTCTCTGACGTTGATGCTGGGGGGCAAGGTCCAGTGTCTGACGTTGATGCTGGGGGGCGAGGTCCAGTGTCTCTGACGTTGATGCTGGGGGGCAAGGTCCAGTGTCTGACGTTGATGCTGGAGGGCGAGGTCCAGTGTCTCTGACGTTGATGCTGGGGGGCGAGGTCCAGTGTCTCTGACGTTGATGCTGGGGGGCAAGTTCCAATGTCTGACGTTGATGCTGGGGGGCGAGGTCCAGTGTCTCTGACGTTGATGCTGGAGGGCATGGTCCAATGTCTGACGTTGATGCTGGGGGGCGAGGTCCAGTGTCTGACGTTGATGCTGGGGGGCGAGGTCCGGCGTCTCTGACGTTGATGCTGGAGGGCATGGTCCAATGTCTGACGTTGATGCTGGAGGGCGAGGTCCAGTGTCTGACGTTGATGCTGGGGGGCAAGGTCTAGTGTCTCTGACGTTGATGCTGGAGGGCAAGGTCTAGTGTCTCTGACGTTGATGCTGGGGGGCGAGGTCCGGCGTCTCTGACGTTGATGCTGGAGGGCGAGGTCCAGTGTCTCTGACGTTGATGCTGGAGAGCGAGGTCCAGTGTCTCTGACGTTGATGCTGGAGGGCATGGTCCAATGTCTGATGTTGATGCTGGGGGGCGAGGTCCAGTGTCTCTGACGTTGATGCTGGAGGGCGAGGTCCAGTGTCTCTGACGTTGATGCTGGGGGGCGAGGTCCAATGTCTGACGTTGATGCTGGGGGGCGAGGTCCAGTGTCTCTGACGTTGATGCTGGAGGGCGAGGTCCAGTGTCTCTGACGTTGATGCTGGAGGGCGAGGTCCAGTGTCTCTGACGTTGATGCTGGAGGGCGAGGTCCAGTGTCCCTGACGTTGATGCTGGAGGGCGAGGTCCAGTGTCTCTGACGTTGATGCTGGAGGGCGAGGTCCAGTGTCTCTGACGTTGATGCTGGAGGGCGAGGTCCAGTGTCTGACGTTGATGCTGGAGGGCGAGGTCCAGTGTCTCTGACGTTGATGCTGGAGGGCGAGGTCCAGTGTCTCTGACGTTGATGCTGGGGGGCGAGGTCCAGTGTCTCTGATGTTGATGCTGGAGGGCAAGGTCCAGTGTCCCTGACGTTGATGCTGGAGGGCGAGGTCCAGTGTCTGACGTTGATGCTGGAGGGCGAGGTCCAGTGTCCCTGATGTTGATGCTGGAGGGCGAGGTCCAGTGTCTGACGTTGATGCTGGAGGGCGAGGTCCAGTGTCTGACGTTGATGCTGGAGGGCGAGGTCCAGTGTCTGACGTTGATGCTGGGGGGCGAGGTCCAGTGTCTGACGTTGATGCTGGGGGGCGAGGTCCAGTGTCTCTGACGTTGATGCTGGAGGGCGAGGTCCAGTGTCTGACATTGATGCTGGGGGGCGAGGTCCAGTGTCTCTGACGTTTATGCTGGAGGGCGAGGTCCAGTGTCTGACGTTGATGCTGGGGGGCGAAGTCCAGTGTCTCTGACGTTGATGCTGGAGGGCGAGGTCCAGTGTCTGACATTGATGCTGGAGGGCGAGGTCCAGTGTCTCTGACGTTGATGCTGGAGGGCAAGGTCCAGTGTCCCTGACGTTGATGCTGGAGGGCGAGGTCCAGTGTCTGACGTTGATGCTGGAGGGCGAGGTCCAGTGTCTGACGTTGATGCTGGAGGGCGAGGTCCAGTGTCTGAAGTTGATGCTGGGGGGCAAGGTCCAGTGTCCCTGACATTGATGCTGGAGGGCGAGGTCCAGTGTCCCTGACGTTGATGCTGGGGGGCGAGGTCCAGTGTCTGACGTTGATGCTGGAGGGCGAGGTCCAGTGTCCCTGATGTTGATGCTGGGGGGCGAGGTCCAGTGTCCCTGATGTTGATGCTGAAGGGCGAGGTCCAGTGTCTGACGTTGATGCTGGAGGGCGAGGTCCAGTGTCTGCCGTTGATGCTGGAGGGCGAGGTCCAGTGTCCCTGATGTTGATGCTGGAGGGCGAGGTCCAGTGTCTGACGTTGATGCTGGAGGGTGAGGTCCAGTGTCCCTGATGTTGATGCTGAAGGGCAAGGTCCAGTGTCCCTGACGTTGATGCTGGAGGGCGAGGTCCAGTGTCCCTGACGTTGATGCTGGGGGGCGAGGTCCAGTGTCTGACGTTGATGCTGGAGGGCGAGGTCCAGTGTCTGACGTTGATGCTGGAGGGCGAGGTCCAGTGTCCCTGATGTTGATGCTGGAGGGCGAGGTCCAGTCTCTGACGTTGATGCTGGAGGGTGAGGTCCAGTGTCCCTGATGTTGATGCTGAAGGGCAAGGTCCAGTGTCTCTGACGTTGATGCTGGAGGGCGAGGCCCAGTGTCTGACATTGATGCTGGAGGGTGAGGTCCAGTGTCTCTGACGTTGATGCTGGAGGGTGAGGTCCAGTGTCTGACGTTGATGCTGGAGGGTGAGGTCCAGTGTCTCTGATGTTGATGCTGGAGGGCGAGGTCCAGTGTCTGACGTTGATGCTGGAGGGTGAGGTCCAGTGTCTCTGATGTTGATGCTGGAGGGCGAGGTCCAGTGTCTGACGTTGATGCTGGAGGGTGAGGTCCAGTGTCTCTGATGTTGATGCTGGAGGGCAAGGTCCAGTGTCTCTGACGTTGATGCTGAAGGGCAAGGTCCAGTGTCTCTGACGTTGATGCTGGAGGGCGAGGCCCAGTGTCTGACATTGATGCTGGAGGGCGAGGTCCAGTGTCTCTGATGTTGATGCTGGAGGGCGAGGTCCAGTGTCTGACGTTGATGCTGGGGGGCGAGGTCCAGTGTCTCTGACGTTGATGCTGGAGGGCGAGGTCCAGTGTCTGACGTTGATGCTGGAGGGCGAGGTCCAGTGTCTGACGTTGATGCTGGAGGGCGAGGTCCAGTGTCTGACGTTGATGCTGGGGGGCGAGGTCCAGTGTCTGACGTTGATGCTGGGGGGCGAGGTCCAGTGTCTCTGACGTTGATGCTGGAGGGCAAGGTCCAGTGTCCCTGACGTTGATGCTGGAGGGCGAGGTCCAGTGTCCCTGACGTTGATGCTGTGGGGCGAGGTCCAGTGTCTGACGTTGATGCTGGAGGGCGAGGTCCAGTGTCCCTGATGTTGATGCTGGGGGGTGAGGTACAGTGTCCCTGATGTTGATGCTGAAGGGCGAGGTCCAGTGTCTGACGTTGATGCTGGAGGGCGAGGTCCAGTGTCTGACGTTGATGCTGGAGGGCGAGGTCCAGTGTCCCTGATGTTGATGCTGGAGGGCGAGGTCCAGTGTCTGACGTTTATGCTGGAGGGTGAGGTATAGTGTCCCTGATGTTGATGCTGAAGGGCAAGGTCCAGTGTCCCTGACGTTGATGCTGGAGGGCGAGGTCCAGTGTCCCTGACGTTGATGCTGGGGGGCGAGGTCCAGTGTCTGACGTTGATGCTGGAGGGCGAGGTCCAGTGTCCCTGATGTTGATGCTGGAGGGCGAGGTCCAGTGTCTGACGTTGATGCTGGAGGGTGAGGTCCAGTGTCCCTGATGTTGATGCTGAAGGGCAAGGTCCAGTGTCTCTGACGTTGATGCTGGAGAGTGAGGTCCAGTGTCTGACGTTGATGCTGGAGGGCAAGGTCCAGTGTCCCTGATGTTGATGCTGGAGGGCGAGGTCCAGTGTCTCTGACGTTGATGCTAGAGGGCGAGGTCCAGTGTCTGACGTTGATGTTGGGGGGGGGGGGGTGAGGTCCAGTGTCTCTGACATTGATGCTGGAGGACGAGGTCCAGTGTCTCTGACGTTGATGCTGGAGGGCGAGGTCCAGTGTCTGACGTTGATGTTGGGGGGGGGGGGCGAGGTCCAGTGTCTCTGACGTTGATGCTGGAGGACGAGGTCCAGTGTCTCTGACGTTGATGCTGGAGGGCGAGGTCCAGTGTCTCTGACGTTGATGCTGGAGGGCAAGGTCCAGTGTCTCTGACGTTGATGCTGGAGGGCGAGGCCCAGTGTCTCTAACATTGATGCTGGAGGGCGAGGTCCAGTGTCTGACATTGATGCTGGAGGGCGAGGTCCAGCTTCTCTGACGTTGATGCTGCAGGGTGAGGTCCTGTGCCAGTATAGCCCCCATTAATGCTGCAGGCTGAGGTTCTGTGCCAGTACAGCCCCCATTAATGTTGGAGAGCGAGGTCCAGTGCCAGTACAGCCCCCATTAACGTATGGAAATGTTGCACTTTTAAAATCACACCTAAATGAAAGTGAATAATTTTAATGAAGCAGAAGACTCCTGAGAGTGAAAAACGCTGAAAACGGCTGTTTGCCTATCTCAACCTGACAACGCAACATTCTTTGCCACCTACAAATAGACCTGATGTTGTTGCCTTTAAGTCTCACCCCTCCATTGGCCAGCCAACTGCATACCACCTCCTCTTCCTGCCGTTGTTGACGGCAGGCGCTCAGGCAGGGGGCGAGAGGGAATTTCTGATCCAGAGCGGTATCGGGGCGCTGCGTACCAGATGACATCACGATCAACCGAGGGACCGAGGCAGTAAGTTTTACCGCCAGTGCAAAACCGCCAGGGTAGTTCGTGGGCGTCGGTGATTTCGCCACGCCTGGTCGGGAATCCCTTGGCGCCCCGTTACCGCCCCCCACAGGCGCTAACGGGAGGCGCAAAGAAGGCCAATTTCTCCATGGTGAAGTTTACTCTGACAACTCTGGAGAGTGCGCAGGCTGTACTCTGGCCATTCCTACTACACCATGACCTGACTCAATACACCAACGGGCGAACACTGCTCTTGCAACGTTAAATGCGACTCGCAAAGAAGAAGCTGCAAAGAAGATGAAAATCTCCCTTAACCTCATGCTGACACAGCTTCTGATTATAGCTTGTTGTCCCTGTGAGGGAGAAGGCCGTGGTGCTGCTGCACTGAGGACAGTACAGGCCAGGAGCCTGAATATTCGTGCAGCAGCAGTGAAGATGTGGGAGGAGGAGATTCCACTGTTAGTTAATAACTTGGTGGGAAATTCAGAGAACCCCTGCCCCAGCAAGAATGGGAGGAGAAACTGATCCTGCTTTTGTCCGAAACTCTGAAAACAATTGCTAACAAGCTGTGTACATCTCAGTTGAGTGATGAAATAACCCAACAGATCACAATCTCGCACAGTTATTCGCAACAGAAGGGATTTCTATACAAATGCCTTGGGATGGTGCTACATCACTCCGATAGCACAGATATAAAGAAGGAGGTTCAACAAATGCTGCAGAGTGCTCAGCACTGGGAGACCGTTGAGAGAGAGGGCGTGGCTGTTGGAATTGGTTTCTGTTCTGTTGTTAACTATGAAACCACCTTCAGCAACGTCGTGGATTATAGTCATTTCAAGCTCTTGGAGAAGTTCAGAACTTTCCTCCGGGTTCGTAAGGCTGAGTCTGATCTTGAGGTGGATAATGCCAAGAGCACCCTGCTTCTCTGCTCTGGGTATCTGGCACTCAATGCTCCATCCCACCTCTTTTTATCCCGAATAGAGAATCACATTCTGCCACTTCAGAGTGACCACCAATTCAGCCAGCTTGGACAGTGGGTACAGAAGGAATCCAAGGACCTGACTGTGACGTTGGGCCTGATAAAGTCATTAACTCTCATAGCCAGAGCAGTGCATTCCAGTAGTCGGAGATTCCCCATGAATTTCAGCAGGACAACTGAGCTACTGAAGTACATGCAACAAGTTATCAAGGCTGAGCCAACAGAGCTGCTGCAGACTTCTATTCGGTTGTTGCCAATGAATGCCTGCCTCCAGCTGAACCCACCATTAAATGAAGCTCATAACTGCCAGCTAATTCAAAACTACTTGAGTATTTTCAGTTTGGTTCCTGTGGACCCCAACCAGGACCAGGACGGGACATCTGTTAACCCGGAAGGAGGAGAGACTCTGTAACTCTGTACACTGAAAGTATAGCTGCTGTCTACAGTCACCTCAAACACGTTTTGTTCCCTGAGGATCTTCACACCATATTCAAATACATGAAGAAGTGGATATCATCACCGAAGGGTTAGGAAAGAGAGCGAGCAATAGACATGACCTCTAAGCTGCTGACATTCTACTGGCAAGAGTGTGATGCTGAGAATATAATGGCACCAATGGACTTGGGGCTGTTGTTGGTCAGCTGAAGCCACGATGTGGTGCCCGTTGCTTCCTATATGGCAAAGGGCCATGGAGAGTTTACACATCCTACTAAAGATCCAGGCGTGTTCTGAACCTTTGAATCCAGATGAGCAAAATGAGCAGGAAGGGATTCTGAGAAGAATTGGCCAACGATTGACGAGCACTGACACCACAGTCCTCTTTCAAGGATGCTCTGAGCTCGCACAGCTCATTTCCGAGCACTTGCCCCGGGACCAGCTGGCCAACCTTCTCTTTTCTTGACCACTGACCCAGCTGTTCCAATATTATATTGTGAGGAAAGCCGTAGTTAGGCGTCATGGCCCTGAGCTAGAGGATCAGCTCTCAGAGACCCTCGAGGCACTGGACCTTCAAATGGCAGCAATCACACAGCAGGAAGTGACACTGACAGTCCCAGAAACCTTCACTCACCTCACTTCCCAGCATCTCCCGGTCATTGTGTGTTGTTTCCTCAGGTTCCCACTGGACGAGGGTAAGCACCATCAGATCAGCAGCAAAGAGGAATCAACTGGCTATTGCTACATTGAAGCAACTGCTGCAATACATGAATAAATCAGTGCCATTCAAGGTTCTAAATTGGGGGAAGGCCAATTTTACTAGAAGTGATTTAGCAAAAGTGGACTGGAAACAGCTAATTGAAGGTAAATCAGTGCCAGAACAGTGGGAGGCATTCAAGAGGGAGATGCATGGAGTTCAGGGTAAACATGTTCCCACAAAGAGGGTAGGCAGGCTAAGTGAGTGGGCAAAAATTTGGCAGATGGAGTATACAGTTGGAAAGTGTGAGGTCATGCACTTTGGCAGAAAAAACTCAAAGAGCAAGTTATTAATTAAATGGAGAAAAATTACAAAGTGTTGCAGTACAGCGGGATCTGGGGGTACTTGTGCATGATACACAAAAGGTTATTATGCAGGTACAGCAAGTGATCAGGAAGGCCAATGGAATCTTGGCCTTTATTGCAAAGGGGATGGAGTATAAAAGCAGGGAAGTCTTGCTACAGTTATACAGGGTATTGGTGAGGCCACACCTGGAATACTGCGTACAGTTTTGGTTTCCATATTTACAAAAGGATATGCTTGCTTTGGAGGCAGTTCAGAGAAGGTCCACTAGGTTGATTCCAGAGATGAGGGGGTTGACTTATGAGGAAAGGTTGAGTAGGTTGGGCCTCTAATCATTGGAAATCAGAAGAATGAGAGGTGATCTTATCGAAACGTATAAGATTATGAGGGGTCTTGACAAGGTGGATGCAGAGAGGATATTTCCTCATAAGGGAGACTAGAACTAGGGGACATAATCTTAGAATAAGGGGCCGCCCATTTAAAACTGAGATGAAGGAGAAATTTCTTCTCAGAGGGTTGTAAATCTGTGGAATTCGCTGCCTCAGAGAGCTGAGGAGCTGGGTCATTGAATAAATTTAAGACAGTTTCTTAACCGATAAGGGGTTAAGGAGAGCGGGCGGGGAAGTGGACCCAAGTCCATGATCGGATCAGCCATGATTGTATTAAATGGCAGAGCAGGCTCGAGGGGCCGTATGGCCTACTCCTGCTCCTATTTCTTATGTGCTTATGTTAAATCCAATAGGGAATTCCAAAGAAACTTCTTTCCACAAAGAGTGGTGAGAATGTGGAACTTGCTACCACACAGGGTGGTTGAAGCTAATAGCATCGATTCATTTAAGAGGCGGCTAGAGCAGGCAGCAGAAAGAGCGTGCGGCAAACCTGTCCCACCCACCCCTTCCCTCGGCGACTATCTGTCCCGCCTGTGGCAGAGTCTGTGGTTCTCGTATTGGACTGTTCAGCCACCAAAAAACTCACCAGGAGTGGAAGCAAGTATTCCTCGATTCCGAGGGACTGGCTATGATGATAAGATAAGCATAAGAGGGAGAAGGGAATAGCGGGTTACGTTGCTAAATTTAGATGAGAAAAGATGGGAGGAGGCTCGAGTGGAGCATAAACGCTGGCATGGACTGGTTGGGCCCAATGGCCTATTTGTGAGTCCTATATCCGATGTAATCCCTTTCGCTGTTTAACCATCTCCTGCTTTTACTCCTCAACATTACAAGACGCTCTATGTCTTCTCCATGTGTTGTAAATGGCGCTGTTCGGTCGCCGCCTCCAATCATGCACATCTGAAGCCCTTCGCTCGGCAGGTGCTGCCAGATGTCGTTATTTCTCATTCCATCCAATAGAAATCCAGCCTCGCCACGTTATCCAATAAGGAGCTGGGCCTTCCCTCTCTCCGACGCGGGATTGTCCAATGAAAGCTGAAGCTCGTTGCCCCTGAGCTGACCAATCCGAGTCCTGCAGCATGTCAGTGTTGTGAGCGCGCGCGCGGCTTTGCCGTTGGTGAGGCGGCTCGAGCTTGAGCCGGGGAATGACGGCGGGAGCGGAGCATGGGACCTCGGTGCCGGCGTCCGGGGCCCTGACCCACTCCCGGACACTTTTCCTGAGGGACGACGGCGTGCCGCTGTGCTTCTACATCAGCCCGGGCCCCACCAAGGCCTCGCTGTCGCCGCTGATTGTGCACGGGGGCGGGGTGGTGTGCAGGCTCCAGGAGCGCGGCGCCATTTTGCTGACTGGGCCGGGAGCTCGGCCGAGCGGCTACACCCGCGCGCAGTACGTGCTGGACAGCGTGGAGCGGAACCAGCAGCTGGCGCTGGAGGATTACGCGGCGGATCAGCAGCAGCAGCCGCCGTCCCGGCCGGCCCCGCTGCCTCCGTCTCGCGGGGGACCGGCCTGCGCTGCCGGCCGCACGGTCTACACCAGGAAGGAGGACGTCGCCATCTTGATGTACGTGCGGCGCTACGCCGGGCCGCGCGGCGGCGGCGAGGGCTCGGTGCTGGGCAACGCGCTGTGGCGCGAGATGGCGCGCGTGCAGCTGACGGGCCACAGCTGGCAGTCCATGAAGGAGCACTACCTGCGGCGCCTGCGCGGCCGCGACCACCTCTACCAGATCGACAGCCGCTCCGTCATCCCCACCGTCATCTTCCCCGTCAGCGCCGGGGCCGAGCGGGCAGCAGTGGAGGAGGAGGAGGAGGAGGAGGAGGAGGCCGGCCAGCGAGTGTGCCGGCCAGAGGCAGGTAAGCTGGTGAGGGCTGCACGGATTCCTTTTGCAGGATCTTGGCGGAGAACATCGCTGGTGGTATTCCTCCAGCCATTTGAGGTGTCTACTTGCATATGGTCCACGGTCGCTGGCGTGCCCAGCGCCTGGGAGTCCCTGGCCTAAGACCGCCCTAAGTGGAGGAAGAGCATCTGGGAGGGCGCTGAGCACCTCGAGTCTCATCGCAGGGAGCATGCAGAAACCATGTGGAAGGAGCATGCGGCAAACCAGACTCACCGTCCACCCTTTCCTTCAACCACTGTTCCACCTGTGACAGAGACTGTAATTCCCGCATTGGACTGTACAGCCTCCTCGATTTCGAGGGACTTCCTATGAGATGATGCATGCATTCCTCTGCCATTCAAACGGGATTGTTTATTGCCAATGACTCGTCGGGCCAAATTGCGTGTGCGCGAGACAGTCGGCCATTCACCGACCCTGTTCGTGGAGGCTGATTCCTGAGATGAAGGGGTTGTCTTATAAAGAAAGGTTGAGTAGGTTGGACCTATACGCATTGGAGTTTAGAAGAATTTGAGAGGTGATCTTGTTGAAGTGTATAAGATTCTGAGGGGGCTCGACAAGGTAGAAGCAGAGAAGATGTTTCCCTTCGTGGGGAATCTAGAATTAGGGGGCATAGCTTCAGAATAAGGGGCCGCCCATTTAAAACTGAGATGAGGAGGAATTTCTTCAGAGGGTTGTAAATCTGTGGAATTCTCTGCCCCAGAGAGCTGTTGAGATTTGGTCATTGAATATATTTAAGGTGGAGATAGACAAATTTTTGAGTGATAAGGCAGTCCAGGGTTATGTGGAGTGGGTGGGGAAGTGGAGTTTGAGACCAAGATCAGGTCAGCTATAATAAATGGTGGAGCAGGCTCAAATGACTGACGACGACTCCTATTTCTTATGACGCTCTGTCAGTCACCAGCCCTGCGCGGGATAGTCACTATTCTCCAGAATTAGTCGTCATAACTAATTTTTTTTTTGTTGCAATTGTTGGTCTGAGAGATTTCCTCCATCAGTCCCTCCTTTCCCTTGTATTTTTGTTTTTCATTCTTTGTTTTATCCCACTGTAAACCAAATCTATCTCGCGTACAGCAGGCTTTCAAAAGGCCTTTGATAAGGTGCCGCATAATAGATTAATGAATAAGGTCAGAACGTGCGGAGTTGGGGCATGTAGCAGAATGGATAACCAGCCGTCTTTCGGATGAGACATTAAACCGAGGCCCTGTCTGCGCGCTCAGGTGGATGTAAAAGATCCCACGGCACTATTTCAAAGAAGAGCACAGGAGTCATCTGATTCATTGTTTTCTGTTATCCCTGGTGTCCTGGCCAATACTTATCACTCAATCAGCATCACTAAAACAGTTTATCTGGTCACATTGCTGTTTGTGGGAGCTTGCTGTGTGCAAATTGGCTGCTGTGTTTCCTACATTACAACAGTGACTATACTTCAAAAAAGTACTTCATTGGCTGTAAAAGGGTTTTGGGATGTCCGGTGGTCAAGAAAGACGCTGTATAAATGCAGGTCTTTTTCCTATTCTTTTGAGAGCAGGGGTAAAAGGTAGCAATTCAGAGTGGCAGAAGGTGGGTAGTGGTGTTCCACAAGGATCTGTGCTGGGACCAATGTTGTTCACAATGCATTTGAGTAGAGGAGCAGGGAGGTCTTACTGAAGTTGTACAGGGCCTTGGTGAGGCCTCACCTGGAATATTGTGTTCAGTTTTGGTCTCCTAATCTGAGGAAGACATTCTTGCTATTGAGGGAGTGCTGCGAAGGTTCACCAGACTGATTCCAGGGATGGCAGGACTGACACATGAAGAAAGACTGGATTGACTAGGCCTGTATTCACTGGAGTTTAAAAGGATGAGGGGGATCTCATAGAAACATATAACATTCTGACATGACTGGACTCCAGGAAGAATGTTCCCGATGTTGGGGAAGTCCAGAACCAGGGGACACAGTCTAAGGAAAAGGGGTAAGTCATTTAGGAGAAACTTCTTCACCCAGAGTTGTTAACCTGTGGAATTCCCTACCGCAGAGAGTTGTTGATGCCAGTTCATTGGATATATTCAAGAGGGAGTTGGATATGGCCCTTATGGCTAAAGTTATATGGAGAGAAAGCAGGAAAGGGGTACTGAGGTTATCGATCAGCCATGATCTTATTGAATGGTGGTGCAGGCTCTAAAGGCAGAATTACCTATTTTCTATGTTTCTATATTAACGATTTAGATTATGGAATCAAAAACACAATTTCTAAATTTGCAGATGACATCAAATTGGGGGGGTGGATGGAGGCGGGGGGGGAAGTAGTCAATACTGAGGAGGACTGCAACAAATTGCAGGAAGACATTAATAAACTTGCAGAATGGGCAAATAATTGGCAAATGAAATTGAACTTATATTTTAAGAAAAATAGGTCACATTACTTGGATAATATGAATCTAATTGGGTAGAAGAGCAAAGAGAAGTACAAATCACAAAGTAGCATCAAGGCCATAAAAAAGCAAACCAAGCACAGGGGTTTATTGAATTGAAAAGAAGTTATGTTAGACTTGTATTGAATCTCGGTTAGTTCACACTTGGAGTACTCTGTACAATTCTAGTCCTCATATTATTATAAAAGATATAGAGGCACTGGAGAGGGTGCAAAAAAGATTTACAAGGATGATACCAGAAATGTGAGGGTATACCTAATCGGGAAAGGATGAACAGGCTGGGAGTCTCTTTTTTTTTTTCTCTGAGAAGGCTGGGGGGTGACCTAATAGAGGTCTTTAAAATTATGAAAGGTTTTGATAGAGTGGATACAGAGAGAGAGTTTCCACTTGTGGGGAAAAACAAAACTAGAGGCCATCAATGTGATAGTCTCCAAGAAATCAAATTGGGAATTCAGAAGGAACATCTTTACCCAGAGAATGGTGAGGATGTGGAACTTGTTACCACAGTGAGTGGTTGAAGCTAATAGTATAAATGCACTTGTAGATGCATTGAGGCTGAACCAGACTGTTCGCATCCTTGGTGTCATATTTGACCCTGAAATTAGCTTTCGACCACATAGCTGCAGCATAACTGACCGCCCTTTTCCACCTCTGTAACATCGCCCGCCTCTGCCCTTGCCTCAGCTCATCTGCTGCTGAAGCCCTCATCCATGCCTTTGTTACCTCTAGACTTGACTATTCCAACGCACTCCTGGCTGGCCTCCCACATTCTACCCTATGTAAACTAGAGGTGATCCAAAACTCGGCTGCCCGTGTCCTAACTTGTGCTAAGTTCCACTCACCCATCACCCTGTGCTCGCTGACCTACATTGGCTTCCAGTTAAGCAATGCCTCGATTTTTCAAAATTCTCATCCTTATTTTCAAATCCCTCCATGGCCTCGCCCCTCCCTATCTCTGTAATCTCCTCCAGCCCCACAAACCCCAGGATGTCTGCACTCCTGTAATTCTGCCCTCCCGAGCATCCCTGATTATAATCGCTCAACCATCGGTGGCTGTGCCTTCTGTTACCTAGACCCCCAAGCTCTGGAACTCCCTGCCTAAACCTCTCTGCCTCTCTCTCCTCCTTCAAGAAGCTCCTTAAAACCTACCTCTTTGATCAAGCTTTTGGTCACCTGTGCTAATTTCTACTTATGCGGCTCAGTGTCAAATTTTTTAAATCTCGTAATACTCTCTGAAGTGTCTTGGGACATTTCACAACGTTAAAGACGCTATATAAATACAAGTTGCTGCAAGGAAAGAAGAGCCAACCACACCTTCCAGCAATGCTGTGAGCTAAGCCTGTTGGCAAATGGAAATAACTCTTCTCCCATCTGCCACTGTTTAAAGTGCTTCGATTGCTCGCCTCAATGACCAAAAATCTAGGGGAGTGCTGCATTATCAGAGGTGCCCTCTTATTTTTTTGGATGAAACCCTGTCTGCCCTTTTGGGTGATCGTAAAAGATCCATCCCATGGCACTATTTTGAAGAAGAGCAGGGGAGTTATCCCCGGTGTCCTGGCTAATATTTAACCCTCAGTCAACATCGCTAAAACAGATTATCTGTATCGCATTGCTGTTTGTGGGAGCTTGCTGTGTGCAAATTGGCTGCTGCATTTCCTACAGTTACAACAGTGGCTATACTTCAAAAGCACTTTATTGGCTGTAAAACGCTTTGGGACACCAAGGTCGTGAAAGGCACTATGTAAATGAAAGTATTTTTTTTATCCTTCTAAACTGTAGTTAAACTGAAGCCATGTTCCCCTGTTCCAGTGGATCATCGTAAGGCACTCTGCAGGGAAATTTCTTGAAGATTGTCTGTCTGAGGTCTTGTATGCAGAACAGTTGCTGTCCTAGTCTGCATAGCAGCAATTCTATTTCAAAGTAATTCATTGTGTATGGAGTGCTTTAATACGAGCATCACAAGTGCTTTCCCTTCTATTTTGTTACAAAATCGTAGTGGTCTCAACAGCCTTACAATTCGTGTAGAAAACGGAAGTCAATATATAAAATATAGATTTTTTTTTTTTCCCCGATCGTCTGAACTGCGTCATCCCATTGGTGTCTTTTCAGATTACCAAAAGTGTTACTGGAATAACAGTTATTACTCATGTGGTTGAATATGTCTGATAGGTAAAAAGAATCCTGGCACTCCCCAGCATGTTGACATGGAGTCTAAGGAGGATGCACCTGCCCCAGTTGAGCAAGTACCCAATGATGTGAGTTCTGAGGAGGAATGCTTCAACATATTTCCGGTTGCTATTCGTGAATTTGAGGTAGGTTGTGTGGTAATTCTGGTTTTGTTAATGTATTCTTTTGGGGGTGGGGGTGGGGGGAGAAACATTTGACAATCTTGGTTTAGCTGGTGCTTCACCTCCATTTTTGTGGAGTATAGGAAGGGGTACCCCATCTCCTCCAATGGATCGGAGCTTCTTTTTAAAAGAAACGCCCCACATTTTATAAAAACTTGAATTTGATCCAGTTTGTTGGTAGGAGCTCTGTGTTGATGCACAATTGGTTGACAACGGTCGCTGTCAGCAGTAGAACTTTCATGGCTCATTGTTGTTACAATGTGTTTTGGTAGATGGGCTGAATTTTCATATCTGCTTGTCGTGTAGATATGGGGCAAGGCTGGTGCACTGGGATCACGTCAGATCTTTTTGCCACAATGTCAGCTGCAAAATCAGGGAATGACGTGGATCAGATTTCACAATATCCAACATGCACTGCAAATTGTAATTGCACATCACTGAGGTCCCTGTGACTTTGTGATGTTCATGGTTTTTCTACAGTGTCAGCTGTGGCTCAGTGGGTAGCACTGTCGCCTGAGTCAGAAGGTTGTGGGTTCATGTCCAGGGACTTGAGCACAAAAAAATCTAGGCTGACAGTGCAGTGCTGAGGGAGCGCTGCCCTGTCAGAGGGGCCGTCTTTTGGATGAGACGTTAATCCAAGGCCCCCTCAGGTTGACTTAAAAGATCCCACGGCACTATATAGAAGAGCAGGAGAGTTCTCCCCGGTGTCCTGGGGCCAATATTTATCCCTCAATCAACATAACAAAAACAGAATATCTCGTCATTATCACATTGCTGTTTGTGGGAGCTTGCTGTGCACAAATTGGCTGCCACGTTTCCCACATTACAACAGTGTCTACGCTCAAAGTACTGGATTGGTTGTAAAGCACTTTGAGACGTCCGGTGGTCGTGAATGGTGCTATATAAATGCAAGTCTGTCTTGTGCATGGTAAAATCTAGTTATTTTCATTATTTCCCCTGGTCCCTTGCTGGGGAAAGCATTCGTGGCTTTTTGATGGAACATTGGGAAATGCCTTGGGATTATTTAATGAAATAGAATTTTGGAAACCCCAGCCCTTGGCTCCCAGTGTGTTTCAGTCTACAATAATGGGGCTACTTGCCCCCATAGCATTTGCTTTAGGATATTTGATCATTCCTGGCTAGGGACTTTTTCTTTTTTTTTAAATGACTTGAGTATTGGATGCTAGAATGCTCCATATAATTACTTCTTGGGCCAAAGAATTGGAATAACTGGTGGGTTCACACAAGGATTCACCGTACAACTGTGTCTTGCCATGACCTGATGGGGAGGTGCTGAGCAGAGGGGAAATTGTCTGAGCTGCTCGAGTTGAACACATACCAGCCCAACTAAAGAACCGAGTTGGCAGTTTACTCTGAATAATACTCGGCATAGCCAGGTGATGGGGGAAAGGGGAAAATAACTTGGAAAAATTGGGTGGTGAAAAGAAATTTGTCGTCATCCAGTTTGTCCATGCAAAAACAAACCAGTGCTGATGGCTAAAGCACCTTCTGTAAATGAGCTGTTTGACCCATATATCTAGTTACTGTGATTAGTTGTTTACTCCGAACGACTTGACTTTTGAAACTGTTTTGTTCCCCATCCATCCTAGGTTGAAGAAGAAACTCCTGAACTGCTGACAGAAACCAGTGATGAGATGGAGATAGAAAAGGCCCCACAAGAACAACAAATGAAGACTGATCAACCCCCACAAGTGACCTCTGGTGAGCACCAAGCAAAGCGGAAAGAAACTTTGGCAGAAGAGGTCCCACAAGAGCAACAAATGGACACTGCTCAACCCCCACAAGTGAACCCTGGTGAGCACCAAGCTAAGTGGAAAGGAACTTTGGCAGAATTCATCATGGACAATGAGCAGTCAGAATTGGACTCTCCAACACCAGTGGATGAATTAACTACCTTGCCCGCAGCCTCCCAGGATGAGGTGGACTGTGCAATTCGAGCCATCAATACATTGATGCAAACACATGACCTGGATCTCTGTGCAGCCACACAACTGTTACTGAAGAACAATGGGGAACTGGCTGCAGCATTGCATTTCCTGGAAACTGGTCACCGACCAGATGGTTATCCTATCTGGACACTCCACGATGACCTTGACCTGGAGGTTGTTGATGACAAAGTGCAGCAGAGGTTAATCCAGAAATATGGCTCGGAAAATTTGGCTAAACGCATTGCCTTTCGAAAAAGTTAGTCTCCTTTCACTGCTATCAGGATTCTTAACTCTTTGGATCTGTAAATAAAAGGAGGCAGGAGTTTGTGTTCCAGCGGTGTAGTTTGAACACTCCTTTTATCTTCCAAGACCTTCACATGTTCACATCTGACTGGATGGAATGAAAGTTTCTGCTAGTTGTAAGGATCAAATATGAGCTGGAGAGTCTCATCCTATTCATGAAACCAGAGTACAAACCTGGACTGGGGGTCACTGGCTGATAATGGAAGGAGTGGTGATCTTGTGAAGTTGGGGTTATGATCTGTTGAGTTTTTTTTTAGTAGAGGAAGCTTTACTGGATATTAAATCTGTGCTATGTCTAACTGGGAGTGCAGTGTAGAAAATAATCCCCAGGCCCAGTAATTCTCCTTGATGAACCCAAGCTCGTCCCTTTTTTGAAAAAGAAATGACTTGCATTTGGCGTGTGGGGAGGGGTGGGAAAAGCACATGTGTCAGGAAGGGAATGTGCCCCAACGGAACAGGGGCAGTAATGACTTTGATCATTAACTAAAATATGAATGGTGATATGTGGCTTTGAACAGAAAGTGGCCATCTTGTTAAATTTGCAATGTGACCACAAATAAACATTTCAATAAACAATTTCTTATGCACAATTTAAGAAACATTGGTGATCGCTATTCAAATGATATTTAAGATTAGCGGTGGGGTATTAAAATCTGCTTTCCTGCCACAAACTGTCCACTGATTTTTGGACAAGTCCTCTACATACCATGTGCCCCTCCTGCTGTTTTGCAACATCTGATGCAGTGCATTTTAAGGGGCGAATTCAGTTGTGTTACTGCATATGAGTACTGTGGTTTGATACTAATCCATACAGACCTGAGGGTCCCAGGATTGGCTTGGCTTGCCCAACCTACTTTAAGAAGGCTGCTCTGTTGAGATATAAAAATTGGTCTCAACACTCTGGGCTAGTAAAGGAAAAAACGCTGGGCTGGTAAGGGGATTAGTTATCAGCTTTGCCGCTATGTTTTAAATGGTGTGCGATCGGTCTGAGCCTTGTCGAATGACCCTTGACCTGACCTGACCCATGTCACCATTACTACTTTCTGTCTCGGTAGCATACGTACGCTCTTGATTTTCTTGTCCAAAATCCAAAAATTGGCATGGTCTCAGTCCCGAGGTTGCCGATTGAGATGATGTACCTGTAATGCCTTCCAGTCTTCTACATCATTCTGCCACTTGGTGGGGCACTAGAGGGCTGATGATGCAATGGAACTGTACCGGAGCACAAGAGGAAGGAGAATTTGGGGGCGGGGTAGGATAAAAATGTGGTCTTCAAAAGCCTGATTGCATCTTTTTCAAAAGAGGTCCATGTTCCATCAATTTTGGAGTGTTGTATATGCCTTATGACTTTTGCTTGAATGTAGCCGCCATCCGAGATGGCCACAGTAGCAAATAAGATATGTAGTGTTTGAGAATTGACACAGTGGGTACTTGTGCCCCACATGCTCTAAGGTACCCCACAGGTCTGAGAAAGCTGGAGAGAAAGTGTGGGGTGGGCGGGAGGCGGGAGTGCAGCTGAGCCTATGAATGGAGGAGCAGTGAGCTGGGCTGGGGTGAATTCCTGGTGGGCTAGTAGGAGTGGCAGTGTGCAGCAATGTCTCTGAATCCTTCCCTTGATCGGAGTGCACATGGTTGCAAAGATACGGTTTAAATGATCGGAAACTTGTTGGAAGAGCATTGGTGAGTAAGTGCTGCTTGATAGCACTGTTGACAACACCTTCCATCACTTTGCTAATGATTGAGAGTAGACTGATGGGGCGGTAATTGACCGGATTGGATTTGCCCTGATTTTTGTGGACCGGACATACCTGGGCAGTTTTCCACATGGTCGGGTAGATGCCAGTGTTGTTGCTGTACTGGAACAGCTTGGCTAGAGGTGCAGCTAGTTCTGAAGCACAACTCTTCAACACGACAGGGCCCATAGCCTTTGCTGTATCCAGTGCGCACGGCCGTTTATCACATGGAGTGAATCGAATTGGCTGAAGACTGGCTTCTGTGATGGTGGGGACCTCAGGAGGAAGCCGATATGGATCATCCACTTGGCACTTTTGGCTGAAGGTGGTTGTGAATGCTTCGGCTTTGTCTTTTGCACTTGCGTTCTGGGCTTGGTTATCATTTGAGGATGGGGCTATTCAGGGAGCATAAGAAATAGGAGCAGGAGTAAGCCATACGGCCTGTCGAGCCTGCTCCGCCATTTAATACGATCAAGGCTGATCCGATCATGGACTCAGGTCCACTTCACTGCCTGCTCCCCATAACCCCTTATTCCCTTATTGGTTAAGAAACTGTTATCTCTGTCTTTAAATTTATTCAATGATCCGGCTTCCACAGCTCTCTGGAGCAGAGAATTCCACAGATTCACCACCCTCGGAGAAGAAATTTCTCCTCATTTCAGTTCTAAATGGGCGGCCCCTTATTTTTAAACTATCTCCTCTAGTTCTAGATTTCCCCCACGGGGGAAAACATCCTCTCTGAATCTACCCTATCGAGCCCCCTCAGTATCTTATACGTTTCGATAAGATCGCCTCTCATTCTTTCTAAACTCCAATGAGTAAAGGCCCAACCTACTCAACCCCCTCATCTCCGGAATCAACCTAGTGAACCTTCTCTGAACTGTCTCCAATGCAAGTATATCCTTCCTTAAATACGGAGACCAAAACTGTACACAGTACTCCAGATGTGGCCTCACCAACACCCTGTACAGTTGTAGCAGGACTTCTCCCCTTGCAATTAAGGCCAACATTCCCATTGGCCTTACTGATCACTTGCTGTACCTGCATACTAACCTTTTGTGTTTCATGCACCAGGTCCCACTGTACTGCAGCACCATGCAATTTTTCTCCATTTAAATAATAACTTGCTCTTTGATATTTTTTTTTCTGCCAAAGTACATAACCTCATACTTTCCAACATTATACTCTACTACCGACTACGTCGGGAGGTCCGACTCCCTTCATTGAGTGTCGCCACTCTGCCCGTGCCCAAGACCCCAGGCAGGAGGCACTGTTACTGTTGAAACCTGCACTCCTGCTCGGCACCCACCCCTGACTGGTTAAATTGGCAGTGCTCGTTAAAGCCAGCAGCCTATCTTATCCTCCGAAGCGGAGGGTGCCCGAGAGGGGGGAGATGGACTTCACCTCCTGCCTCTGCAGTTCCGGGCCCTGTGCCCTGGTTTCCTACAATTATCATCATCATCATCTTCTTGAGCAGTCCCCCAGGGTGTAGAATGACTTGCTTCCACACTAATGAGTTCTCAGGCGACTGATGAGTCCAATGCGGGATCTACAAACTCTATCGCAGGTGGGGCAGACGGTGGTTGGAGAGACGGGTGGGTGGGGTGCTTGATTTGTCGTACAATTATAACAATTCATCAGCCTCCTTCCAACTCCGAGAGGGACCCCTGTGCTCCAAATCCCTTCCTGGAGGTCCCTCGACTGCCGCCACAGGTTTGCTTTTGGGGAAAGAAATGGCTGGTCTGGTGATGAGGCTTTTCACAATTCCCCGTCCCCGAACAGCACTTTGAATAATTTCCGCCCATGGGCTCTGTTTGGAGACACATACACCCAGAGCCTTCTTGACTAATGGCTGTAGCTGTGCCAAAAACATGTGTTTGTACAGCTCATCGTTCCTGGGGATTGATCGCTGCAGGTACAGCTGGGGTTGGCTGGGTTCGTCTAAACAAAATAGTTGTAGAACAAATTAGTTGTACAGATCAACAAGTTGATTGGAATAAGATGTGGGGTGTTCACAGAATTATAGAATCACAGCATGGTCATCTTCCGTGCTGTAACCATTCGGCCCGTCGAGCCCGTGCTGACTCTCAGCTGGTCCCACTCTCGTGCCCTTTTCCCCCATAGTCCTGCAAATCTTTGTCCTTCAGATACTTATCCAACTCACTTTTGAAGGATAAAATTGAGTCTGCCTCCACCCTTTCAGGGCAGTGCATTCCAAAGCTTAACCACTGCTGCATTAAAAAAAAGTATTTTCTTGCATCGCCTTTTGATAAAGAATTCAAACAGACTGCATTCAGACAGGCTGTGAGAATTAACAGACTTCCAAGTCAGATTTGCTACGTGAGTGGGAGCATGTTGCATTAAGTCATCAATCAACTTGATATTTTAGGACCTTTGGTA
Source organism: Pristiophorus japonicus (assembly GCF_044704955.1). Taxonomy (NCBI): domain Eukaryota; kingdom Metazoa; phylum Chordata; class Chondrichthyes; family Pristiophoridae; genus Pristiophorus; species Pristiophorus japonicus. The sequence goes on from NC_091988.1 coordinate 112,649,795, forward strand.
GCAAGCTAGTTAAAGGTTAACAGAATAGCAATTGAGCCAATAAGGTCAAAGAAGGTGCGTTCTTTTCTGTAAACTGAGCCAGGTATAACAACAGCCATTTTGGCCATGTGGTCTCAGAAGGACAAAGGCCTGGCTTAAAGCCAGAAGCTTGTTGCTGCTGCCAGAATAAAATTACATTAAAACTACAACTGGAGTTCACATTTCATTGAAAATTAAGCGATCTAACAATTTTGGTGTCACAAACACGATCGCTGAGGGAAGAAACTGAATTTTGGACATCGGACCTACATACTGAGGTAAGGACTCCTCTTAATAAAAGTCCTCAGTCAAAGGTCTAAATTCGCGCCGCCTTCTACACGATTCCGAAAGCCTCCGGTTTGCGAACCCGCTGGTTGGTAGTCGGCTCGAGGTCCCATAGACGTCTAACTTCGGCGGTGTGTTAGTTAATTAATCACCGACCCACTGATCAGTTGAAAAGTCTACGACTCAAGACCCCAGTAAAGAAATAAGTATTATGGCAGCAGGAGATAAGAGCAAAGAATTGCCTACAACTGCTAAAAGTGGGCAGGCACCACCTGAGGTTTCGATAGATGAAACAGTTGAAAGAATACATAGAGCAACAATTTGACTTATCTAAAACCTGTATTAAGATCGAACAAAAGTACGGAACCTCCAAAGGACAATGGTCCTTGGACGAGATTAAAAGGGTCTGGGGGAAAAACGACCTGTATGAAAAATAAAGAGCGAACTAGATGGTCCCTAGCCATTATGGGACAGATCCGACAGCGGAATGAAATTATAACGTGTTCCCAACATGATAGGGACCTGACCAGTACAAAGGACCAATTGCAAGCTGTTTGTGCACAGCTGCGACAGAAAAGACTTGAACTTGAAAAGTCGGAAGCGGAAGTTAAAGATCTTAAAGGTGAAATTAAAGAATGGAAAAAATCATTTGGTCAAGAGACAGTAATAGGAAAAGGAAAATGTATCGGTCAATTCCTAGGGTACCCATGTTTGGATAAATTAAAAGCGCAAACCCGAGGACACGACCGAGGAATAGATGCGGATTCTGAATCCTCTGATGATACAGGGTCGGAGGATGCGCTTTGCCCCGTTTAAAAAAAAACGAGTTGTAGTCAAATCAGAAGAGACTGCGGATGCGGGTGGAACCAAAAAAACGAGGAAAAGAGTGTATGCAAAACACTTATTTCATGATCCGGCAGACCCAGAGAAAATTGATAAATGGTCCAAGGAATTGCCCAATCCAAAGAAAGGGGGAGTGAAAACGTGGGACCAATATATATCAACTTCATCCCTGGGACGGAGTGCAAATTTTGACCATAATGGTGCCAAAAACACAAGGAAGAAAATTGCACGACAAGGTAGAAGCAGCTTTGGGGCAGGACGAGCAAGAATTAGACGCTGGGTGGGAGGCGATTAAACACTGGCTACAAGCCTTCAGTCCAGCCAAGACAGACTGGGGAAAAATTGCAGCCTGCCAACAGAAAGGAACAGAGGAGGTCCTGGAGTATGACGAGCAGTTTAGATGCACATGGCTAGAACATTCGGGTATGAATAATACGGATGAGGAAATGGATGAACAAGTGTTTGGATCCCTGAAAGCAGCTTTCGTGGCAGGTCTAAAGCCAGAACTGTCCAAAATGTTTAAGGTAATGTCACCGGACTGGGAAGGTAGAGGAACTACCTTTGCAGCATTGGTGGATCGATGTAACCAATTAGATCAGGATATGGGAGCTAAAGCCCGAGATGTACAGGCTATGGGATGGAAATCACAGGATTCTGATAAACAGTCATTCGGAAAATTTCCCGGAAAATGTCATTTATTGTTGGAAAGAAGGTCATTGGGCCAAGACGTGCAGGGCAAAACAGCAAGGTCGTGGCTGGGGAAGAGGACGCAGCCAGGGATACAATTCAGCCAACAAGCCAGGCTTGTCACAGATAATGACCTCCTAGAAGCATTTAAGCGACTGACAATACAACAACAGAAGGAGTTACTTGGGATAGCAAAAAACGATTAGAGCCCACCCTGGCCCCTCTCCTCGCACTAATACAACAAAGGGGAGATGGGCTATATATAACTGTGAAGATGGGCGATAAGGATGTGGACTGTCTTTTAGACACGGGCGGAATTAACATGCTTATCCCTACAATATGGAGACTCTTTGCCGTTGGATGGTAGGGCACGTACAGCCTATGGAGTTGGGGGCCATAAAATGGAAATTAAAAGGACAACACCAGTACTTATAGGGCTGGGTACACATGAACTAACCACGCCGGTCTGGATAGGCCCAGTAGATCAACCCCTTTTTGGAATGGACGTCCTAATCCAAGTAGATTCATCGTTGCATTTCGAGGATGGTCGGGTGACATGGTCAATTAGAACTTTGAAGAAAGAAGAATTGAAGGAACACCCGATATGGGCTAAAGATAAGAACGATTGTGGCCTACTCCAGATGGAGCCTGCGTCATTTACCGGGACCAAGCCTCCATGCACTAAACAGTATCCCATTAGTCCAACTGCCATCGTGGGAATCTTACCGGTTATTCAGCAATTTGAGAAACAAGGGGTGCTTATTAAAACGCATAGCTCCTCCAATAGCCCCGTGTGGCCGGTACAGAAATCTAATGAGACTTGGCGTTTGACTGTCGATTATAGGAAAGCTAACCAGTGTATTGATCAAAAAGCTCCTTTGGTCGCAGATACCTCCACCATTTTTAATGCCCTCAAACGGGAACATAAATATTTCTCGGTTATAGATATGGCCAACGGATTTTGGTCGGTGCCTCTGGCACCAGAGGTTCGACAGTGGTTTGCTTTCACTGTCCAAGGACAACAGTATACTTGGACCCGGTTACCGCAGGGTTTCCACAACAGCCCTACGGTATTCCACATGGCTTTACAAAGCCATTTGCAAGAATTACCTCCCCTGTCATCCACAGTCATCCAATATGTAGACGATATCCTGCTAGCTTCAAACACGGAAGAACAGCATGAACAAGATTTACGAGCTTTGCTGGACCACCTTCGGCTGAAAGGACATAAAGCCAGCATCGACAAAGCACAAATATCCCAAGAAGAGGTTGTATACCTGGGACAAAATATTTCACAAGGAAAGAGAGAACATACCCAGGATAGAACTGTAGCCATTCGGGCTGCTAAAAAAACCACCACTATTCAGGAACTAAGGTATATTTTGGGATTGTGTAACTTTAACAGAAATTGGATTGACTCCTTCACACAGCTTGCTCAGCCACTGAATGATATCTTAAAGGGGAAACGTGCCTCTAAAGAAGCCATCACCCTCACAAAGGAACAGCAAGAGGCCTTCCTGAGTTTGAAAAAGGCCTTGTGTTCGGCACCAGCTCTGGGAATCCCCGACAGTTGTAAGCCATTTACCCTGTTTGTCCATGAGAAAGAAAGATACATGACAGCTATACTGACACAAGAACATGGGGATCGGCAAAGACCTATTGGCTATTATTCGGCAAAACTGGATGCGGTAGCCCTCGGATGGGGAAGTTGCCTAAGGGCCATGGAAGCTACATGTCAAGCGGTAATGATCACTGCGGGTCTAGTCCTCGACCAAAAGCTGATTGTCAAGTGTCTCCACACCGTACACGCTTTACTGTCTATGAATAGAATGTCTCAGGTGACGGCAGCTAGATGGACCCGCTGGACAGCAGTTTTGGAAGCTCCTAATCTCCATATCGTCCAGGCCAGCCCGGTTAATCCTGCAACTATGCTCCCGATGTCAGAATCGAGGGAGAAAGCGGGGGGGAGAATGTGAAGAGCATGACTGCGTGGAGATTTTAACAGAAACAGAAGAAGCAGCCTTAGCAGCAGAGGAGCCTCTACACAACCAAGACCTCATCCTGTTTACAGATGGTTCCTCCTTTGTTGACAATGGTACCAGAAAAGCAGGATGGGCAGTTACAACCTTATATGAGGTAGTGGCAAAAGGATGTTTACCCTCAGGAACGTCAGCACAACAGGTCGAGTTACGGGCCCTGTCAGAAGCATGTCGAATAGCAGAAGGACAGACAGCTAATGTCTACACAGATTCGCGTTATGCCTTTGGAATCGCTCACGACTTTGGTATGTTATGGCGGAAAAGAGGATTCCTCACTGCTGCTGGTACACCTATCCGAAATGGAAAAGAAGTCCGAGACTTACTTGAGGCCATACAATTACCTCAGGAAGTGTCCATCCTGAAGTGTAAGGCCCATACCAAGGAAAATACCACGGAAGCACAGAGAAATGCCCTAGCCGACCAGGCAGCTAAAGATGCCGCCTCACAGGGCGTTCCTCCAGAAGAACCAACACAGATGTGCAGATTGAAAGCACTCAGGACTCTGACATGAGACCTTCAAACAATGCAAGGCGAGTGCTCCCGAGAGGAAAAATGGACATGGATTGAGGCAGGAATTAAGCTATGCGAAGATGGTGTCTGGAGACAAAGAGTTACCGACAAGCCAGTCGCGCCACAAGCGCTTATGCCTTTTTTAGCCCAACAGATCCACTCGTGGGGACACTTGGCCTCACAACAGATGACAGCACGGTTCCAGAAAAGCTGGTGGGGTCAGGGATTTAAAAAACATGCCCAGCTGGTAACAGACCGCTGTGTGGTCTGTCAGAAAAATAATTCTGGACCCATCACAGTAATGCCCCAACTGAGGCCCCCTGCCCCTGTCGGACCATTCCAGCATCTGCAGGTTGATTATTTCTCTCTTCCTTCATGCCAAGGATACACTAACATTCTTGTCATGGTCGACAGATTCTCTAGATGGGTAGAAGCTGTCCCAACTAAAAGAGCCACAGCCAATCACACTGCAAAGGTCTTGTGTAAGGATTACATTCCCCGGTGGGGAGTCCCGAGTAGCATTGACTCAGATCAGGGAACACACTTCACAGGTGCTGTCTGCCAAGAAGTCTGTAGGTTACTGAACATTACGTGGGATTTATCATCCACAATCATCAGGACAAGTAGAGCGAATGAATCGAACTCTGAAACAACGGCTTGCCAAATATCACCAAGAAGGAACACCATGGCCCCAGGCACTACCAATAGTGCTATGTAGCATTAGGGCAACCCCGAACAGAACTACAGGTCTAAGCCCATTTGAAATTATAACAGGAAGACCCATGTCGCTGCCAGGAACTATTGATTTACGGAAAGCTGATGTTCACTTAATGAGTGACACTTTGTTATCATACTGTCAGAACATAACCAATGCTATTAGTTCTGTTTCCCGACAGGTATCGGCAGCTTGGGTTAATCCACCCGAAGGAGGACACAACATCATCCTGGGAGTCTGGGTGTATGTGAAAAAGTTGCATAAAGAACCTTTGGGTGCCAAGTGGGAGGGACCTTATCAAGTGTAATTGTCCACCCAGGAAGCTGTTAAAGTCCAAGGAAAGAAAGCCTGGATCCACGCTTACAGGTTAAATGAGCACCCGTAACTGAAGCTGAAATCTGATCAGGACAATTACTTTTTGCCAAAATGTATAAATTTACTGTATTACTGACTGTAGGTATTCTAGGCATTTGCCTACTTCTTACTAGCCGACCCTCTGCACCAAAGGGAAATAATAGGGTAGACTGGCAAGGGAATACATTAACATGGCATCCTTGTGGAACGGGTAGCCAATGATACCTCAGGGGCCCTAGTTAAAATCAATGCAGAAATGGTAGCAATCCGCACAGTAGCCCTACAGAATAGACTGGCCCTGGCTGAAAAGGGAGGTACTTGCGCCCTACTCGGAACTGAGTATTGCACGTCTATCACAGACAGCTCCGAAGAAATTACCCACTTAGCGGAGCATATCCAAAAGGAGGTAGAAAAACTTAAGCAACCCCCATCATTCACTTTGTGGATCGGAGCCACTGAATGGCTAGGTTCAATAGGAACTTCATTGATGGAAGGTGTAATTCTATTTGTTGTAATTATTTTACTTTTATATTGTTTGTTTATGTTGATTAAATGTTGTTGCGACCAGGCGGCTGTAGCTGCTGCCCCGCAGGTGAGACACCTTGCAGGTCCCGGCAGACCGTCTGTACGTGGCACAGGGGTTTGTTATGCTTAAGGGAAGGTTGTTTACTGAATTAAGAAATTGATTTGGATTAAATTGGAATAAGGTTAATTAACCTACTAAAACCAGACTTCTATTGTGGCCACAACGGAATTCCGGTTGGTGTAAATTTCTGTGGAAGCTACTAGTCCGGACATGTGGTGAAACACATCAACAAATTTTAGAAGGAAACTCTATCAACATGTATGAAATTATTTTGTAGAATGTTTAACCAGTGATACCTGATGTTTTATGATTCAGTTTGTGAAAGAATCAAAGGGGGGATTGATAGAGAATTCAAACAGGCTGCATTCAGACAGGCTGTGAGAATTCACAGACTTCCAAGTCAGAGTTGCTATGTGAGTGGGAGCATGTTGCATTAAGTCATCAATCAACTTGACATTTTAGGACCTTTGGTAGCGAGCCAGTTAAAGGTTAACAGAATAGCAATTGAGCCAATAAGGTCAAAGAAGGTGCGTTCTTTTCTGTAAACTGAGCCAGGTATAACAACAGCCATTTTGGCCATGTGGTCTCAGAAGGACAAAGGCCTGGCTTAAAGCCAGAAGCTTGTTCCTGCTGCCAGAATAAAATTACATTAAAACTACAACCGGAGTTTGCATTTCATTGAAAATTAAGAGATCTAATTCCGGAGATGAGGGGGTTACCTTATGATGATAGATTGAGTAGACTAGGTCTTTACTCCTTGGAGTTCAGAAGGATGAGGGGTGATCTTATAGAAACATTTAAAATAATGAAACGGATAGACAAGATAGAGGCAGAGAGGTTATTTCCACTAGTCGGGAAGACTAAAACTAGGGGGCACAGCCTCAAAATACAGGGGAGCCAATTTAAAACCGAGTTGAGAAGGAATTTCTTCTCCCAGAGGGTTGTGAATCTGTGGAATTCTCTGCCCAAAGAAGCAGTTGAGGCTAGCTCATTGAATGTATTTAAATCACAGATAGATAGATTTTTAACCAATAAGGGAATTAAGGGTTATGGGGAGTGGGCGGGTAAGTGGAGCTGAGTCCACAGCCAGATCAGCCATGATCTTTTTGAATGGCGGAGCAGGCTCGAGGGGCTAGATGGCCTACTCCTGTTCCTAATTCTTATGTTCTTATGTTCTTATGTAACACCTTTGATTCTTTTCCCAATCACCTTAAATCTGTGTCCTCTGGTTCTCGATCCACCTGCCAATGGGAACAGTTTCTATCTACTCTGTCCAGACCCCTCATGATTTTAAAAACCTCTATCAAACCTCCTCTCAATCTTCTCTGCTCCAAGGAGAACAACCCCAGCTTCTCAATGCAACATCACATCCCTGGACCGTTTGAGCGTACAAAGCAAGCAGATTGAGATTCTTGTCACCGAGAGCATGCAGAAACGAAATGCAGACAGCAGAAGGAATGTGCGGCAAACCAGACTCCCCATCCACCCTTTCCTTCAACTGCCACCTGTGACAGAGACTGTAATTCCCGTATTAGACTGTACAGTCACCTTTAGAGTGGAAGCAAGTCTTCCTCGATTTCGAGGGACAGCCTATGATGTTGATAAAACAATTACTCTCTCTCTCACCCTGGCCTTTCCCCCCAGGGGTGTAGACTTGAACGGATATGGTGGTTTAGCCATTCACCGCCAGATTTGCCTAGACCACATGAAGCATTATTGGGTCCTGCTCTCGTCTGCCAAAATCGCTCACTATTCCAGAATCATTCTGGAATGTATAGCTAAACCCCGGTTTCTATTCCCCACTGTTAAGTGTCTTTTTAAACCCCTCTCCCCAGTCTCCACCCTCACCTCCGACAATAAGTGTGAGGAGCTCGTGGACGTATTTGTCTCTAAGATTGAGACCATCCGTTCAGCTGCTTCCCATCCAACCCCTAGCCCACCGGGCCAAACTTCCTCTAAGGCAGCCCCCTGCCCCAGTCCTGACCTCACATATTACTCTAGTTTGCAAGAGCGGCCCATACAGGAATCTCCTCCGCGGAACTGAAAGGCACGGAGGGGATTTCAAGGAGGAAGCTCAAGTTGTGAGGTGCCTGCTCCCGAGGGAGGTTTCGGGGCTTGGCACCGATGAGGAATTCCAGCTGGACGGGGGGCAGTTTGGAAGGGATCCTCTACGCACCTAATGGAGTCAAGGCCTAATGCCGTTTTTAGCGACTCGATAGCATTGGCTATGCACCTAGGCCCAGGATAATGGAGAACAGAGAAATGGCAGTGAACAGATAGTTTGTATCGGTCTTCACGTTAGATGACACTGAGAACATCACAATAGGGGATAATCAAGGGGCTATACGTAGGGAGGAACTTAATACAATCACTATCACTAATGAAGTAGCACTAGGTAAAATAATGGGACTAAAGGCGGACAAGTCCTCTGGACCTAATGGCTTACATCCTAGGGTCTTAAGAGAAGTAACGGCAGAGATAGTGGATGCTTTGGTTGTAATCTACCAAAATTCCCTAGATTCTGGGGAGGTCCCAGCAGATTGGAAAACTGCAAATGTAACGCGACTATTTAAAAAAGGAGGCAGACAGAAAGCAGGAAACTATAGACCAGTTAGCCTAACATCTGTCGTTGGGAAAATGCTGGAGTCCATTATTAAGGAAGTAGTAGCGGGACATTTGGAAAAGCATAATTCAATCAAGCAGAGTCAGCATGGTTTTATGAAAGAGAAATCATGTTTGATAAATTTGCTGGAGTTCTTTGAGGATGTAACCAGCACGGTGGATAAGGGGGAACCAGTGGATGTGATGTATTTGGATTTCCAGAAGGCATTCGATAAGGTGCCACATAAGAGGTTACTGCACAAGATAAAAGCTCACGGGGTTGGGATATATATCCATCCTCTATATTTAGCATGGATAGAGGATTGGTTAACTAACAAAAAACAGAGAATGGGAATAAATGGGTCATTTTCCGGTTGGCAAACAGTGACTAATGGGGTGCCGCAGGGATCGGTACTGGGTCCTCAACTATTTACAATCTATATTAATGACTTGGATGAAGGGACCGAGTGTAATGTAGCCAAGTTTGCTGATGGTACAAAGATGGGTGGGAAAGCAAATTGTGAGGAGGACACATGAAATCTGTAAAGGGATATAGACAGGCTAAGTGAGTGGGCAAAAATTTGGCAGATGGAGTATAATGTGGGAAAATGTGAGGTTATCCACTTCGGCAGAAATAATAGAAAAGCAAATTATAATTTAAATAGAGAAAAATTGCAAACTGCTGCAATACAGAGGGACCTGGGAGTTCTTGTGCATGAGATGCAAAAAGTTAGTATGCAGGTACAGCAAGTAATCAGGAAGGCAAATGGAATGTTGGCCTTTATTGCAAGGGGGAATAGAGTATAAAAGCAGAGAAGTCCTGCTACAACTGTACAGGGTATTAGTGTGGCCACACCTGGAGTACTGCGTACAGTTTTGATCTCCGTATTTAAGGAAGGATATACTTGCATTGGAGGCTGTTCAGAGAAGGTTCACTCGGTTGATTCCGGAGATGAGATGGTTGACTTATGAGGATAGGTTGAGTAGGTTGGGCCTATACACATTGGAGTTCAGAAGCATGAGAGGTGATCTTATTGAAACTTATAAGATAATGAGGGGGCGCGACAAGGTGGATGCCAAGAGGATATTTCCACTCATAGGAGAAACTAAAACTAGGGGACATAGTCTCAGAATAAGGGGTCTCGCATTTAAAACTGAGCTGAGGAGAAATTTCTTCTCTCAGAGAGTTGTAAATCTATGGAATTCTCTGCCCCAGAGAGCTGTGGAGACTGGGTCATTGAATATATTTAAGGCGGAGATAGACAGATTTTTGAGTGATAAGGGAGTAAAGGGTTATGGGGAGCGGGCAGGGAAGTGGAGCTGAGTCCATGATCAGATCAGCCATCAGCAGGCCAAATGGTCTACTCCTGCTCCTATTTCTTATGTTCTTATAGGTGCCATGCCAGCTCTTCCGGCGCCATCCAACCTGCTCCTCCGTCATCCTGGTCACCTTGCCAAACACAGCCCTCTCGTCCGCCTGCCACCTAAAACCGCGCTCATGGAAGTACGGATTCCTGAGCAGCGGCTCCTGAAGGACAGCTGCCACTCCAGATGGGGGGAGAACTGCGCTTGGTGGCGATTTTGTTCCAGACCCTGATGATCAGCCTGACCTCAGTAGTGGGTAAAATGACGGAATCAATTATTAAGGATGTCATAGCAGCGCATTTAGAAAATGGTGACATGATAGGTCCAAGTCAGCATGGATTTGTGAAAGGGAGATCATGCTTGACAAATCTTCTGGAATTTTTTGAGGATGTTTTCAATAAAGTGGACAAAGGAGTACCAGTTGATGTGGTATATTTGGACTTTCAGAAGGCTTTGGACAAGGTCCCACACAGGAGATTAATGTGCAAAGTTAAAGCACATGGGATTGGGGGTAGTGTGCTGACGTGGATTGAGAACTGATTGTCAGACAGGAAGCAAAGAGTAGGAGTAAATGGGTACTTTTCAGAATGGCAGGCAGTGACTAGTGGGGTACCGCAGGGTTCTGTGCTGGGGCCCCAGCTGTTTACATTGTACATTAATGATTTAGACGAGGGGATTAAATGTAGTATCTCCAAATTTGCGGATGACACTAAGTTGGGTGGCAGTGTGAGCTGCGAGGAGGATGCTATGAGGCTGCAGAGTGACTTGGATAGGTTAGGTGAGTGGGCAAATGTGTGGCAGATGAAGTATAATGTGGATAAATGTGAGGTTATCCACTTTGGTGGTAAAAACAGAGAGACAGACTATTATCTGAATGGTGACAGATTAGGAAAAGGGAAGGTGCAACGAGACCTGGGTGTCATGGTACATCAGTCATTGAAAGTTGGCATGCAGGTACAGCAGGCGGTTAAGAAAGCAAATGGCATGTTGGCCTTCATAGCGAGGGGATTTGAGTACAGGGGCAGGGAGGTGTTGCTACAGTTGTACAGGGCCTTGGTGAGGCCACACCTGGAGTATTGTGTACAGTTTTGGTCTCCTAACTTGAGGAAGGACATTCTTGCTATTGAGGGAGTGCAGCGAAGGTTCACCAGACTGATTCCCGGGATGGTGGGACTGACCTATCAAGAAAGACTGGATCAACTGGGCTTGTATTCACTGGAGTTCAGAAGAGTGAGAGGGGACCTCATAGAAACGTTTAAAATTCTGACGGGTTTGGACAGGTTGGATGCAGGAAGAATGTTCCCAATGTTGGGGAAGTCCAGAACCAGGGGTCACAGTCTAAGGATAAGGGGTAAGCCATTTAGGACCGTGATAAGGAGAAACTTCTTCACCCAGAGAGTGGTGAACCTGTGGAATTCTCTACCACAGAAAGTAGCTGAGGCCAATTCACTAAATATATTCAAAAGGGAGTTAGATGAAGTCCTTACTACTCAGGGGATCAAGGGGTATGGCGTGAAAGCAGGAAGGGGGTACTGAAGTTTCATGTTCAGCCATGAACTCGTTGAATGGCGGTGCAGGCTAGAAGGGCTGAATGGCCTGCTCCTGCACCTATTTTCTATGTTTCTATGTTTCTATGTTCCTGGTAAAAGACAGGCAGCTCCTGCATGGTCAGGTTTACAAACAGGAGCTGCATGTCATAATTGAGGCAGTACAGCTGCTGGAAGAAATACGTCACGAGCACACACCATCCAGGAGGATGCTCGACATACCGGTATCTCTGCAGGGTCTGAAAATGGAAAGTCGCTGCCTGGATGCTCACGCACACCAATGCCTGAACGCCCTAGATTGTTCACAACCTTGGTGTCATATTTAACCCTGAAATGAGCTTTCGACCACATATCTGCAGCATAACTAAGGCCGCCTATTTCCCCCTCCGTAACATTGCCCGTCTCTGCCCTTGCCTCAGCTCATCCATTACAATAGCCCTCATCCATGCCTTTGTTACCTCGAGACTTGATCATTCCATCGCACTTCTGGCTGACTTCCCACATTCTACACTACGTAAACTAGAGGTGATCCAAAACTCGGCACAGCCTATGTCCTAACTCCCACTCACCCATCACCCCCTGTGCTCACTGACCTACATTGGCTCCCGGTTAAGCAACGCCTCGATTTCAAAATTCTCATCCTTGTTTTCAAATCCTCCATGGCCTCACCCCCTCCTTATCTCTGTAATCTCCTCCAGCCCCACAACCTCCTCTAATTCTGCCCTCCTGAGCATCCCCCTGATTATAATCGCTCAACCATCGATGGCCATGCCTTCTGTTGCCTGGGCCCCAAGCTCTGGAACTCCCTGCCTAAACCTCTCCGCCTCTCTACCTTTCTTTCCTCCTTCAAGATGCTCCTTAAAACCTACCGCTTTAATCAAGCTTTTGGGATACTCTATCCCCCTTGCAATAAAGGCCAACATTCCATTGGTCTTCCTGATCACTTGCTGTATCTGCATGCTAACTTCTTGTGTTTCAAGGACCCTCAGGTCTCTGTACTGCAGCACTTTGCAATTTTTCTCCATTTAAATTATAATTTGCTTTTCTATTATTTCTGCCAAAGTGGATAACCTCACATTTTCCCACATTGTACTCCATCTGCCAAATTTTCGCCCACTCACTTAGCCTGTCTTCTACTTCTGCGGTGTCAATATTTTAAAATCTCATAATACTCCTGTGAAGCACCTGGGGTCGTCTCACTACGTTAAAGGCGCTATATAAATTCAAGTTGTTGTTGTTGACGACGCTCAACTGCCCTCTGAAACTGCGCAATCAGTTGTATCAGGCGGCTCACCACCACCTTCTCGAGGGCAATTAGGAATGCTAACTTTGACAACGACGCCCACATTCTGTAAACTTCCTGTACTTGCAGGGTTGTGGGGAAAAAGCTGGGCTGTGGGACTAAGTTGGACAGCTCTTTCGAAGAGCCGGTGCAGGCACAGTGGGCTGACTGGTCTACTGTACTGTGAGATTATATGATTCTCTTATATGATAAATGCGAGTTCTATCTTTATTCTTTCTTTATTCTAGTCCATTGCTGATTGACAGCCTGTTGGGCTGGTTCTGGTAATGGTGCCTCCAAGCAGCAGAGGGCGATGATGGTCCCAGCTCCCTCCATTCCTGTTCTCGTTCTCTTCCTGTTTCCCAGAACTCGCTGGGAGATCAGCAGAAAGACCAGTCTGTGCACTTGCACACTGTCTCCAGTAATTAGGTTTGTGCAACTTCTTCCTCTTCACCTGTGCTCACTTTCTGTCACTTCACCCTGAACAGTTCCCTTATTGTGTCTACCAACACTCACTGTTCAGTATTAACCTGAAACGATTTGCAGAGAGTATGGAGGGAGCTTTACTCTGTATCTAACCGGTGCTGTACCTGCCCTGGGAGTGTTTGATGGGGCAGTGTAGAGGGAGCTTTACCCTGTATCTAACCCGTGCTGTACCTGCCCTGGGAGTGTTTGATGGGACAGTGTAGAGGGAGCTTTACTCTGTATCTAACCCCCTGTACCTGCCCTGGGAGTGTTTGATGGGACAGCGTAGAGGGAGCTTTACTCTGTATCTAACCCGTGCTGTACCTGCCCTGGGAGTGTTTGATGGGACAGTGTAGAGGGAGCTTTACTCTGTATCTAACCCCCTGTACCTGCCCTGGGAGTGTTTGATGGGACAGTGTAGAGGGAACTTTACTCTGTATCTAACCGATGCTGTACCTGCCCTGGGAGTGTTTGATGGGACAGTGTAGAGGGAACTTTACTCTGTATCTAACCCGTGCTGTACCTGCCCTGGGAGTGTTTGATGGGACAGTGTAGAGGGAGCTTTACTCTGTATCTAACCCGTGCTGTACCTGCCCTGGGAGTGTTTGATGGGACAGTGTAGAGGGAACTTTACTCTGTATCTAACCCCCTGTACCTGCCCTGGGAGTGTTTGATGGGACGGTGTAGAGGGAGCTTTACTTTGTATCTAACCCGTGCTGTACCTGCCCTGGGAGTGTTTGATGGGACAGTGTAGAGGGAACTTTACTCTGTATCTAACCCGTGCTGTACCTGCCCTGGGAGTGTTTGATGGGACAGTGTAGAGGGAGCTTTACTCTGTATCTAACCCGTGCTGTACCTGCCCTGGGAGTGTTTGATGGGACAGTGTAGAGGGAACTTTACTCTGTATCTAACCCCCTGTACCTGCCCTGGGAGTGTTTGATGGGACAGTGTAGAGGGAGCTTTACTTTGTATCTAACCCGTGCTGTACCTGCCCTGGGAGTGTTTGATGGGACAGTGTAGAGGGAGCTTTACTTTGTATCTAACCCGTGCTGTACCTGCCCTGGGAGTGTTTGATGGGACAGTGTAGAGGGAGCTTTACTCTGTATCTAACCGGTGCTGTACCTGCCCTGGGAGTGTTTGATGGGACAGTGTAGAGGGAGCTTCACTCTGTATCTAACCCGTGCTGTACCTGCCCTGGGAGTGTTTGATGGGACAGTGTAGAGGGAGCTTCACTCTGTATCTAACCCCGTGCTGTACCTGCCCTGGGAGTGTTTGATGGGACAGTGTAGTGGAAGCTTCACTCTGTATCTAACTGGTGCTGTACCTGCCCTGGGAGTGTTTGATGGGACAGTGTAGAGGGAGCTTTACTCTGTATCTAACCCGTACTGACCGTTATTTCCTGTTGCTGGATCCCATGCACAGCAGATCACAGTAACAGCCGGTAGCCATGGCGAGTGTTGAGATTAAGGAAGGCACAGTGGAACTGGAAGGACAGGAGCTGTTTTACCGTCGGGCAGAACCCACTGAACAGCCCCCCATACTCTCTGTGCTGCTGCTCCATGGCATTCGCTTCTCCTCTGAGACTTGGCAGACTCTCGGTACCCTTGAGAAGTTGGCAGAGGCTGGGTACCAGGCGGTGGCAATCGACTTACCAGGTAAGGAGGACGCTCACCCTCAACAACAACTACGTGTATTTATATAGCGCCTTTAATGTAATGAACCGTCCCAAGCCACTTCACAGGAGTATTGTGAGATTTAAAAATTTGACACCGAGCCACATAAGGAGAAATGAGCGTCAGTGACCAAAAGCTTGGTCAAAGAGGTAGGTTTTAAGAAGCATCTTGAAGGAGGAAACAGAGACGGAGAGGCAGAGAGGTTTAGGCAGGGAGTTCCAGAGCTTGGGGCCCAGGTAACAGAAGGCACGGCCACCAATGGTTGAGCAATTACAATCAGGGTGCTCCGGAGGGCAAAATTAGAGGAGCGCAGACATCTCGAGGCGGCTGGGGTGCTGGAGGAGATTACAGAGATAGGGAGGGGCGAGGCCATGGAGGGATTTGAAAATAAAGATGAGAATTTTGAAATCGAGGCGTTGCTTAACCGGGAGCCAATGTAGGTCAGCGAGTACAGGGGTGATGGGTGAGTGGGACCTTGGTATGAGTTAAGACACGGACAGCTGAGTTTTGGATCACCTCTAGTTTACGTAGGGTAGAATGTGGGCGGCCGGCTAGGAGTGCGTTGGAATAGTCAAGTCTAGAGGTAACAAAGGCATGGATGGCTCAACCAGCACGGTCATTGAGTGAACGGTGTCGCTGACGGGGAAGGTTGTAGACCTAGCCTCAACGGTATGCTCGCGGCCTTCCGCAAGAGGTGGGCACCAGAGGGACTGGAGTGCATCATCACCTCCGGCAACCACATTTTAAGATGAATTAAGTTTACTGCTAAAAGTGAATTTGTTTATTCTGTCGGTTTTAGTGCCCCCCCCCCCTTTAATAAGGGGGCACTTGTATTAATGTTGCAACAAAATAGTTGTAGACCTAGCCTACTGAAGGGGCGGCTGCTGTTTGGTTCAATGCTTGTGCACACCCACGCAGCTCCCTTGACATCCGGAGCCCTTCGCTCCCTGGTTGACCGGCTCAGTAAAACCCCAGTGCTTTCCAAGTCTCTCACGACTTGGGGCTGGGTGTTGACCACAGTGGGTTCTTCTAATCGCTGGATGTGAGTTGGTTGGTCGTCTAAGCTCGCGGCGTCTTCTTCCGACTGTTCCGGTTCGTCAGTGTGTCTTAGCTTGATTTGATCCATGTGTTTCCTGCACATCTGCCCATTCTTGAGCTTAACCATATACCCTCCTTATCCGTTACATTGCCCGGGAGCCACTTGTGCCCTTGACCCATGGTTAATTACATACATGGGTCATTTACAGATATGTCGTGTGACACTGCGGCGCGGTCGTGATACCACTGCTGGCGTTGACGTTGGGTTTTGAAATGATCGTTAAGGTCAGGATGGACTAGAGAGAGCCTGGTTTTGAGGCCTCTTCATCAATAGTTCCGCAGGCGGGACCCCGGTGAGCATGTGTGGCCTTGTCCTGTAACTGAGTAGTATGCATGACAGGCGTGTCTGCAAGGAACCGTGAGTTACTCGTTTCAGGCTCTGCTTGATGGTTTGAACTGTCCGCTTCGCTTGACCATTGGACGCGGGTTTGAACGGGGCTGACCTCACGTGTTTTATACCGTTGTGTTTCATGAACTCTTGAAACTCCAGGCTCGTGAAACACGGTCCGTTGTCGCTGACAACAACGTCTGGCAGACCATGTGTGCCAAACATGACTCTCAGGTTCTCAATGGTGGCAGTGGAAGTGCTGGATGACATGATCACACATTCTATCCATTTGGAGTATGCATCCATCACCACAAAAAACATTTTACCGAGGAAGGGGCCCGCAAAGTCGATGTGGATTCTAGATCACGGTTTGGATGGCCATGACCACAGGCTGAGCGGAGCTTCCTTTGGGACATTGCTTAACTGCATGCAAGTGCTGCACTGATGCATGCATGACTCTAAGTCCGAGTCAATGCCAGGCCACCAAACATGTGACCTGACGATGGCCTTCATCATGACAATACTGGGATACGTACTATGTAACTCGCGTACAAATCTCGCCCTGCCTTTCTTGGGCATTACAACACGATTACCCCTCAGTAAACAGTCGGACTGATGGAAAGCTCAACTTTGCGACAGCTGTACGATTTGGTTTCATCACCCATTTCCTTGGGGATGGTCGACCAGTCCCTGTTAAGAACTCAACGTTTTACAACCGATAGGGTCGGATCCGGGCTGGTCCTGGTCTTAACTTGTTGAGCAGTGACAGGTGACCCTTCACTCTCAAAGGCATCCATCACCATGAGTAGCTCTGCGGGCATTGGCGTTTCTACCTCCGGTCTGGGCAATGGTAACCGGCTCAATGCATCAGCGCAGTTGTCGGTGCCTGGTCTGTGGTGAATGACATAATCATAGGCAGATAATGTCAGCGCCCACCTCTGGATGCGGGATGACGCATTGGTATTGTTACCTTTGTGTTCCGAGAACAACGATATAAGCGGCTTGTGATCGGTTTCCAGCTCGAAGCGAAGTCCAAACAGGTACTGGTGCATTTTTTTTACCCCATAAACACATGCTAAAGCCTCTTTCTCCACCATGCCGTGGGCTCGTTGCACCTTGAACGGGCTTCAAGAAGTGTATACAACTGGTTGTAGTTTGCGTGATTCATTGGCTTGCTGGAGTATACAGCCGACCCCATAGGACGATGCATCACAGATCAAAACTAGACGCTTGATTGGGTCATACAGTACCAGCAGCTTGTGGGAACACAACAGATTTCTATCCTTATCAAAGGCTCTGTCTTGAAGTTCACCGACACCCAGTCGTCTCCTTTCCCGAGCAGCTTGTGGAAAGGCTCTAATACTGTGCTCAATTTGGGTAAGAAGTTACCGAAGTAATTGAGAAGACCTAGGAACGAATGCAGCGCCATCACATTCTGGGGCCTGGGCGCATTTTTGCTGGCCTCTATTTTCGCTTCTGTAGGCCTGATTCTGTCTGCAGCAATCTTTCGTCCAAGGAATTCGATCTCTGCTGCCATGAAAACGCACTTCGAACGTTTCAGCCTGACTCCTACTTTGTCCAGACGACGCAGAATCTCTTCCAGATTGTGCAGGTGCTTGGCGGTGTCACGACCTGTGACTAGGATGTTGTCTTGGAATACCACGGTCCTGGAGACGGATTTCAATAGGCTCTCCATGTTTCTCTGAAATATGGCTGCCGCTGAACGAATGCCAAAAGGGCACCAGTTGTAAATAAACAATCCTTTGTGCGTGTTGACGCACGTAAGTTTCTTTGATGATTCAACCAGTTCTTGTGTCATGTAGGCCGAAGTTAGATCCAATTTGGTGAACGATTTTCCCCCGGCTAGCATTGCAAACAGGTCATCAGCTTTCGGTAGCGGGTACTGATTTTGTTTCGAAACTCAGTTGATCGCGACCTTGTAGTCTCCACAAATCCTAACTGTGCCGTCGCTCTTTAACACCGGAACGATCCGTGAAATCTCCTCAATCTTCTTCCTCATTGAATCTCTCGAGAATTCCAACAGTACTCGATCGTGCTGTGCTCGCCATACTTTTGCGTGGGATTGTATTTTCCTCTTCACCAGTTGTGGTGTATGAAATGATACAATGAATTCCGTACTGTGAGCCAGTGACTAGGTATAACCTGGTCAGTCTTTAATGGCTTCCAGAAGTGAAGATACAAAGGAGAAGTTCAGGTTATATACCGGGCCCAGTACGAGTGTACCTATCACCTTAAGACCTCCGACGGTAGTGACCCCTGTTGGTGGGCAGACCTTATGTACATATATTACACCCTGTACAACTGAATGGCTGGCTGGGCCATGTCAAGGGGCAGTTGAGAGTCATGCAGGTTGGCTAGAGACCAATATAGGCCAGACCGGGTGAGGACGGCAGATTTTCTTCCCTCAGGGATGTTAGTGAACCAGTTGGGTTTCATGATCACATTTAATGATACCAGTTTTCTTTACCTCAGATTTTTTAAACTGAATTCAAATTCTGAAACTGCCATAGTGGGCTGTGAACTGGTGTTCTCTGGGTTATTAGTCCAGTAACATAACCACTACACCACCGTGCCCATAAGTTAATGGGCAGCATTAGAAGCAGCCCTTTCTCTTGTGTTTTAGCTGTATTGTCCATTCAATGTTCCTCGCAATGAGAGGCCACTGTCATAGAATCACAGAATGGTTACATACAGCAGGAGGCCATTTGGCCCGTCGAGCCCGTGCCGGCTCTCTGCAAGAGCACTTCAGCCAGTCCCACTCGCCCGCCCTTTCCCCGTAGCCCTGCAATTTCTTTCCTTCAGGGACTTATCCAATTCCCTTTTGTAAACCACGATTGAGTCTGCCTCCGCCCTCCTTTCAGGCCTAACTACTCGCTGCGTAAAAGACATTTTCTCTTCCATCGCCTTTGGTTCTTTTGCCAATCACCTTAAATCTGTGTCCTCTGGTTCTCGACCCTTCCGCCAATGGGAACAGTTTCTCTCTATCTACTCTGTTCAGACCCCTCATGATTTTGAACACCTTGTTCAAATCTCCTCTCAACCTTCTCTTCTCCAAAGAGAACAATCCCAGCTTCTCCAGTCTATCCACGTCACTGAAGTCTCTCATCCCTGGAACCATTCTTGTAAATCTTTTCTGCGCTCTCTCAAAGGCCTTCACATCCTTCCTGAAGTGCGATGCCCAGAATTGGACACAATATTCCAGTTGAGGCCGAACCAGTGTTTTATAAAGGTTCATCATAAATTCTTTGCTTTTCTACTCTATGCCTCTATTTATGAAGCCCAGAATCCCGTAAGCTATTTTGACTGCCTTCTCAACCTGCCCCGCCACCTGCATCGGTTTATGCACATATGCCTGCCATTGTGGAAGGCCCAGGGTGCGCTCCCTATGTTACATCATCAATGAATTAGTCTAGTTGGGGTGAACATAAGGTAGGTTTGGATGATGACGGACGGCACTTCAACCTCCCCCATCCCTCACCCCACTCCGTTCCCTTCGAGACGCTGATCGCACACTTTAAAAAGAATTACTCTTTTACACTGCTGCACCCATCCAGGCAAGTGACTCGAGCCTTGTCGATGGTGGAAAGGCTTCAGGGAGTCTGGAGGTGAGCCACTCGCCGCAGAATACCCAGCCTCTGACCCGCTCTACGAGCTTGGTGACAAATGGCCTTCAGCATCTTTTTGCTCTGCCAGTTTTCTCCAGTCCCTCCCTGGAGTGTGATTGTACAGTCGCGGAGGGCCCTTCAGTCCATCAGTAACGTTCCAGTCCCTCCCTGGAGTGTAATTGTACAGTCGCGGAGGGCCCTTCAGTCCATCAGTAACGTGGCCATTCCTCACGTGTTGAGTTTTGGCAGGCTATTCACCTGCAGGGTGCATCACAGTTAATCCTGACCTATCCTCAACTGACACAAGGTGCGAGCCAGATTGTCCCCTCCCTAGCCTGGGGATGCTGGGCTTATAACACAATCTGGCTGTGATCAGTTAGCCCAGCACAGGCTGGTGATTGAGGCTGAGGCCTTCTGCTGATCGATGCTGTTGCCGAGGGAGCTCTGAGACTACGTTTTATTCTGCGTTATACATCAAAGCTAGTCCTGGTACGATTTTCCTTCCTCTCTTTCTCTTCTCCCCAGGCCTGGGCAAGTCGAAAGAATACACTGCTCCGGCCAGTGTGGGGGATCTTGCTCCCAACAGCTTCCTCATGAGCGTGCTGAAGGCTTTGGAGCTGGGCCCAGTCGTGATCATCAGCCCGTCGCTGAGTGGGATGTACTCTCTGCCCTTCCTGTTTGGACACAATGGTATGGTGAAGGGATTCATCCCCGTGGCCCCCATCTGCACCGAGAAGTTCTCTGCTGAGCAGTACACCAGTGTGCAGGTAAGCTGGCTCGTTTACTATAGAAAGACTTGCATTTATATAGCGTCTTTCACATCCTCGGCATGTCCCAAAACACTTCACAGCCAAAGGCGTTCTTTTTGAAAGGCAGTCACCCCTGTAATGTAGGAAACGCGATTTATGCACAGCAAGCTCCCACCAACAGCAGTGTGATTATGACCAGATAATTTGTTGTAGTGGTACTGATTGAGGGATAAATATTGGCCAGGACACCGGGGAGAACTCCCCAGCTCTTCTTCGAAATAGTTCCATGGGAACCTTTATGTCCACCTGAGAGAGCAGACGGGGCCTCGGTTTAATGTCTCATCCAAAAGACAGCACCTCCGACAGTGCAGCTCTCCCTCAGCACTGCACTGATTTCCTCTCTCTCTAATCCAGGGTCACTGGACAGTGATCGGGAGTAGGAACCCTGGCTGATTTCCCCTCTCTCTAAAACCCAGGGATCACTGGACAGTGATCGGGAGCAGGGACCCTAGCTAATTATTGTTCCCCCCCCACCCCCCCCCCCCCAATGCAAGGAGTGCCGAGATCAGTTGCAGTCCCTAATGTTACCTGAGCTGGGGTCAGCGAGCACAGACCAGGCTTTGGAACCTTTCTGGTCCTATATTTGCCACAATACTTCTACAGCCATTGATCTCCATCGTTGACCTCCTATCTTCTCTCCCTCGTGTCCAAGTGGTGCAGACACGAGAGTATCTTATGCACAACTGGTTTTGCCGTTCATCACCACTTCAAGGGCTATCTGACCTTGCCCTTTGCCAAAACTGCCGACACACTCCAGGATCATCTTCACTACCAACCGTCTTCTTAAAGCGCTTTTCCCTGCCCCTTCCATCCTTGCCCAACGTATGTGAAGAGCTCATGGTCCCCTTTGTCACTAACACTGAGGATAATCTCTGCTGCTTCCCCCTTGCCGACCAAGCTAAAGCTCCCCCTTCTCGTCTCCTGCCTTAGTCCTGAACCGTTTTCTCTCTAGCTTCTCTCCGATGTCCACTCACCTTGTCCACAAGACCCAACTCCTGATCCCTTGACCCCAGTCCCACCCAACTTCCCTTACTGGCCCCCATGCTAACTGACGTGGTAAATGGTACCCTCTCCTCGGGTACTTTCCCCGTCCTTTTCAAGATCTACTACCATTACCTTCCGTCCTCAAAAAGCCCCACCCTTGCAAATTACCACCCACTCCAACCTCCCTTTCATCTCCAAAGTCCTTGAACGTGTTTTCGCCTCCAAAATCCGTGCCCATCTTTCCCGCATTTCTCTGTTTGAATCCCCCCCACCCAATCAGGTGTCCGCCCCGTCACAGTGCTGAAATGGCCCGTATCAAAGTACAAATGGTATCCTAGGTGACTGTGAGCGGGGTAAACTATCCCTCCTCATCCTTGTTGACCCCTCTGCAACATTTGAGCCAGTTCTCCAACGTATCTCCTTCATCGACCAGCTCAGTGGGCCTGCCCTCGGCTGGTACCACTCTTGCTCATCAGACCATAGCCAGGGAATCACCTACAATGTCTTCTCCCGTTCCCGCTCCCGCGCCCTTACCTCCAGAATGCCCCTGTCACACCTTTACTAATCTGCTAATTGTACTAAGAATTCCTGTTACTGATCGGTGCTTTATGTTTTTGACAGACCCCAACGCTGGTGGTCTATGGTGACGAGGACAAGCCAATGGGTGAAGCATCGTTCAACAATCTGAAGAACCTATCCAACCACAAGGTGCACATTATGAAAGGGGCACAGCATGCCTGCTACATCAATAACACTGAGGAATGGCACCACATAGTGCTGGAGTTCCTGCAGAGTCTGTCCTAAACCCTCAAACACACACTGCGGCAAAGTCATTGCCCTTTATCATTGGACTAATCAGCTCACATTAACGCCAAAATCAGCTACCAATGTACCAATCAGAAGAGACCTTGTTTAGTGCCTGTCACCTTTCCTCCTTACGGCATTTCTGACTTATAATTTCTTTCTGACATCGTGGCCATGCCTTAATGCTGACTCGCCAGCGGTCCTCCTCACACCGGTCAATCAACCCACCCCCTGCCTGTACATGACATTACACTCACAAATGACTTGCTAGAGTGCACAGTCACATCAGACTTCATTCACCTGCTCCAGTCACTCCAGGCGAATTAACCACGGAGGAATGTCGAGTGAAAGGCTTTTCCTGTTTAGTCCACTGTCGGGGCTGGCTGTGTGTATGAGAAGGTTGATTATACATTACACTGTAGGGCTCTCAATGGTTACAATCTCTTCACAATGGGAACTGGCAGATCTTTCATTTGCATTTATTGTTTGGAAAGGTGACACCCCCCTTTCTTCGGGCACTTTTACTTGTTTCTCTTCTTGATCTCTGGGTGCCATGCAGCATCTACAGGCCCAAGTGCCTTTGTTACCCTCTAGTCTTGACTACTCCAACGCACTCCTGGCTGGCCTCCCACATTCTACCAAAACGGTGATCCAAAACTCGGCTGTCCATGTCCTAACTCGCACCAAGCCCCGTTCACCCATCACCCCTGTGCCCGCTGACCTACATTGGCTCCTGGTTAAGCAATGCCGCAATTTCAAAATTCTCATCCTTGTTTTCAAATCCCTCCATGGCCTCGCCCCTTCCTATCTCTGTAATCTCCTCCAGCCCCACAACCGCACCGCGCCCCCGGCCCCCCCCCCCCCCCGCCCCCCAGAGATGCCTGCGCTCCTCTAATTCTGCCCTCTTGAGCATCCCTGATTATAATCGCTCAACCATTGGTGGCCGTGCCTTCTGTTGTCTAGGCCCCAAGATCGAAATTTCCTGCCTAAACCTCTTTCCTCCTTCAAACTGCTCCTTAAAACTTACCGCTTTGACCAAGCTCTTGGTCACCTGCCCTAACTTCTCCTTATGTGGCTTAGTGTCAATTTTTTGGGATCCGAAATACCCTCCGCGGGAAATTGGAGAGTGCACTTTGATTTATCTGGAAATTTAACGCCCAGCGGGAGTCAGAGGGAAGAGATGGAAATTTCGGCTCTTTAACTCTGACACTGCCTCTTGGCACAGTTGGGGGGTGGGGTCAGGTCGGGAGCGGGCGATGTCCTCAGCGCGGAGGCGATGATGTAAGCGTGACGTGGACATGCTGCATCGCACTGACGTGTCGCAATGTCCCTCCCCTTTACTTCAAGGGATGGACGCTACGTGGCGCCCACTGGGCCACCAGGGAGGACTTTCGCCGGGCCAGCAGCCTGACACCCGAGAGGGGTTTGCCGGGCTGCCTGTTGGCGGTCCGGCTGAACCAGCGGCGGTGCGCCCTCCCCTTTAAGGGCGGCCGCACCGACCGGCCACCGTCAGTTTCCCGCTGCACCAAGCTGCCCCGGGGATACCGACCGGGGGCAATTTCCCCCGCGGGGTCAGCGCCGGGCGGAAACGCAGGGCGCGGCGGAAACCCATTCTCCCCAGCCCGGGGGGCAATTGGGGATGGGTCGGCCCCACTGCCTGCCCACCCCATTAGAGGCGGTAACGGGCCTTAAACAAGGGGTCAATCCCCCCTCCCCCACACCTTTGTCTCATAACATCCTGTGAAGCGTTTTGGGCCATTTCACTACTTTAAGGCGCTATATAAATACAAGTTGTTGTTGAGTGGGAGATGGAGACTGCTCTTGAGCTGCCTGTTGGTCACCCTCCCACATGGTGGTCTTCAGCCCAGACCATGGCTGAGAGGTTGGTCAGCGTGTTGATAGCAGCAGCTGAGCACCATGGAGGATGCTGTTAATGTGTCAATGGCCTGTGTACTTGAGCACACCACGCCAGACGTTACTGCTGCTGGCATTAGCTTGACACCAGTCTACACACCTGTTGATCCATATCGTGGGTCGTGTAGGAGACAGCATCGTGCATCTGTGTGTCGGACTCCATCATCTTACTCACAACACCTTCTGACATCCTGTGCCTGGAGTGTGGTGTTGCAGGGCCCTCCGATCTATAGCTGGCTTACTGAAGCCTGCATCCCCAGACAGCTGGCGGAGGGATGCTCGGTAGCTTGGGCTTCCAGTTAGGACTTCCAGGTCCTTGTCAACCCCTCCCCCTGTGGTGCCCCTTCCTTATGGGTGCTCAGTCTCTCGCTCGGCGCTATCTCATCCACGCCAGATAAATTCTCTTTGAATATAGAAGATTAAGGGTGATCTAATTGAGGTGTTTAAAGGATTTGTTCGGATAGATAGAGAGATACTATTTCCTCTGGCCATACAGGGGTGATGTCAGGAATCACTTCTTCACACAAGGGCAGTGGAAATCGGAAACTCTCTTCCCCCTAAAGCTGTCGAGGCCAGAGGTCAATTAACTTAGATTTTTGTTAGGTAAGGGTATTAATGGTTACTGAATTAATGAATCGAGGCGGGCAGATGGAGTTAAGACGCAGATCAGCCATAATCTAATTGAATGGCGGAATGGACGACTCCCATTGCTATGGCCCTGATTATCCTGAAGTGCCCATCTGCGTGCTGTTGGAATGAGACTGTCGATAGATGCGTTGTTGGTGAGTGGATTTCTTCTTCACCCTGGGACACGCTTGGATTCCCTGCTTCCGTAAAGGAACGAGATGGAATTAATTAGTACAGAAACACACTTACCAGCAAAGGCAACACTGTGCAGTGAGCCACCAACTGTACGTGTGGGCGGATTGATGACCATTAACAGGCGTGTGTCATGGATTATTGGACACACCAGGGTCTACACCGACCTCATGGGGCTCAGAGCCTCCGCAAGGCCCCCACCCAATGAATTGGCCGAGACGGACCTCCCATGGTTTACCTCGGGAGGGTCTGCTATTTGTTCCAGTCACCAGCCCTGTCTAGAACACTGAAGGTTAGGACCCAGTGATGGTGCTCCCACACATTCATTCAGATATCGGTCATTTGCAGAACTGAGAAAGCAGTCACTGTTGGACCTCAGTCTCTAGGTTAAGGAAGGGTCTAGGCTCAAAGCACATTATTTTTCACAACAGAAATTGAAAAATAAAAGAGTCATTTCAACTTGCTGTCCACATATGCCTTTCCCTGACAGTTTTACATAAGAAATAGGAGCAGGAGCAGACCATATGGCCCCTCGAGCGTGCTCCACCATTTAATACGATCATGGCTGATCCGATCATGGACTCAGGTCCACTTCCCTGCCCACTCCCCATAACCCCTTATCCCCTTATCGGTTAAGAAGCTGTCTTAAATTTATTCACTGTCCCGGCTTTCACAGCTCTCTGGGGCAGAGAATTCCACAGATTTACAACAAGAAGAAATTCCTCCTCAACTCTGTTTTAAATGGGCGGCCCCTTATTCTGAGATAATGACCCCTAGTTCTAGTTTCCCCCATCAGTGGAAATATTCTCTCTGCATCCACCTTGTCAAGCCCCCTCATAATCTTATACGTTTCGATAAGATCACCTCCCATTCTTCTGAATTCCAATGAGTAGAGGCCCAACCTACTCAACCTTTCCTCATAAGTCAACCCCCTCATCTCTGGAATCAACCGAGTGAACCTTCTCTGAACTGACTCCAAAGCAAGTATATCCTTTTGTAAATATGGAAACGGGTGCTTCAAGCAAGTCGAATGTGCAGCACAGCGGGAGGCCGTCCAATCCATCGTGCCTGGTCCGGTGTTAGTTCTTCAAACTGGAGAGGTACAAAACTGCTGGGAGCTGATTGGCTGCCCATTACATCCCCCGCCCAATGGGAATCCCGTTACACCCTCCCTCACGGGTGGAGGTGTGAGGACGGTAGAGTTTGTGACTCCGCTGAGGTTAAAGTTCACTCCCATAAACACTAAATTGCACTTTGCCAGAATTTGTTCTCTGGATGTGTGGCAGTATTTGCGAGACTGCAATTATTGCCTATCCTCAGCTGACCTGAGTGTTTTTTTTGTAAACGACAAAGTAGCTTTCTGGGCCACTTCAAAAGGAGTTCTTGCCAATAATGTAAGGTTGGAGTCACTGGGTAGGTTAACAAGTCCCCTTGCCTGAAGGATATTAGTGAACCAGCTCAGATTTTTTGATGTAATTGTTATATCTGGTGCCAACTCACAAATGACCTGATTTGGAATTCAAAGTCATAACTGATCACAGTGAGATTTGAACTCGTAATCTCTAGGTTGCCACTGCACTAGAGTTCCTCTTCTCAGCAATAAAATTGTAAAAGTTAACGCAGTAAATTCATTCATAATTTATTTGCCTTTGTAGAAAAATAAATTTGAACTTATCCCCATTTATGACCATCCTTTCCATATATATATGCTGCTATATTCCTGATTTATTTTCTTGCCTTGATGATTTTCTTGAGATTATGAAACTTTGTCTGTACTCCCTTTCATTCCACAGCATTGTAACCGTAACATCGCCTCTTGAATTATGTGATTCGGAGATAACCGATATCAGAATCTGATAATTCTTTGCAGGGAGGATAACATACCCTGTATGTATTACAATAAATTGTGATTTTTATTGCTATATAATGATGGTGGGCTCAGTTGATTTGATAAGTCCTTCACTGCAGTAAACAAGTTGGAGCTGAAATTGCGGTCGGAGGCCTCCCGACCTCCCTCCGACCTGAAACATTTCTACGAGTTTACCTGGTGGTCCGTGAGGAGTGTGGGATTCCGGTGCGGAGGCCTTCTCTTCCCGCGCTGTGAAGCGCGCTCCCGTCCTCCAGGTTCCTACGCAGAAGGTGCAGTCACGTGTGACTGCTCAGCCAATCAGGTACAGTATTCCACAGCTTTCCATTAATAGCAATGGGAACTCCGTATCTATCAGTTCTCATTGCTATTAATGAGAAAAAACAAACACACTAAAGACATGTAATAAAAAATAAAAATCACACCTCACATAGCTTTAACTTCAATTAATTTTAATTAATAAATATCTGAGAGAAAATCTTTTTTCCAAGTTTCAAAAAGTGTTTAAAATGATGGTTAACAATAAATGTAATGTAGTGGGCAGGGTTTTAAAAAATAATGTGTTTTTTAAATTTAATTTAATTATGTTTTTAAACACTTATGCCTGTAACAGTAGGCTATGCGCCTGCTTTTATCAGGCACAAGAATTTTGAGGACATTTGCTGGGCAAGATATGGGTAAATCCCGCAATCTTGCCCGTGCAAATGTCCTCTCACCCGAGATGCGGATGATCGGAGCTTGACAGATCGGAAAAGCCGGGTTTCAGCATTGTGCGCTGTAAACCGGCTTTTCCGATGCCTTCCCGGGTCCATGGACACTCCGAAC
Organism: Pristiophorus japonicus; assembly: GCF_044704955.1. Lineage (NCBI taxonomy): Eukaryota > Metazoa > Chordata > Chondrichthyes > Pristiophoridae > Pristiophorus > Pristiophorus japonicus. The sequence continues at coordinate 112,677,839 of NC_091988.1, forward strand.
GAACCCGGGGAGGCTGGGATTTCAGGGCTGTTGTGTGGCAGGAGCCAGGACGTATGTGCAGGGCTGATGGGTTCCATCCAACTTTAAACAGACCATCCTTTGGAGTGGACTCCCTGCAGAGTGAAGGAGATGAAAACCCTGCAATCACTCAACAAACAATTGGTTGCAGCAATGTGCGGGGTTTACGGTGGGGGCGGTGGGGGGTTAGGGTAGGGGGGTTTAGGGTGCTTCTGAAGGATTAATGAAGGTGGGCCGAATGGCCGTCCTCATCCATTATGATGCTGTGAAAAGAACTGGACAATTTTTTTCTTTTAAATGAGAGTTTTTAAAAGTTACAGGGGACATAAATAAAAAGTTAGAAAATGTCAAGCATTTAACTGGCAAAGTAAAAAACTAAGATGGCGCAGTCAGGTTTCAGAAGATTAACAATTGCTCCATAGTACCACCCACACCTGGAGTACTGTGCACAGTTCTGGTGTCCCCACACCTTGGTTAGACCACACCTGGAGTACTGTGCACAGTTCCTGCCTCCACATACCTTGGCTAGACCACACCTGGAGTACTGTGTACAGTTCCTGCCTCCACATACCTTGGCTAGACCACACCTGGAGTACTGTGTACAGTTCCTGTCTCCAGATACCTTGGTTAGACCACATCTGGGGTTTTGTGCAACAATTCTGGCCTCCATATTATAAAAATGATTCAGAGCCACTGGAGAATGTGCTAAAATTTACACGGATGATACCAGGACTGAGAGGGTATACCGGGCAGGAAAGATATGGCTGAGGGATGATCTAATAGAGAGTTTTAAAATGCTGAAGGGGTTTGATGAGGAGACGTAGAGATGGGAACCAAAACAAAGATCCATAAATATAAGATAGTCCCTAATAAATCAATAAGGAATTCAGAAGAAACCTCTTTCCACAGAGAGTGGTAGAATGTGGAACTCGCTACCACATGGAATAGTTGAGGTGAATAGCATAGATGCATTTAAGGGGAAGGTCGATAAGTACACGAGGGAGAAAAGAATGGAAGGTTATGTTGATAGGGTGAGGTAAAGTAGGATGGGCAGAGGCTACAAGCATGGACCTGTTGGGCCAAATGGCCAGTTTCTGTGCTGTGAACTCTATGGGGAAGAAATTCGTGTTAGTCAGTAAAGTTTCCTGGAGCTAACAAGCGCTGAAAATGGCCGCCATGCTAATGGAGCAAAGTTCACCTGGAGGGATAGAGATTGTTGGCGCAACACTTACCTGCCATGCAACGCCGTCCTGGTATCGTTACTGGAACGACCCGACCCGAAGTTCCTGAGCAGACCAGAAAGGGGCAGTCTGGGATGCATCTTACCGTCTGATCCCTCCTCTTCTGCAGCTTCTTCTTCCCCCTGCAAGCGGATGCTGTAAATGTGAAATGACAGCATAAAATGCTGGAAATACTTAGCTGGCCAGGCGGTATCTCGAACTGAGACATGAATTCTGTTTTTCTCTCCACGGATGTTGCATGACCTGCTGAGTATTCACAGTATGTTCTGTCTTCTCAAAGGCCTTCATTTACCATCTGAGCCCTTGCAAGTGTCCAGCAGCACTCCCTACACACTTTTTAAAAAAACTTTTCACATCTATTGCAACAAGTCACCACTTCAATAAAGTCAAAAAAAAACCCAGCCCAAATCCTTAAATTCAAACTTACCTGAATGATGTGTGTGTGCCTTTAAGAGGTGCAGACATCGCCACTGTCAGCGTGCTTAGGACCCAGCGCTGAATTCAGTGTGGGGTCGAAGTTCGGCTTGTAATGTTAAGTCATCGCACGGCAATTCACGTCACAATGCCGCCATTTTGTTGAAGATGGCGCTACCAGTTACCGGCAGCGCAAAGTTAGGGACCAAAACAGCGGCCACTGTGGGACCCGGGAGCAGCTGATGTAACAGCGGCCGCCACATTATAGCGCCATTTAGTGGCGCTACGGAGTGGCGCTAATGCCACAAATTTCTCGCCCTGTGTAATTTTATGTATATGGTGGCCAGAGCTTGCAACTACGGCAATTTAGAGCATTACCGGAGCTGTTTACGTAGGCTGATCCCATTCTAATGTTTACATAGGCAATTCCAAGGCTAAATGTTGACCTAAAGGCATGACAACAGGAAGTAGTGGAGTTGGAACAGTGGCACAAGATTTTTTAAGAAGCTACGGTTAGAAAAAAAGTTCCTTACTCAAAGGGTGATAAACAGCAGCGGTTGGTCAGGTCAGGACAGGTACTGCCTCACCTGGAATTGTCAGACTTGCAGTGGTAGCAGAAAGGCCCACACATGGAAAAAGCTATTTCTATTTTAGAGAGGACTGAGGGAAGACCTGTTAGGAGGTTTGATGATTGGGAAAGGAGTTCAATAAATTGGAAATTGATCACCGTTTTCTGCTGTTCACAGAATGGCGGAACTTGGGGTAGATCTTCCTCCTTAGTGCCTGGGCAGGGAATCTGGCAAGATTTGTAAGAGGTGTGTGGTTAGCCCAGGTGATGGTCATCCCAAATCGACCCCACAGATTCAAGATCAGGAAATGAATCAAGCAATTCAGGCAGAATTTGATGAGTGGAAAACGGGTGACCAGCCTCTAAGACAAACTGCCAACCTAAGCATTGGCGCTCCTGGGTTATGAAAGGATTCGGAAATGATAATAAAGGGGGTAATTAGAGGCACGGACTGGATACACTAAGGATGTTCAACCTGAAATATGTTGCTAATCATCGCAAAGACAGTCTAAGGGAAAGGACTGGCCTAAGAGTTAACCTGTGAAACCAAATTCTCACCATTCCCCTGAGTTTTAATAGAACAGTAAAAGCGATGGTCGCAATTTGAGCTAATCAGAAACCAGATGAAACCAAAGGCACCGAGGAACTGTTCAATACTAGCTGGTGAAAGAGACACTGACTGCCTCTTACCAGTGGTAGCAGAGAGTGAGCTCGGCAAAAACATTCTGTCAATAAAACTTATTGTAAAGCAGTCATGAGGAGATGGACAGAGTGTTGATGATTTTCAGATGTGACTAGGGGCCCAATTTTCCCCAACCCCTTTTTTCGGTAGACTTACCCTAAATGTGCCGACTTTGTGTGCTGGAAACGGCACCGAAAAAAAAGGGGCCCCATCCTGCCCGCTCTGTCAAGTCTCCAGTGTCCCAGCGTGGCGTAGCTAGTGAAGTGGGGGCAGAGCAACAGCCCAGCGCAGAAAGCACTGCCGGTAGCTGCACGCATGCACAGCGAAGTCTGCGGGCATGCTCCTGCCCTCCCAGCGTGCCCTGCGGGCTGTGAGCAGGGCCTGATCTCGCCGCACCCTATCCCCGGCCGAGTGGACTCCCGCACCGGCCAGCCGGCCCGCTGAGTTCCCGGGCAGGTAAGGACTTCAGTTTTATCTTTTATTTATTCTGCTTAAGAGTTTTTATTGGGGGTTGGCGGGGGGAGTGGGGGAGGAGGAGAGTTTCGGGGGTGGGGGAGGGGGACTTTATAAAAAAACTTGATTCTGGCATAAAGGTAGGACTTCTATTTTTTTTTGTTATTGATTGAATGCTTATTACTTTTTGTGCTTTGTTTAGTGCTTTGTAAGTCTTGGTGCTTTAAATGTACTAACCTGCGCCGATTTCTTAACTGCCCGCAAGGTTTTTCAGAGCTTGCCACATACGCTGACCTAAGTGGATTTGGAGTAAGTTTTTGCTGGCCAAAGTGGCATAAATGCCCAAAACTGGCGTAAGTGTCTGGGAACGCCCCCTTTTGAAAAAAAAACTGAACTAAAAAAAAAAATCGTACCTAATTGACTTACTCTGGAGCAAATTTTGGGGGGAAAATGCCATTTTTTAACTTACGCCAGAAAAAGCAACTTACTCCAAAAAAATTGATGCAAGTCATGGCCATAATTGGGCCCTTTGTGAGTACAGAGTTCAGTTCTGTGGCCTCCCTGTTATAGCAGCATGCTGTGTTTACATGTGTTTTACCTTGTGGTTATCTACACTTTGATTTAGTTGATCATTAACTATAAAGCATTTCTTCTTTCAAGGGATCAGCCCCAAAGGTTATTCTCTCCTTGGCGAATATATTACTTTTTCAGTAATCTCTTAACATTTCACTGCTTTTATACACAGTTACTGTCATGTATGTAACCTCTATGTAGCACCACTGCAATACTGTATATACTTAAGCAATGCACACCTTGACCACAGGGGGTGAACTTGTGGGAGACACTCCTTACCTGGTCATCCAGGTATATAAAGGGAGGTCCCACGCAGGGTCATCACTTCTTGGTCCTGTGAATAAAGGTCCAGGTCACAGAGTGATCTTGTCCATAGAATGTGCCTCGTGTGGGTTTTGTGCCATTGAGCAAGGACATTACAGTTACATTATCTGTACAGGAATTTCTCACATGTCATTGCTCTTATGCACACAGTTACAGTATCTATACTGTAATCTAACATTTCACTGCTTTTATCATCATCATCATCCCTCGGAATCGAAGAAGACTTGCTTCCACTCCTGAAGTGGCTGAACAGTCCATGAGAATCCTGACGTTCCAGGTCCCAATCTTCATGTTAACGGAGTGGAAGATGCCTGTGCGTGAGTTCTTTTAACGTGGGGTGGTCATTGCACACCAGCTACCTCAAGGGCTTAGCTGAGCGAGGTCTTGATCCAGTGGCAAGGGGGTAACAGTTACAGTATCTATACAGTAATCCCTAAAAATACTCTCTTACACACACTAACGGTACCTGTGCAAAAATCTCCAACATTGTACTCTTATACACACTGGTACAGTATCTATACAGAGAATGATACCGCACAGAAGGAGGCCATTTGACCCATCATGCCTGTGCCAGCTCTTTGGTAGAGCAGTCCAATTAATCCCACTCTCCTGCTTTTCCCCCATAGTCCTGTAATATTTTTCCCTCTGTGCCTCTCTTGGCATCCTCCGAAGGGCCCATCGAGACACTCGTCGCTGCCTCCTTACAAGCAGCAATCCGAACTGTCCCATCCTACTCTCTCACCAACCGCCTCAATCGTTTTCTCCCTGTGGCTGAAGGGCTCCTCCCAGAGTCGCAATGCGGATTCCACCCACTAAGGGGCACAATGGACATGATCTTCACCGTGTGTCAAATCCAAGAAAAATGCAGGGAGCAGCATCAACCTCTGTACATGGCCTACTTTGACCTCACAAAGGCCTTCGACTCTGTCAACCGTGAAGGATTATGGAGTGTCCTCCTCAGATTCGGCTGCCCTCAAAAATTCATCACCATCCTCCGCCTGCTTCACAATGAGATGCAAACCGTGATCCTTACCAACGGATCCACCACAGACCCAAGTGCAGACTGGGACCAGCAAGGCTGTGTCATCGCACCAACATTCTTCTCAATCTTCCTCGCTGCAATGCTTCATCTCACGCTTAACAAGCTCCCCGCTGGAGTGGAGTTAACCTACAGGACAAGCGGGAAATTGTTCATCCTTCAACGCCTCCAAGGTTGCTCCAACCTCTGTCATTGAATTACAATATGCAGATGACGCTTGCGTTTGTGCACACTCGGAGTCCGAACTCCAAACCATCGTTGACACCTTCACTGAAGCGCACGAGAGTCTGGGCCTTACATTAAACATCCGTAAGACAAAGGTCCTCTACCAACCTGCCTCTGCCACACAGTACTGCTCCCCGATTATCAAGATCCATGATGTGACCTTGGTCAATGTGGACCACTTTCCATACCTTGGGAGCCTCCTATCAGCAAGGGCAGACATCGATGGCGAAGTCCAACACCACCTTCAGTGTGCCAGAGCAGCCTTCGGCCGCCTGAGGAAAAGAGTGTTCGAAGACCAGGATCTCAAACCCGGCACCAAGCTCATGGTCTACAGGGCAGCAGTGATACCTGCCCTCCTATATGCTTCAAAGACATGGACTATGTACAGTCAGCACCTCAAACACTGGAGAAGTATCACCAATGCTGCCTCTGCAAAATCCTGCAAATCCATTGGCAGGATAGGTGTACCAACGTCCGTGTTCTCTCTCAGGCCAACATCTACAGCATCGAGGCATTGACCATTCTCGACCAGCTCTGGTGGACAGGCCACAGTGTCCGCCAGACTAGACTCCCAAAACAAGCACTGTACTCCGAACTACATCATAGCAGGTGAGTCCCAGGTGGGCAGAGAAAACGCTTCAAGGACACCCTCAAAGCCTCTTTAAAAAATGCAACATTCTCACCGACACCTGGGAATCGCCGGCCCAAGACCGCTCAAAGTGGAGGAGGAGCATCCGAGAAGGCACCGAACACTTTGAGTCTCTTCACAGGGAGCACGCGGAAGCCAAGTACATAAGAAATAGGAACAGGAGTAGGCCGTACGGTCCCTCGAGCCTGCTCCGCCATTCAATAAGATCATGGCTGATCTGATCATGGACTCAGCTCCACTTCCCCACCCGCTCCCCATAACCCCTTATCCCCTTATCGTTTAAGAAACTGTCTATTTCTGTCTTAAATTTATTCAATGTCCCAGCTTCCACAGCTCTCTGAGGCAGCGAATTCCACAGATTTACAACCCTCTGAAAGAAGAAATTTCTCCTCATCTCAGTTTTAAATGGGCGGCCCCTTATTCTAAGATTATGCCCTCTAGTTCTAGTCTCCCCCATCAATGGAAACATCCTCTCTGCATCCACCTTGTCAAGCCCCCTCATTATCTTATACGTTTCGATAAGATCACCTCTCATTCTTCTGAATTCCAATGATTAGAGGCCCAACCTACTCAACCTTTCCTCATAAGTCAACCCCCTCATCCCCAGAATCAACCTAGTGAACCTTTTCTAAACTGCCTCCAAAGCAATTATATCCTTTCATAAATATGGAAACCAAAACTGCACGCAGTATTCCAGGTGTGGCCTCACCAATACCCTGTATAACTATAGCAAGACTTCCCTGCCTTTATACTCCATCCCCTTTGCAATAAAGGCCAAGATTCCATTGGCCTTCCTGATCATTTGCTGTACCTGCATACTATCCTTTTATGTTTCATGCACAAGTACCCCCAGGTCCCACTGTGCTGCGGCACTTTGCAATCTTTCTCCATTTTTTCTGCCGAAGTGGATAACCTCACACTTTCCAACATTATACTCCATCTGCCAAATTTTTGCCCACTCACTTAGCCTGTACAAACGGCAGAAAGAACGTATGACAAATCAATCACCCCACCCACCCATTCCTCCAACCACCACCTGCCCCACCTGTAACAGAGACATAAGATCCCGTATTGGTCTCATCTGTCACCTTAGAACTCACTTTAGTGTGGAAGCAATTCATCCTCGACTCTGGGAGACTGCCTAAGAAGAATCCTTCCAACCACCTACCCCCATCCCTCCCACCCCCCCCCCCCAATGATTACCCAGTGGACTCTGCCAACAGATTGGCTATCACCGCGCCTCTCCACATCTCTCTCCAGAACATTTGTTCACTTGTGAACAAGGCCCTTGCCATCCATGAGCTCACTGTGGATAATTGCATCGACATTATGGTTATGTATGTATGTATACCTCACCAATGTGTAAGACTTGCCACTAGGGGGCACACCTGTGGGAGACCTAAGGGTCACCTGTGCACCCTGGGAAAGCAGGTATAAAAGGTAACCTACCATGCTGCTTCCTCACTCTGGAGTCACATTAAAGAGAGCAAGGTCACAACAGTTTGAGCTTACAATATAGTCTTGTGGAGTTATTCTGAACATAACAATTGGCGACGAGTAACGGATCATGAACTTTCACGCAGTAATGGCTGACGTTGTGTAGAATTTACCAATATCTTGCAAAGATTCCAGGTACCTCTCCCCTACAGAGGAGAAGAATCCCTTTCTGGGCTTTTAAAATGAGTTTAAAGGGGCAGACGAGCGGGGGATAAAAGAGGATGCATTCATGGAGACCCCCCCCCCCCCCCCAGTGTTTGGACTCATAGGAAAGGGAATTCAAAATGGACCTAAATTACAGAAGCTTGAGATCCCCTAAACATCTATGGGAAGGAGCATATCAATTTTAAGATTCTACAACATTTTGGCTGTGAAAAAGAGTTACCAAATACAGGAGGTGGGGCCAAATTTGTGTATTAAGGATCCCAGACTGTCTGGGGGAACTATTCACCCCCTAAGAGATAATCGAATTACCCAATCAAGCACAATGGAAATCATGGTCAGAAAAATTGGACAATCCTAAAACAATGCAAAACCAGTGATAGCACATTCTCACACCCTAATCGAGTTACTGCTGACAAAGGAGACATTTGAAAATCAATGGACAGACAGTTTAAACAGAGCCCAAGAGATTTGATGGGAAATAACGGAGCCTTTTTTTGGGGGATATATCTATCCCCAGTTTTACAAGGAAAGACTAGCAGAACACAGGAAAACTAGCAGAACTCAAAGCTAGCAGAACACAGAGACTGGAACACAGACAGACACAAGCAGCCGGAGTGAAGAAATGGAGTCGTGAAGGAACCTACAAGAACTCATCAGGAACTGACCGAGCACGAGGCCCACGAAACGGAAGGTTGTCAGCAACAAAATTGACAACCACTCTACAATCTACTTCTGAACGACCCAACGGGGGAGAAATTACCAAAAGGGACGAACTAAAACTATTCCTAACCAAAGAAAGTGGGTACTTACCCCATACATCCAAAACGCAACTTAGCGCATCAACGGACGCACCCCAACCGAAGACTACGCAGTCCGAAGTCCTCTCCTCCGTCCGGGGTACAGCTCACCTAGAAGGCCAAGTGCAGCGAACCCCGAAACCGTGATTCATTGGCAACTGTCTAAAGGGATTGGTGAGCATGGCCCCTGAACCCTCAGAGCTATAACTTAGTTAGTTTGGGGAATTGGGAGGAGGGAGGCTGGGATAACTTGTGTAAATGTATCTGCATTCTCTCCTTTACCCCATTTAGAGTTTAAGCTGTATTCTTTTCCCCACAGGCTGTAATTTGACATTTTATTCAATGTGTTGTACCCCTCAGTGTGTATTGGTCTGTGTGTGTTATTAAAGGTATGCCTTTTACTTCTTTTCAAACACAATAAACCATACCTGCTTCCTACCTTGAAATTGATTGTCTGTCCAAGTCTGTCACAGTTCCTTCATAATTCCAGTGTCTAGAACCAAGGGTGTGGGAGCAATTCGGAACCGCTCATATAAGGTCAGAAGGGAAAGCTGACCCCCTGAAAACCACCCCTTACAGTTGGTATTCTTGAGAGATTTGTTGAGGGTGATGATTGGGAAGCCGCCATTGAGCATCTCGACCAGTACTTCTTGGCCAACGAAGGCTGAGACAGCGGTCAAGCGCAGGGCGATTCTCCTCACCGTATGTGGGTCTTCAAAAATCTGCTGGCACCGGACAAACCAACGGACAAGACTTACACAGAGCTGTGCACGCTGGTTCGGGAACACCTCAAGCCGAAGGAGAGCATCTTAATGGCCAGGTATCGCTTTTACACGCACCATCGCTCCGAGGGCCAGAATATGGCGAGCTTTGTTGCCTTGCGGGACAGTGCGAATTTGCCGGATCTTTGGGGGAAATGTTGCAGGACTTTATCGTGCTTGGAATTGGCCACGAGGTCATTCTTCGCAAACTGCTGTCTGCCGAATCCCTAGATCTGAGCAAGGCCATCACGATAACCCAGGCTTTCATATCCACGAGCGACAACACGAAACAGATATCTTCACAGCATCGAAGCTCACCGGCAAGTACTGTGCATAAAGTAATGCTTTCAGCAGGCAGGACTGTACAGGGCAGGGCCTACACGACTGCAGAGGCCAGATCTAGGCCTAGGGTGACTCAGAGTCCGCCGTGGGGCATGAATGTGTATCCATTAACACCATGTTGGCGAGGGGCAGTCATAGAGCCCATCAATGTCGATTCAAGCACTATGTGTGCAAGGGCTGTGGAACAATGGGGCACCTCCAGCAAATGTGCAAACGACCTCTGACTCACCACGTGGCAGAGTCAGGAGAGGACGACCGATCCAGCGAGGATCACGCTGAACGAGCAGGAGAGGCAACTGAACCTGAGGATGAAGAGGAAGTATATGGGATACACACCTTCACCACCAAAAGCCCTCCGATAATGTTAAAAGTTAAACTCAACGGCACTCCAGTCTCCATGGAATTGGACACGGGGGCGAGTCAATCAATAATGAGCCAGAAGGCATTCGAGAGGCTGTGGGGCGACAGAGCACAACGACCCAAACTGATCCCGATTCAGGCAAAGCTGCGCACCTACATCAAGGAACTGATACCAGTTATTGGTAGCATGGACATAAGAGTATCCCATGAGGGAGCGGTGCACGATTTACCACTGTGGATTGTTTCAGGTGATGGGCCAACACTGCTTGGTCAAAGGTGGCTGGGGAACATTCGATGGAACTGGGAAGACCTCTGTGAACCTTCTCCAGCGAAAGATGTCTCCCTTGCTCAAAGGCTGAGCAAGCCCCTGTAGTGTCCCTGCACCTTGTTACAAACTCACACGAGGCATAGATATATCAGACACGGTCACTCTGTGATCTTCACCTTTATTGCCAGGACCAAGGAGTGCTGACCCTGGGTGGGACCTTCCCTTTTATACCTGGAAACCCAGGTGAGGAGTGTCTCCCGCAAGTTCACCCCCTGTGGTCAGGGTGTGCAGTTCTAGGGTACAGGTACAGTGTACATGAGTTACAGTTACATGACTATGTCATTGCAAGATGGTGAAATACATGACATCACCTCCCCCCTTAAGTCTTTTAGTTTCAGAGGTTAAGTCTGTCAGGTGGTCGACGCTCTCTCGTGGACCGATCCAGCGAGGTCTCTGTCACTTGAGGTGATTCCGGCCTGTCCGGGCTGGCTGCAGGGACTGTGCATGTTGTCTTTGTTGCTCGTGCGCTGGCAGTGGTGTGGTCACTATCTCATCATGCTCTTCTTCTGGTTCCTCCGTGTCTGCACTGAACCTTGTCTTTACTTGGTCCAAATGTTTGCGGCATATCTGCCCATTGTTTAGTCGGACCACCATGATCCTGTTTCCTTCTTTGCCAATTACGGTGCCCTCAAGCCATTTGGGTCCCAAAGCATGGTTAAGAACAAATACCGGGTCATCTATTTCTATACACCTCCCCCTTGAGCCTCAATCATGGAGCTCGATTTGGGACTGGTGCTTGCCCTCAACAATGTCTTCCAGGGCTGGGTGAATGAGGGACAGCCGTGTTTTATGCGTGCGATTCATGAGGAGTTCCGCTGGCGGGACTCCCGTGAACGAGTGCGGCCGGGACCTGTAGGCCAGCAGGAGGCGCGATAGGCGGTACTGAAGGGAGGGTCCTTGGATACGTAGCATGCCCAGTTTTATGACTTGGACCACCCGTTCCGCCTGGCCATTGGAAGCCGGCTGGAATGGCGCTGTCCGGACATGCTTGATACCATTGCCCGACATAAACTCCTGGAAACACGGGCCATTGTCGCTGACCAGGATGTCCGGCAAGCCATGGGTCGCGAAAATCGCACGCAGACTCTCCACGGTGATGGACGTCGTGCACGAGTTCAATATGATGCACTCGATCCACTTCGAGTATGCATCGACAACGATCAGAAACATTTTCCCCATGAACGGGCCCGCATAGTCCACGTGAATACGTGACCATGGTCTGGTGAGCCAGGGCCACGGGCTGAGTGGGGCCTCCCTGGGGGCATAGCCCAGCTGGGCACACGTTGTGCACCTGCAAACCCAGTGTTCCAGGTCTGAGTCAATCCCCGGCCACCATACATGTGACCGGGCAATGGCCTTCATTAACACGATGCCAGGGTGCTCGCTGTGGAGTTCCCTGATGAACGCTTCCCTGCCTTTCTGGGGCATGACTACCCGGCTGCCCCATAGCAGGCAGGCAGAGCTCATCCATCCGTCTCTGAAACGGTCTGACCTCCTCGGGGCACGTCCTGTGTGCGGGCGCCCAATCCCCAGTCAGGACACATTTATTTATTATGGATAGGAGGGGGTCCCTGTTGGTCCAGAGTTTGATCTGGTGGGCTGTGATGGGGGAGCCCGCAGTGTCAAAAGCCTCAACAGCCATGACCATCTCGACGCTCTGTTCCGACGCCCCCTCGGTGGTGGCCAGTGGGAGCCTGCTGAGCGTGTCAGCGCAATTTTCGGTGCCTGGCTGGTGCCGTATGGTGTAGTCATACGCAGCCAGTGTGAGGGCCCAGCGCTGTATGCGAGCTGATGCATTGGCGTTGATAGCCTTGCTGTCGGACAACAAGGATGTTAACAGCTTGTGGTCCGTCTCTAGCTCGAACTGTCTACCAAAAAGGTACTGGTGCATCTTTTTCACACCGTACACACGCGCGAGTGCCTCCTTCTCGACCATACCGTATCCACGCTCTGCCTGGGAGAGTGACCTGGAGGCGTAAGCCACCGGTTGGAGTCGGCCGTCATCATTACCCTGCTGCAACACACACCCAATCCCGTAGGATGATGCATCGCACGTTAAAACTAGTTTTTTACAGGGGTCATACAAAGTCAACAGTTTGTTGGAACACAGCAGGTTCCTCGCCTTATTGAAAGCCCGTTCTTGACCCCCAAAACCATTCACAACCTTTCCGCAGGAGCATGTGTAACGGCTCCAACAATGTGCTTAAGTTCGGCAGAAAGTTCCCGAAATAGTTCAAAAGTCCCAGGAATGATCGCAACTCCGATGTGTTGCCGGGACTGGGCGCCCAGTGATCGCCTCCGTTTTGGATTCGGTGAGCCGGATCCCATCTGCGGCAACCCTCCTGCCCAAAAACTCGACCTCTGGAGCCAAAAACACACACTTGGCCTTTTTCAGCCGCAAACCTACCCGATCCAATCGCCGTAGCACCTCCTCCAGGTTGTGGAGGTGTTCTTCGGTGTCTCGACCCGTTATGAGAATGTCGTCTTGGAATACGATCATTCCAGGAATGGATTTGAGCAAGCTTTCCATGTTTCTCTGAAAGATGGCTGCTGCCGAACGAATGCCAAACGGACACCTGTTGTAGACAAATAATCCCTTGTGCGTCGTGATGGTGGTCAGAAGCTTGGATTCTTCAGCCAGTTCCTGAGTCATGTAGGCCGAAGTGAGGTCCAGCTTCGTAAACAGCTAAACACCTGCCAGTGTGGCAAGAAGGTCCTCCGCTCTCGGAAGCGGGTATTGGTCTTTGCAGCGATATTCGGTTGATGGTGGCTTTGTAGTCGCCGCAAATCCTGACCGAGCCACCTGCTTTAAGGACGGGAACAATGGGACTTGCCCAGTCACTGAATTCAACGGCCGAAATTATGCCCTCTCTGAGCAGCCTGTCCAGTTCACATTCAATTTTTTCATGCATCACATACTGCTCTGGCTTTGTGGTGCACTGGTCTGGCGTCTGGAGTGATGCGTATCACTGCTTTAGTGCCCTTGCACGTTCCGACACCAGGTTGAAACAGTGACCCGAATTTTTGCAGGACTTGTGAGCATGAACCTCGCTCCAAGGATGAAATGGTGTGCACATCCCCCCATTTCCAATTCATCTCAGCTAGCCAACTCCTCCCCAAAAGCACGGGGCCATTTCCCGGAATGATCCAGAGTGGCAGCCGGTTCTGTAATCCATTATGTGAAACCACCAAGTTTGCACTGTCCAGCACTGGGATGATCTCTTTGGTGTACGTCCGTAGCTGCGTCTCAATGCGTTCCAGTTTGGGCCTGCTAGCTCTGTGTCTCTGTCTCTCAAATTGTTGGGTGCTCATGAGTGACTGGCTAGCTCCGGTATCCAGCTCCATGTGCACCGGGATGCCATTCAGTAAGACTTTCATCATCATGGGTGGCGTTTTAGTGTATGAGCTGTGGACGTCAGCTACATGAACCCGCTGAACTTCAGCATCTATGGCTTTACCCCAGGCCTCATCCTGCATTGCAGACCCCTCGTCTGGTTCCTCTGTCTCGCAGATTAGCCTCACTACTGCCTTTTTGCACATCCTGGCCAAGTGTCCACTGACATTATAAATCCTACAGGTATATTGCTGGAACCTGCAGCTTTTCGCAGTGTGTCTACCCCCGCACCTCCAACATGAGCTGAGATTGAGATTGCTGTTAACAAAAGGACTATTACCAGGCATTCCTCTCTGATTGCCTATTTGGCTGTTTCTAAGCACTCTGACGGTGGGTGTTAATGGTCCCATCACGGGACGCATTGTTCCTCGAGATGGCGTGAATTGCCAATCCCCTTTCCATTGTCCTTGTTGCAGGCCCACCCTAGAGCCTGTTGCTGCCTGGGCGGTTTCGAAATGCGGGGTCCCGAGCTGCATTCACAGCGTTAACTCCCTGGTCCGTCGCCACGTTTGGACCAGGGCTGCGCGCGGAAATTAGCTTGGTCTCCTCTTCCCCTGCCATAAAGGTCTAAGCTATCAACGCCGCCTCTTCTAAAGTCAAGTCCTTAGTCTTTATGAGCTTCCTGAAAATGCTGGCATGATTAATGCCCTCGATGAAAAAGTCCCTTATCATCTCCCCCTTGCAGGCGTCTGTGAACTTACAGAGACTGGCCAAGCGCCGCAGTTCCGCCACGAAGTCCACGACACTTTGTCCCTCCCGACGCCGGTGAGAGTAGAACTAGTGCCGGGCCATGTGTACGCTACTCGCCGGCTTGAGATGCTCACTGATCAGCTGGCTGAACTCTTCAAAGGACTTGTCCGCCGGCTTTTGGGGTGCGAGCAGGTCTTTCATCAGCGCATACGTCTGTGGTCCGGAGCTGGTCAGTAGATGCGCCCTCCGCTTGTCAGCCGCTGTCTCTTCCAGCCAGTCCTTTATGACAAAGCTCTGCTGGAGTCTTACCATGAAGTCATCCCAGTCCTCACCCACACAGTAACGTTCCCCTGTGCCACCGGTGGCCATCCTCGTGGTTCGGTGATTCCCGTTTCTCGTCGCCAAATGTAGTGTCCCTGCACCTTGTTACAAAGTCACACGAGGCATAGATATATCAGACACGGTCATTCTGTGACCTTCATCTTTATTGCCAGGACCAAGGAGTGCTGACCCTGGGTGGGACCTCCCCTTTTATACCTGGAAACCCAGGTGAGGAGTGTCTCCCGCAAGTTCACCCCCTGTGGTCAGGGTGTGCATTTCAAGGGTACAGGTACAGTGTACATGAGTTACAGTTACATGACTATGTCATTGCAAGTTGGTTAAATACATGACAGCCCCCATCTTCAGCTGAACCAGGCATCGAAGTGCAGATCCATTTGTAGATCCCCGAGGCACAGGCCGCTCATCACGACCACGAGGAGGTGAAGATTAATCGAGCAGCAGTACAGGCATGGTACCCAAAGCCGATGACCTCTTAGCGATGATGGAAGAGACTCCAGGTCGACCAAGCAGAGTGGGACTTCAGCCGAAATGATCCGAATGCATCTTCCTGACGCCAGAGGCAAAATCCCTGGGGAGGAAGATCGCAGCAGTCGGCATCACGGACACGGACGAGAGTGCGTCCAGACCACGGGATGAGAGTGTATCCAGACCACGGGATGAAAGTACATCCAGACCACGGGACGCGAGTGCGTCCAGACCACGGGATGAGAGTGTGTCCAGACCACGGGACGAAAGTACATCCAGACCACGGGACGAGAGTGTGTCCAGACCACGGGACGAAAATACATCCAGACCACGGGACGCGAGTGCGTCCAGACCACGGGACGAGAGTGCGTCCAGACCACGGGACGAGAGTGCGTCCAGACCACGGGACGAGAGAGCGTCCAGACCACGGGATGTCGCCGTAACGAAACAGAGGCATGTGTTTCCAGCAAGGAAGACGACTAGGCTTGGGGCAAAGGTAAAGGGGCGGCCGCTGAGAAGGCCAGGAACCCACTACATTCCAATAAGTTGTTTGCACTGTGTAACACATGTGAGCACTTTTTCGCTAGACGGGATGTTGCAGCTTATCCGTCGCAAAGACGAAATGCTCATCCTATCAGATTATGGGGCAACCCTGCAACGTTGCAAAGAAAGGCAGGGAGGCTACACACAGTCGGTGGTCCGGGGCCTCCATATCATGACCCAGGATCCACCGGGACCACGCGGCCTCCCACCACTACTGAAAGTCTCAAGGCCATATCTGCCATCCTTGGCTTGCCGGATCTTAGGGTCAGTGACAATAGTCTGGAGCGGGCAGCCCAAATCATAAAGCGGAGCACCACACGTGTCACGGTAGAGTCTCCACAGACCTGGCTATCCCGGGTGCTACACAGTCACCTAACTGAATCACTCAGAACCAGGCCTTCCATATGCTATCAGCAGAGAATGCACCAGGATCGTACGGCTCCTCCACGCGACATCAAAATAAATTATGTAGACCATGATCATGGCCCCAGATGGGCTGCTAGCACTGTATTAGCCAAAGAGGGGAATGGAGTGTTTGTGATGTAAATGGAGTGTTTGTTGTGAAACCATGTAAGAGGCAAACGCAGAAAGCATGTGGACCAGACCAAACTGCAGACTACAGATAACCAGGAACTACTGTGAAAGGACCTGGCCCCCAGCGACCCACCAACACAATTGACCTCGAGGATGAACCCACCATGCCCAACAGTCCGATCAGACCAGTCGCACGTCCATGCAGCAATGATCCGACCGACTCACCCATGCCAGGACTTCAACTCAGGCAATCGACCCGGGAACGCAGAGTGCCAGATCGCCTCAACTTGTAAACAACTTGTACATAAGACTTTGGGGGGGGAGTGATGTTATGTATGTAAACCTCACCAATATGTACGATTTGCCAGCAGGGGGCACACCTGTGGGAGACTTAAGGGTCACCTGTGCACCTTGGGGCAAGCAGGTATAAAAGGCAATCCACCATGCTGCTTCCTCACTCTGGAGTTACATTAAAGAGACCAAGGTCACAACAGCTTGAGCTTACAATAGACAGTCTTGTGGAGTTATTCTGAACATAACAATTATGGCCTTAATAGAAACCTGGTTGAGAGGTGATGACATCTCCCCCTTAATGAAGCCATCCGTCCCGGCTATACCTTCCGCCACTTGCCTCGATCAGACTGCCATGGTGGTGGTGTGGCTCTCATCACCAAATCACACCTTGGTCTGTCCCCCTAATCCTCTGGCACCTTCTCCTTTGAGTATCTCATCTTGTTCCCCCCTCTCACCTCTCATTTAAAGTCTTCCTTCTCCACTGCCCACCCAAGCACCACGCCAAGTTTCTCACCCAGATATCGTCACTGCTTTTCTCAATCAGCCTCTGCACCGAGCGACTTCTCATCCTCTGTGATTTCAACCTCCATCTCAACTCATCACACTCTCTCTCCTCTGAGTTCACTGCCCTCCTATCCTTCCTAAATCTCTCCCTCCATATAAACTCCCCAATCCATATTCACGGCCACCCCCTTGACCTTGCCATCTCACATGGGCTTGTTACTCATATTTTATCAATCACAGATAAGGCCATCTCTAATCATTTCCTTGTATTGCTCTCCACCCTCATGCCCCTTCCCCCTCCCAACCCTCCTTCCTTATGTGTTCACCCCTGGAAATAACTCTCCTGAAAGTCACTCACAACATCACTTTCAAATTCCCAACTGCCCAGCCTTTGGCTCTCCATTCACCATTACAATTCTACAGCTACCAATCTGCTCAATCACACCCTCATCTCCATCTTTGATGCCCTTGTTGCCATTAAAACCACTCTCTCTCTCATCCTGGTTGTTTCCCCTGGTATGGCCCTGATCTCCACTCCCTTAAGTTCAAGGGACGCAAACTTGAACATTTATGGTGAACAATTGGTTTAGCCAATCATCACTTAGGTTCACTAGACTGATCCCTGGGATGAGAAGGTTGTCTTATGAGGAGGGATTGGGCCTATACTCTCAAGTTTAGAAGAATGAGAGGTGATCGCATTGAAAAGTATAGGATTCTGAGTGGGATTGACAGGGTAGATGCTGAGAGGCTCTTTCCCCCTGGCTGGAGAGTCTAGAACTAGAGGGCATAGTCTCAGGATAAGGGATCGGCTATTTAAGACCAAGATGAGGAAGAATTTCTTTACTCAGAGGGTTGTAATCTTTGGAATTCTCTTCCCCAAAGGGCTGTGGATGCTGAATCATTGAGTGTATTCAAGGCTGAGATCAATAGAGTTTTGGTGTCTAGGGGAATCAAGGGATATGGGGATTGGGTGGGAAAGTGCAGCTAAGGTCGATGATCAGCCATGATCTTATTGAATGGCTGAACAGGCTTGAGGGGCTGTATGGCCTACTCCTGCTCTTTTTCTTATGTTCTTATATTTATATCACCTGATCTGACTGGACCACACAATGCACGATCAGGTCCTGCTCTCATCTGCCAAAACTGCTCACTATTCCAGGATCATCCTGGAATGGAAAAATAATCTCCGGCTTCCCTTCACCACTACAAACCATCTTCTTATACCTCTCTCCCCGACCTGCTTCACCCTCATCTCCAACAACAAGTGCGAGGAGCTCATGTGACTTTGTCACTAAGATTGAGACCATCTGTTCAGCTGCTTCCCTTCCTTCCCCTTGCCCACCGGGCCAAACTTCCCCTGAGGTCCTCCCTACCATAGCTCTGAATTCGCATCTTTCTCTAGTTTCTTTCTTATCTCCCCTCATGCCCGCTCCGAGCTCATCTTGTCCATGAGACCTACCTCCTGCTCCCTTGACCCTATTCCCACCAAAACTGTCAGCCGTGGCTCAGTGGGCAGCACTCTCACCTCTGGGTCAGAAGGGTGTGGGTTCAAGACCCACTGCAGAGACTTGAACTCAAAAATCTACGCTGACACTCCAGTGCAGTGCTGAGGCCCTGTCTGCTCTCTCAGGTGGATGTAAAACATCACATGGCACCATTGAAAAATAGAGCAGGGGAGTTAACCCTGGTGTCCTGGCCAATAGTTATCCCTCAATCAACAGCATTAAAACCGATTACCCGCTCATTATTGCATTGCTGTTTGTCGGAGCTTGCTGTGTGCAAATTTGCTGCAGAGTTTCCCACATTACAACAGTAACTACACATCAAACAAGTACTTCATTGGCTGTAAAATGCCTTGGGACGTGCGTGGCCATGAAAGGCGCTATATAAATGCAAGACTTTCTTTAAGTGCTGGTCACCTAACTTCTCTTCATGGCCCCAATTTTAGCTGACATTATTAACGGTTCTCTTTCCTCAGGAACTGTCCCCCTCTCCCTTTCAAATCTTCCGTCATCACCCCTCTCCTCAAAAAGCCTACCCCTGACCACCTTCATCTTTGCAAACTACCGCCCCATCTCCAACTTCTCTTTCCTCTCCAAAGCCCTTGAATGTGTTGTTGCCTCCTAAATCAGGTGCCCATCGTTTCTGGAACTCCATGTTTGAATCCTTCCAATCAGGTATCCGCTCCTGCCACAGTACTGAAACGGCCCTTATCATAGTGACAAATGATATCCTCTGTGACTGTGACAGTGGTAAACTATCACTCTCATCTTTCTCGACCTGTCTGTAGCTTTTGACATGGTTGACCAATCCATGATCCTCCAATGACTCTCTTCTGTTCTCCAGCTGGGTATGACTGCACTCGCCTGGTTCCATTCATCTATCCCATCATAGCCAGAGAATCACCTGCCATGGCTCACTTCCCACTCCCACACCGTTACCTCTGGAGCCCACCAAAGATCTATCCTTGGCCCCCTCCTATTTCTCATCTACATGCTGCCGCTTGATGACATCATCCAAAAACAGCGTCAGTTTCCACATGTATGCTGGCGACACCTGGCCCCACCTCTCTCGATCCCCCTCATTGTCTCCAATTTGTCAGACTGCTTGTCCGACATCCAGTACTGGATTAGCAAAAATTTCCTCCAACTAAATATTGGGAAGGTTGACGCCATTGTCTTCGCTCCCCGCCACCATCTCCGTTCCCTAGTCATCGACTCCATCCCTCTCCCCAGCATCAGTCTGATGCTGAACCACACTGTTCGCAACCTAAGTGTAATATTTGACCTCGACATGAGCTTCTGAACACATATCGATCACCAAGAGTGTCTACTTCCACCTTTGTAACATTGCCCGACTCCGACCCTGCCTAAACTTATCTGCTGCTGAAACCCTCACCCATGCCTTTGATACTTGACTATTCCAATGCTGTACTGACTGGCCTTCCATCTTCCACCCTCCATAAACTTGAGCTCATCCAAAGCTCTGCTGCCTGTATGCTAACTCGCACCAAGTCCTGCTCACCCATCACCTTGTGCTCGCTGACGTACATTGGCTCCAGGTCCGACAATACCTCAATGTTAAAATTCTCATTGTTATTTTCAGTTCCCTCCATGGCCTTGCCCCTCCCTATCTCTAAGCTGCTGCAGCCCTAAAACCCCCTGAGGTCTCTGCATTCCTCCAATTCTGGCCACTTGCACATCCCAATTTTAATCGCTCCACCATTGGCAGTCGTGCTTTCAGCTGCCTGGGCCCTAAGCTCTGGAATTCCCTCCCTAAACCGCACCGCCTCTCTACCTCTCTCTCTTCCTTAAATCCTACCTCTTTGACCAAGCTTTTGGTCATCTGTTCTAATATCTCCTCAGTATCATATATTATACTGTGAAGTGCCTTGGGACATTTTAATACTTAAAAGGCGCTATACAAATACAAGTTGTTGTTGTTATACACACTGTTACAGTATGCAGTAATTGCTAAAGTAATCTCTAACATTATTTTTACAGTTACATTATGTATAAAGTAATCAATCACATTTCATTGCTTGTATACACTAATACAGTATTTATACAGAAATCTGTAACATTGTACTCTCTCATGCACAATGTTACTGCAACCATACAATATTTGCAAGACTTTCTATTTTTTTCTCAAAACAAGATGAGGGGTAAGCCATTTAGGACTGAGATGAGGAGAAACTTCTTCACGCAGAGAGTTGTTAACCTGTGGAATTCCCTGCTGCAGAGAGTTGTTGATGCCAGTTCATTGGATATATTCAAGAGGGAGTTAGATATGGCCCTTACGGCTCAGGGGATCAAGGAGTATGGCGAGAAAGCGGGAAAGGGGTACTGAGGTGAATGATCAGCCATGATCTTATTGAATGGTGGTGCAGACTCGAAGGGCAGAATGGCCTACTCCTGCACCTATTTTCTATGTTTCTATTTGGTCTTCCCAAATTCAAAATGCAGATCTTGCGTATTGCTGAATTAATTGCGAGTTTGCCAATATGAGACAGGGCAAGGATGGAGACTATGCTTGAGGTCTCATGTCGGTGAACATTTATTGAATATCTCTGTCATGTTATTAAATACTGATTATACATGATGGAAAGCTGGACTATTTTAAACCCTGTCTCCTTTTTAGAGATTTCTGGACACCATTCAAAAATCAATAGGTTGTGACCCACAATTCGAGATTCCATCTGCAGCAAATAATATGTTCTAATGGTGAAGATCATTGGTATAGAATTGTTATCAGCTATTACTATCAGTCTCTGTCATGCCAAATTAAAGCATATAAAAGGTGATGTCAGTAACAACGTTCCTCCACTCAATGTTGAGTGTCGCTGTCCTCCCAGTTCCTTATCCACACTCCAATCTTGCGCAGTCACTGCACTCGTCGGCGTTGCCCCTCTTTCTCTTCCGATTGGTTAGTGCCGTTATTGGTCAATGCTATTTCTCTCTCTCATTTGTCAATACTATCTCTCTTTCATTGGTCGATAATGTCGCTCTTTCTCATTGGAATACGTTACCTTGTCGTTTCCTATTGGTTGCTTTGGCGCGCCCCACACTTCTCATTGGTCTACTCACTGGGCGGCGTTCTGCGATTGGTTGTTGCCACGTTACGGCGCGGCGGCAGTGCCACGTCGCCGGAGTTTGAGGAGCGAGACTGCGGGGACCGAGAGGCGGCGGCGGCGGCGTGTGGTAGGGCCGGGCCATGGACAGAGAGTGAGCCCCGGGTCCGGGGACTGACAGCGCCCGCCGGCCCAGGGGGTCCGACTGAGCGGTGAGTGACTGTCCGCCCGCCCGCCCGCCCGCCCCGCGCTCACTTCCCGCCAGGCCCCCATCCCTCGCCCCCAGGGCCACTCCCCCGGCCCCCCCTCCTCCCCGCGTCCCCATCCCTCGCTCCCCCTCCGGGTCCCCCATCCTCCCCGGGCCACTCCTCCAGGCCCCTCATTCCTCGCCCCTCCGGGTCCCCCATCCTCCCCGGGCCACTCCTCCAGGCCCCTCATTCCTCGCCCCTCCGGGTCCTCCATCCCCCCCGGGCCACTCCTCCAGGCCCCTCATTCCTCGCCCCCCGGGCCCCCCCCCATCCCGAGCCCCCATCCCGGGCCCCCCATCTCTCCAGGGCCACTCCCCGGGCCCCCCCCCCCATCCCTCGCCCCCCTCCCCCAGCCCCCCCCAGCCTTCGCCCCCTGGGCCCCCCATCCCTCGCCCCCCGGGCCACTCCCCGGGCCCCCCAGGCCCCCCATCCCTCGCCCCCCGGGCCACTCCCCGGGCCCCCTCATCCCTCGCCCCCCCTCCCCCAGGCCCCCCCATCCCTCGCCCCCAGGGCCACTCCCCGGGCCCGTCCATCCCTCGCCCCCCCCTCCCCCAGGCCCCCCATCTCTCGCCCCCCGGGATCCCCATCCCTCGCCCCCCGGGCCCCCCCATCCCTCGGCCCCCAGGCCCCCCATCCCTTGCCCCCCGGGCCCCCCCATCCCTCGCCCCCCCCCATCCCCCAGGCCCCCCATCCCTCGCCGCCCGGGACCCCCATCCCTCGCCCCCCCGGGCCCCCCCCATCCCTCGCCCCCCCGGGCCCCCCCATCCCTCGCCCCCCGGGCCCCCCATCCCGGGCCTCCCATCCCCCCCGGGCCACTCCCCCAGGTCCCTCATCCATCGCCCCCCCCATCCCCCCCGGGCCACTCCCCTCGCCCCCCCCCCCCGGGGCCCCCATCTCCCCCCGGGTCACTCCCCTCGGCCCCCCATCCCTCGCCCGTTCCCCCTCGCACCTTACTTTGAGCTGAAGTTTACATCGGGTAAATTATGGGAGGCCAGCCAGGAGTGCATTGCAATAGTCAAGTCTAGAAGTAACACGGCATGGATGACGATTTCAGCAGCGGATGAGCTGAGGTACTGGTGGAGACAGGTGATGTTATGGAGGTGGAAGTAGGCAAGCCTGGTGATGGAGCGGATATGTGTTCGGATGCTCATCTCGGGGTCAAGGTTGTGGACGGTCTAGTTGAGCCTCAGACAGTGCCCAGGGAGGGGGATGGAATTAATGGTGTTTGTAGTTGGAGGACATTTCTGCTCATCCAGCGCTGAATGTCGGATAAGCAGCATGACGAATCAGAGACAGCGGAGAGGTGAGGGAAGTGGTGGTATTAGTATTAGGCGGTCCCTCGTATCGAGGATGACTTGCTTCCACACCAAAAAAGGATAAGTTCACAGGTGTTTCAATGAAGGACCCTATGTTCCAGATCCTGATCTACATGTTGAAGGGTGGACAATGCCTGTGCGTGGATTTTTTTAATGTGTGGTGGCCGTTGCACACCAGCCATCACACGGGCTTGACAGAGCTAGGTCTTGGTCCAGTGGTGAGGTAAAGCTGGGTGTTGCAGCGTACGTGTGGAAACTGACCGTGTTTTCCAGTGGTGTCGCTGAGGGATAGCATGTAGAAGAGAGTATGGGTTTCTAGAGGCGGCCGACAATGACGGAAGATTTGAAAGGGACAAGGCAGTAACTGAGGAGAGAGAACTGTTAACAATATTAGTTAACATGGGGCCCAGGAAAGGAAGCTGGATGGTCGGCAGTTTCGAGAGAATAGGCTCGAAGGTGTGTGTAGTGCTCCCATGAATCAGCCCCACGCTGTTGGTCATCATCATTATAGACAGTCCCTTGGACAAGGATGACTTGCTTCCACAGCAAAAGGGATGAGTTCATAGATGTTTCAGTGAAGGACCGGATATTCCAGTCCTGAACTCCAGGCATGGATAGTGGCAAGGGTAAACCAGGACGACTGGAGACCTGCTTTGCTGCACGGACCTAGTGTGCACACATATCGCAGTGTGGCCTGGCCCATGCTGCCCCCGGGCCCTCGCCTCTTCTACTTTACACTGCTTTCCCTCTTATTGGTGATACTCCTGTTGTTGCTGGTGTTTTACAGTATTTCAAGGCCCCATTCACGAATTAATTTTCATCTCTGGATTTCTGAGTGGGAGGTCCGATTGCTACTCTGGTTTTGTTTTACAGGTGACAATGAAAGCGTTGATTTTGGTCGGAGGCTACGGCACACGGTTACGGCCACTGACACTCAGCGTTCCGAAACCACTGGTGGACTTTTGCAACAAGCCCATTCTTCTGCACCAAGTGGAGGCTTTAGTAAAGGTATAGTCAGCACTTCACTGACAAGATAGAGACCGGAATGTGAGCGAATGGAGCACAAATATACCAAGACATGAACCCAAGTATTCAGCACTAACATTGTGTGAGTGATTGATTGTGTACAGGGACAAAGTTGGAGCAATACATGTTCCCAAGTTACTCTCCAGTCCTTTCCTCTTATTTCTTCATTTTGTGAGCTTGTAAACCTTCAACATTGTACAATTAGTTTATTATTATTATTGGTGCCAACATATTTCAGGGAATATTACGAATATTCCAGTATGATTTAATGTGGTAGTTTCGCCTTTCAACTGTATTGGCACCAATACGAAAGAGACTAGTGACAATGCTTATTAACGTTGAGTTGACTATTAATTCAACAACTCAAGGGGTTCCCTCCATATTAGTGACAGATCTGCAGTCAGCACTACTTCACCCTCGTGTTATACAAGTACAATATCCAATAAACAATCCAAGTGTAAGGAGATTACAGAGATAGGGAGGGGTGAGGCCATGGAGGGATTTGAAAGCAAGGATGAGAAGTTTGAAATCGAAGCGTTGCTTAACCAGGAGCCAATGTAGGTCAGTGAGCACAGGGTGATGGGTGAGCGGGACTTGGTGTGAGTTAGGCAGCCGAGTTTTGGATGACCTCACGTTTACGTAGGGTAGAATGTGGGAAGCTAGCCAGGAGTGCATTAGAATAGCCAAGTCTGGAAGTAACAAAGGCATGGATGAGGATTCCAGCAGCGGATGTGCTGAAGTGGGGCAGAGTTGGGTGACGTTACGGAGATGGAAATAGGCGGTCTTAGTTATGCTGCGGATATGTGTCCGGAAGCTCATTTCAGGGTCAAAAATGACACCTAGGTTGTGAACAGTCTTGTTCACCCTTAGATAAATGTTAGGGAGAGGGGTGGACTCTGGCTAGGGAACACAGTTTGTGGTGAGGACCAAAGACAACGGCTTCGGTCTTCCCAATATTTAATTTGAGAACATTTCTGCTCATCCAGAACTGGATGTCGGACAAGCAGTCTGACAATTTAGAGACCATGGAGGGGTCGAGAGAAGTGGTGGTGAGGTAGAGCTGGGTGTCGTCAGTGTATATGTGGAAACTGAGCCTGTGTTTCCGGATGATGTCGCCGAGGGGCAACATATAGATGAGAAATAGGAGAGGCCAAGGATAGATCCTTGGGGGACACCAGAGATAACGATGCGAGTGTGGGGGGTGGGAAATGAAAGAGAAGCCATTGCAGGTGATTCTCTGGCTACGATTAGATAGATAAGAATGGAACCAGGTGAGTGCAGTCCCACCCAGCTGCATAATGGTGGCGAGGTGTTGGAGGGGGATGGCGTGGTCAACTGTGTCAAAGGCTGCAGAGAGGTTGAGACAAACAAGGAGGGATAGTTTGCCTTTGTCACAGTCACAAAAGATGTCATTTGGTATTGTCGGGTGGAAACCGGATTGGAGGGATTCAAACATGGAGTACCGGGATGTTCAAGGACGTTGGAGATGGGACGGTAGTTTGCAAGGATGGAGGAGTCGAGGATTGTTATTTTTGAGGAGGGCGGAGATGACGGCAGATTTGAGGAAGAGGGGGAACAGTATCTGAGGAGAGAGAACTGTTAACAATGTCAGCTCACATGGGAGCCAGAAAAGAAAGTTTGGTGGGAATAGGGTAGAGGGAGCAGGAAGTGGGTCTCATGGACAAGATGAGCGTGGAGAGGTTAAGAGGGGAGATCAGAGAGAAACTGGAGAAAGATGTGAGTTCAGGACTAGGGCGGGGGAAACTTGGAGGAAGTTTGGCCCGGTGGGCTAGGGGAAGGAAGGGAAGTGGCAGAGGCAGCTGATTAGATGGTCTCAATCTTCGAGACAAAGTCGTCCAATGGTGGTGGTGATGGTGTAGTTGAACAGATCGGTAGCTGCAGAAATGTCATGGTGAATGGAAAGTCTAAGGCGGGACAGTTATGATTACCCAAGTGCAGTTGTAAGGGAATTGGGAGAGAGTTTTTTCCAGGGACAGGCACAGAAGGAAGTAGGGTTGGGTGAGAGAAGGGGGTTGTGGATGGAGAGCGAAGAAGTGGTCAGAGATGGCCTTGTCTGCAATTGACACGATGGGAGTAGTGAGGCTGCAAGAGATGGCAAGGTCGAGGGGTTGGACGTTAATAGGGTTGGGAAGTTTACATGGAGGGAGAGATTATGGGAGGCTAGAGAACTCAGCGGAGAGAGAGCATGATGAATTGAGATGGAGGTTGAAATCACTGAGGATGAGAAGTCATTTGGTGCAGAGACTGAGGAAGGAAAGCAGTGAAGATATCTCGATAATATTTTATGGTACCTGGGTAGGCGGTAGAGAATGAGAATTTTTAATGAAGGGATGGAATAAGGTGAGATGCTCAAAGGAGGAGAAAGTGCCGGAGGAGTCGGGGTCAGACCGAGGTGTGTTTTGGTGATGAGAGCCACACCACCACCACGGCGGTCTGTGGCAAGTGGTGGAAGGTATAGCCGGGAAGGGAGGCTTCATTTAAGGGTAAGGTGTCATCGCCCCTCAACCAAGTTTCCGTCAGGGCCATGATGTCGATGCAATCATCCACAATAAGCTCATGGCTGGGAAGGGCCTTGTTCGCAAGTGAATGAACGTTCTGGTGGGAGATGCGGAGAGGGTCAGTGATGGCTGCCCCACTGCCGGTGTACACAGGGTCAGCGCTGGCGGGGGGAGTTGGATGGGGAGGAGATTGTCGAGATTAGCCCCCAGTGGGTGCACTGGGCGGGTAGGTCGGCGAGAGAGTAGGATGGGACAGTTAGGGTTGCTGCTCGTAAGGAGGCAGCGAGGAGTGCCTCGATGGGTCATTCGGAGGATGCCAAGAGAGGCACAGAGGGAAGCTGCAGGCTGATCTAAGGGGGAGTCAAGCCTGGGACAGTGACAGAGGAGATGGGAGGTCGAAGAGTAATGAAGGGTTGGGGTAGGGATTTCGGAGGGCAGATTATCTGAGAGGAGAGATGAAAGGAGGCATGTCAGCAGGAGAGAACGGTCAGGGAGGGAGGGAGAGAGAGAAAAGAAAATGAACGGCTCGGGTCCAGACCAGCATCTAAAATGTGCAGACGACTGCACAGTAGAAAAAACAGAGTTTCAGAGGCCTGGTTATGTAGCAATTATAGGGATGCATATTTCCTGGTATTAACAGGGAATAGGTTGGTGATAATAGGAGGGAGTCCAGAGTTAGTCGGAGGTCTCGAGGAGGGAAAAAGTTGACATCGATAGGATGGAGTTGGTGTGGACCATCGACGAACTTATTCAAATTCCGAGACCGGTGTAGCGGGCGAGTGAAGTCCAGAGGCTATTTGAAGGGTAGAGAATTGGAGGATGGAGGTTATTGCCATGGTAATGAGAGTCGGTTGTGGTGCAGAAAGATGATGGAGGAGTTGACGCGAAGTTGGAGGGCACCGTAGAACAGAAGCGGCATAGAAAATGTAAAACCACATGAGCCAGTGACCAACAAAACAGAACCTGGTCACCCAGCATAGATACAGCCAAAGTGGGTAAGATTTTTTTAGCAGCAACTTTAGACACAGCAGATGAGTCTTGTGGTGTAGTCCAGTGCAGAAATGTAGGCTAGATGTTCAGGAATTCGGAAACCAAACTTGAGAAGCAGGGGATGGGTGATGGCTGTTTAAAACAGTTAAGGTGGTTGATGGGGGGCCAATCAAGTGGCTGCTTTGTCCTGGATGGTGTCGAGCTTCTTGAGTGTTGTTGGAGCTGCACTCATCCAGGCAAGTGGAGAGTATTCCATCACACTCCTGACTTGTGCCTTGTAGATGGTGGAAAGGCTTTGGGGGAGTCAGGAGGTGAGACAGAATACCCAGCCTCTGACCCGCTCTTGTAGCCACTGTATTTACGTGCCTGGTTCAGTTAAGTTTCTCGTCAGTGATGACCCCCCAGGATGTTGATGGTGGGGGATTTGATGATGGTAATCCCGTTGAATGTCAAGAGGAGGTGGTTAGACTCTCGTTTGTTGAAGATGGTCATTGCCTGACACTTGTTTGGTGCGAATGTTACTTGCCACTTATCAGCCCAAGTCTGAATGTTGTCCAGGTCTTGCTGCATGTGGGCATGGACTGCTTCATTATCTGAAGAGTTGTGAATGGAACTGAACAATGTGCAATCATCAGCGAACATCCCCACTTCTGACCTTATGCTGGAGGGAAGGTCATTGATGATGAAGCAGCTGAAGATGGTTGGGCCTAGGACACTGCCCTGAGGAACTCCTGCAGCGATGTCCTGGGGCTGTGGCGATTAACCTCCAACAACCACAACCATCTTCCTTTGTGCTGGGTATGACTCCAGCCAGTGGAGAGTTTTCCCCCTGATTCTCATTGACTTCAGTTTTACAAGGGCTCCTCGGTCAATTGCTGCCTTGATGTCGAGGGCAGTCACTCTCACCTCACTTCTGGAATTGAGCTTGTTTGTCTGAGTTTGGGAGTGTGTGGTGTTAATCAGCCTAAAAATGCAGTCTGTGGACAGAAGGTGCTTGCTTACACCCCTTCTTTCCTGAGCGTAACCACGTTGTCTCTGTTTTGAGCAGGCCGGTGTATCGCACGTGATCCTTGCTGTCAGCTACATGTCGGAGATGCTGGAGAAGGAGATGAAGGAACAGGAGCAGCGGGTAAAGAGAGAAAGACTCTGGCAGTGGACAGGAATGTCTCTGCACCTAGCTGTTCCCCTGATAGTGATGTGACGCAGCTTGATATAATGCAGAACAGTTCATCTAACTTGCTTTCAGAATGAGGATGGTGTACGAATGGCTCCTTAAAGCTGAGCAAACAGGGAGGGGAGGTGGGAACGTTTTGGGTGCAGGAAAGAGAGTGACAGAAATCAATGTTAGACTGTAACCCTATTGCAATGTATAAAGTCACTCCACCTGAAAGTGAATGAGGGAGCTTTATTTCCAATTAACTATGTTGGAAGGCAGTCCAGAAATTCATTTGCAAAATTAGTCAAGTTATTGTCAGTGTAGTTACCCAATGGCTCACTG
Source organism: Pristiophorus japonicus (assembly GCF_044704955.1). Lineage (NCBI taxonomy): Eukaryota > Metazoa > Chordata > Chondrichthyes > Pristiophoridae > Pristiophorus > Pristiophorus japonicus. Next base: position 112,707,208 of record NC_091988.1, read on the forward strand.
GGTAATCGTCCTTTGGGGTGTTGAGCCATGCCAGCTGTCCAGGCCCAAGATTCACTCCCTTGGTCCATCTCGATTTGGCCCATTTCCGTTGGGGAACTGCAGTTGGCCTCTGCACACCCGTGGCCAAAGAGATCCAGCAACTCCTGATGGATATTGAGGACTGATCGGGCTCGGCTGTGAGGCCCTCCCTTGTTGAGTAGCCTGATGGGACATGCGTGAAGATCAGCGGCTTGGGGGAGGTGCCGAGGGCAAATGGTGACTGGAATTACAGAGCAGTAGGAGTCATTGGGTCAACCTGCAGCTGCTGAGTCACAACACTGACCGTCCCAGAGTCAATGTCCGTTCCAGATTTAATCCCTGGGGTGGAAGATCACTATACAGTGACCTCTGCGAGATAAAAACATAAAGAACTTGTATTTCCTGTGAGAAGTGTAGTAAATGAGCAACCTTTCTTGACCTCATGACTTCCCAAAGCTCTTTACAACACTTCAGATTTGCTTTATTGATTATAATGTAGGGAACCCGGCAGGCAGTTTGCACACAGCAAGCTCCCACAAACAGCAATGTGATAACGGCCAGATAATCTGTTTGTGATGTTGGTTGCGGAATCAGTATTGGTCAGGACACCTGGGAGAACTCTCTTGCCCTTTCTCGAACAGTGCCATCGGGTCTTTTACATCCAACCGAGAGGGCAGGTGAGACCTTGGTTTAACGTCACATCTGAAAGATGACAGTGCAGCACTCCCTCAGTGCTGCCTCTGGAGTGGGGTTTGAAGCCCTCTGGCTCAGAGGCGAGAGTGCTACCACTGAGCCGCAGCTGCCATGCCGAGGTGAGGGCGGTTGGTGAGCACCTACACAGGTTGGATGGTTGAATGTCCTGCCGGCCCTCTCCGTCTAGGCCCGAGCGGGACTCATAGTCACTTGGGTGCCGAGCCCCCAAGAAACTCCCGCAGAACGATTCCGAGTCTTGAGGGGAAAAGGAAATGTAATGTACTTGTGTGTTCTTCACTAACCCGCTATCTTGTGTTACTCCCTTCAGCTGGGTATTCAGATCTCACTCTCTCATGAAAAGGAGCCCTTAGGAACAGGTAAGAGACCTCTCCACGTCTGTCAGTGAAAGCATCTAAAGGTCCATGCTCCCTTTCTGAACTCTCTCACTGTGGCCCTGATGGAGCAACATTCCATTGTAATTGGATGTTAACCATTTCTCACTCGCTTTGATCGACATTGTTTGTCTCTGAAGGCTTCTCCCTTCTGCACACCAAACCTGACAGGAAAGGAATCCTTTTTAATTTGCATGAACCCATGTCCTATTCTGATCCGGGATCTCTTTCAGAATGGAGTAACTATTGCATCTGTCGAAGGCTGTTTATACCATAGCAATACCTGCTAGTGGTCAGTGACCATAGGAACAGGAGGAGGCCAAACAGCCTCTTGAGCCTGCTCCGTTATTCAGTTAGATCATGGGCGATCTGTAGCTTAACTCCATTTACCCACCTTTGCTCCGTATCCCTTGATATCCATGCCCAACGAAAATCCATCAATCTCCTCCTTGAAAGCTCCAATTGAAAACCCGTATCAGTTAGCCATCGAGTGGCAGGGTGCAGGTTGGAGGCCGTGGTTCGCCGCGGAGCAACTGTCTAATCTTGGCCTACCTGTGACGGGAAGGGTTTGGGTGCCAGATGGAGCAGGGGGGGAGGGATTGGAGGCTGAGTCATTGCCTGTCTGCTCCCCTGGTTGGTAACTCCTGGAGAGCGAATCAGTAGCACAAGGCGGAAAGGGCCCTTTTCCTGCTGCGGGGCAGTATTGTTCTGATTGGTGATTTTGTGTGATGGCCCTTGTGTAGGAGTGTGTGGCTGGATTGGGCCTTTCTCACTGTTGTGTTGTGTTGGCAGCTGGACCCCTCGCTCTGGCCCGTGAGCTGTTCACCAGCAGCTCGGAGCCTTTCTTCGTCCTAAACAGCGACGTTATCTGTGAGTTCCCCTTTGAGGAGATGGTCCGATTTCACAAGCATCACGGGAAGGAGGGTACCATAGTGGTAAGTACTGCACCCATTAACATTACCTTTGCCTGCTCATATAGTGCCCATCAGTGAACTTATCCACTTGTATATGGGGCAGGTATACATGCCATGTTGGAGCTATAGCAGTAAACTATTGCCTCAAAGAGTGTGCAAGGGTGTTTGTAATGTGAGGCTGAGGGCTGCTTTCCTCATCCAGCATCTTGAACGGGGCACTGGGAGCTGCCTGCCTACTGTCCCAGTGGGTGAGCGGGCACTGGGAGCTGCCTGCCTACTGTCCCAGTGGGTGAGCGGGGCACTGGGAGCTGCCTGCCTACTGTCCCAGTGGGTGAGCGGGGCACTGGGAGCTGACTGCCTACTGTCCCAGTGGGTGAGTGGAGCACTGGGAGCTGCCTGCCTACTGTCCCAGTGGGTGAGCGGGGCACTGGGAGCTGCCTGCCTACTGTCCCAGTGGGTGAGTGGGGCACTGGGAGCTGACTGCCTACTGTCCCAGTGGGTGAGCGGGGCACTGGGAGCTGCCTGCCTACTGTCCCAGTGGGTGAGCGGGCACTGGGAGCTGCCTGCCTACTGTCCCAGTGGGTGAGTGGGGCACTGGGAGCTGCCTGCCTACTGTCCCAGTGGGTGAGCGGGGCACTGGGAGCTGCCTGCCTACTGTCCCAGTGGGTGAGCGGGGCACTGGGAGCTGCCTGCCTACTGTCCCAGTGGGTGAGCGGGGCACTGGGAGCTGCCTGCCTACTGTCCCAGTGGGTGAGCGGGGCACTGGGAGCTGCCTGCCTACTGTCCCAGTGGGTGAGCGGGGCACTGGGAGCTGACTGCCTACTGTCCCAGTGGGTGAGTGGAGCACTGGGAGCTGCCTGCCTACTGTCCCAGTGGGTGAGCGGGGCACTGGGAGCTGCCTGCCTACTGTCCCAGTGGGTGAGTGGGGCACTGGGAGCTGACTGCCTACTGTCCCAGTGGGTGAGCGGGGCACTGGGAGCTGCCTGCCTACTGTCCCAGTGGGTGAGTGGGGCACTGGGAGCTGACTGCCTACTGTCCCAGTGGGTGAGTGGGGCACTGGGAGCTGACTGCCTACTGTCCCAGTGGGTGAGTGGGGCACTGGGAGCTGACTGCCTACTGTCCCAGTGGGTGAGCGGGGCACTGGGAGCTGCTGCCTACTGTCCCAGTGGGTGAGCGGGGCACTGGGAGCTGCTGCCTACTGTCCCAACGGGTGAGCGGGGCACTGGGAGCTGCCTACTGTCCCAGCGGGTGAGCGTGATACTGCCTGCCTACTGTCCCATTGGGTGAGCAATGTGAGGAGTGTGAAAGCAGTATTTTTTTTTGAAAGGCTCTCCCTCCCCTAGTGCCTTTCACTGCCCCTTTCACTCGCCCTGTGTTAACCTGTCCTCTATAATATGCCCATCTGTTCGACAGGTTACGCGAGTGGAGGAACCGTCCAAATATGGGGTGGTGATATATGAAGCGGAGATTGGGCGAATACACCGATTCGTGGAGAAGCCTCAGGTGTTTGTGTCAAACAAGATCAATGCAGGGATGTACATCTTCAGCCCCACAGTTCTGACCAGGATCCAGGTATGGCTCCCTAAGCTGCTGTGTTACGTCTCCAGTGCGGGGGAAGGTTTCAGGCCCGTTGCCAAAGAGCAGCAGAGCCCTTTTGTTCACCGTCACTGCTGAACACAATCTCTGTATATATTGAAGACTGTTCTTGGTGTCAGCCACGTCCGTACTACCGCACAACAGGAGAACCTTTTGTACACATCAAAGCGAGGGCTGTTGGTGCTGAGTTAACCATGTTAACTTGGATATGTATACAGTGGATCAAAGCTCCCTCTACACTGGCCCGTCAAACACTCCCAGGGCAGGTACAGGGGGTTAGATACAGAGTAAAGCTCCCTCTACACTGTCTCATCAAACACTCCCAAGGCAGGTACAGGGGGTTAGATGCAGAGTAAAGCTCCCTCTACACTGTCTCATCAAACACTCCCAAGGCAGGTACAGGGGGTTAGATACAGAGTAAAGCTCTCTCTACACTGTCCCATCAAACACTCCCAGGCCAGGTACAGCAGGGGGTTAGATACAGAGTAAAGCTCCCTCTACATTGTCCCATCAAACACTCCCAGGGCAGGTACAGCACAGGGTTAGATACAGAGTGAAGCTCCCTCTACACTGTCCCATCAAACACTCCCAGGGCAGGTACAGCACGGGTTAGATACAGAGTAAAGCTCCCTCTACACTGTCCCATCAAACACTCCCAGGGCAGGTACAGTACGGGTTAGATACAGAGCAGCCGTCGTCCTACTGAGCAGCACACGCTGCTCCCTCCAATGGCCCCGGCCTGCTGATGGTTTGCAGGCCGGGACCGTGCCGACTTCCAGGCCAGGCCGCTGCTCGTTCTGATCCCCCTGACGCACGGTCAAATAACTGACTGGCCAGCTGGAAATTGGGGTGATGCTCCAGTGTTGGCTCAGCATGGAGTGCCTCGGCCTGAGAGACCAGCACTGTCGCAGCTCGATCCCCGGCCTACATGAGAAAGCTGATCTCACCCACGGTGGCTACAGTTGGCCTCAGTGCCCTGGCTGACGGGGGCAAATTATTCAGGGTTCTTGCTCCCCATTGCTCTCCAGGGATCTGCACTGGAAAGGGCATGTCCATGAATCTGGCTTGGGTGTGATGCTCTCCACAGCCAAATAGCCTACTGTTCGGGGCCAAACCTGAAGTGTGGCATAGATGACTGAAGGACCATAAGAAATAGGAGCAGGAGTAGGCCATTTGGATCCTCGAGCCTGCTCCGCCATTTAATAAGATTATGGCTGATCTGATCTTCGCCTCAACTCCATTATCCCGCCAGTTCCCCATAACCCTTCACTCTCTGACCAGTGGGCTGCCGTGACCCAGTACTGTACCCGAGTAGTAGTTGCCCCTTCCTGGGAGGAGTGTAGTAAATGAGCAACCCCCAGGGGCTGATATGTCCACTGCCAGCTTGCAGAAGTCTTGTGTAATCTGTGGTGGCTTGCAGAGAAGGGGAAAGGTGTGGGTGGATGCAACATGTACGGTGAGAGGGTGGGAGAGTGGTGCAGCGAGCCAGATCGGCTCTGTAGCTGGCCGGTTAATAGGGATTGGAGTAAGTGAGCCCACTGGTCCTGTGTGAGCGAGGTCGTGGGGTTCAGGTACAGGTCCTGACTCTGTCCCCAGTGTCTCTGAGCGAGGTCGTGGGGTTCAGGTACAGGTCCTGACTCTGTCCCCAGTGTCTCTGAGCGAGGTTGTGGGGTTCAGGTACAGGTCATGACTCTGTGTCCGGTGTCTCTGAGCGAGGTCGTGGGGTTCAGGTACAGGTCATGACTCTGTGTCCGGTGTCTCTGAGCGAGGTTGTGGGGTTCAGGTACAGGTCATGACTCTGTGTCCGGTGTCCCTGTGAGCGAGGTCGTGGGGTTCAGGTACAGGTCCTGACTCTGTCCCCAGTGTCTCTGAGCGAGGTCGTGGGGTTCAGGTACAGGTCATGACTCTGTGTCCGGTGTCTCTGAGCGAGGTCGTGGGGTTCAGGTACTGGTCCTGACTCTGTGTCCGGTGTCTCTGAGCGAGGTCGTGGGGTTCAGGTACTGGTCATGACTCTGTGTCCGGTGTCTCTGAGCGAGGTCGTGGGGTTCAGGTACAGGTGCTGACTCTGTGTCCAGTGTCTCTGAGCGAGGTCGTGGGGTTCAGGTACAGGTGCTGACTCTGTGTCCAGTGTCTCTGAGCGAGGTCGTGGGGTTCAGGTACAGGTCCTGACTCTGTCCCCAGTGTCTCTGAGCGAGGTCGTGGGGTTCAGGTACAGGTGCTGACTCTGTGTCCAGTGTCTCTGAGCGAGGTCGTGGGGTTCAGGTACAGGTGCTGACTCTGTCCAGTGTCTCTGTGAGCGAGGTCGTGGGGTTCAGGTACAGGTGCTGACTCTGTCCCCAGTGTCTCTGTGAGCGAGGTCGTGGGGTTCAGGTACAGGTGCTGACTCTGTGTCCGGTGTCTCTGAGCGAGGTCGTGGGGTTCAGGTACAGGTGCTGACTCTGTGTCCGGTGTCTCTGAGCGAGGTCGTGGGGTTCAGGTACAGGTCCTGACTCTGTGTCCGGTGTCTCTGAGCGAGGTCGTGGGGTTCAGGTACAGGTGCTGACTCTGTCCCCAGTGTCTCTGAGCGAGGTCGTGGGGGTCAGGTACAGGTCCTGACTCTGTCCCCAGTGTCCCTGTGAGCGAGGTCGTGGGGTTCAGGTACAGGTGCTGACTCTGTCCCCAGTGTCTCTGAGCGAGGTCGTGGGGGTCAGGTACAGGTCCTGACTCTGTCCCCAGTGTCCCTGTGAGCGAGGTCGTGGGGGTCAGGTACAGGTGCTGACTCTGTCCCCAGTGTCCCTGTGAGCGAGGTCGTGGGGTTCAGGTACAGGTGCTGACTCTGTCCCCAGTGTCCCTGTGAGCGAGGTCGTGGGGTTCAGGTACAGGTCCTGACTCTGTCCCCAGTGTCTCTGAGCGAGGTCGTGGGGTTCAGGTACAGGTGCTGACTCTGTCCCCAGTGTCCCTGTGAGCGAGGTCGTGGGGTTCAGGTGCTGGTGCTGACTCTGTGTCCAGTGTCTCTGAGCGAGGTCGTGGGGTTCAGGTACAGGTGCTGACTCTGTCCCCAGTGTCCCTGTGAGCGAGGTCGTGGGGTTCAGGTACAGGTGCTGACTCTGTCCCCAGTGTCCCTGTGAGCGAGGTCGTGGGGTTCAGGTACAGGTGCTGACTCTGTCCCCAGTGTCCCTGTGAGCGAGGTCGTGGGGTTCAGGTACAGGTGCTGACTCTGTCCCCAGTGTCCCTGTGAGCGAGGTCGTGGGGTTCAGGTACAGGTCCTGACTCTGTCCCCAGTGTCCCTGTGAGCGAGGTCGTGGGGTTCAGGTGCTGGTGCTGACTCTCTGTCTCCCTACAGCTCAGGCCAACATCGATAGAGAAGGAGATTTTCCCCGTCATGGCACATGAAGGGCAGCTGTACGCCATGGAGCTGCAAGGTGAGGAAATGGCTCAGTCCAGGCCTGGCCTGTTGCACTGAGTCTCCTGAGAAACAATGCAAAATCTCTCAGCTTCAAGTCGGGTCACTGTGTGGTTTGAAATAATAATTTAACATCCTTTCTTACTCCTTCCCCTGCCTAGTTCTCTCCCACCCATCTCTCCTGTAGCAGAGTGGCTATTTACATAAAACATAAGAAATAGTCCATTTGGCCCCTCGAGCCTGCTCCGCCATTCAATAAGTTCATGGCTGATCTGATCATGGGCTAAGCTCCATTCTCCGGTCTGCTCTCTAACTCTTCAGCCCCTTATCATTCAAAAATCGGTCTATCTCCACCTTAAATATATTCAATGACCCAGCCTCCACAGCTCTCTCGGGTAGAGAATTCCGAAGATTTACAACCCTCAGAAGAAATTCCTCTCCATCTCAGTTTTAAATGGGCGGCCCCTTATTCCAAAACTATGCCCCCTAGTTGCAGATTCCCCCATGAGGGGAAACATCGTAGATGAATGTCAGTGAGCTGTTGGACCATGTCTGGAGTTTATGGGCTACAGTTTATGGGCACGCGCTTTCGAATGGGAAGGCACTGGACAGCAGGCGGCGGGGGGGGGGGGGGGGGGGCAGGAAGCCCAGCTGATTTTACTCCTATCCAACTCGCCCAGTCCTGCGGCCTCGGGTGAGATCAGCTCACTCTGCACAGGCCATGAGTCTGAGAGCCGTCTGCTGTAACTTGTGTTAATTCAGACCCGATGTCCTCAACCAGCATCCTGCCGTTCAAATTTCTGCTGCTTTCTCCCAGCTGGAACGCTCAGCTAGTGCCCTCGGTGGGAGGGGAGGGGGAGGGGGGAGGATCACTTAATTAATTGATGTATACGCTGTAGAAATTGCCCATCTGGTGGGTTCTCTGGTTTATTAAAGTATGCATTGTTTGTGCGTGGGCTAAGCGGCTGTTTCCAATACATTGATCTACATGGAATGATAATGTGTTGGGTTCTACAGCGGCTGGGTGATCTACGCAGGTTAATGAAAGACTTGGATTTCTATAGCGCCTTTCACGGCCACCGAACATCTCAAAGTGCTTTACAGCCAATTAATAACTTTTTTGAATGTAGTCACTGTTGTAATGTAGGAAACGCAGCAGCCAATTTATGCACAAGCAAACTCTCTCAAACAGCAATAGAAACATAGAAATTTACAGCGCAGAAGGAAGCCATTTCGGCCCATCGTGTCCGCGCCGGCCGACAAAAAGCCACGCAGCCCTGAAGGTTACATATAAACCTATGAACAATGGCGGAAAGGCAAAGAGCACCCAGCCCAACCAGTTCGCCTCACACAACTGCGACCCCCCTTATACTGAAACCTTCTACATTCCACCTCAACTGGAGCCACGTGATCTCCTGGGAGAGGCAAAAACCAGATTAAAAACCCAGGCCAATTTAGGGAGAAAAAATCTGGGAAATTTCCTCTCCTGCCCATCTAGGCGATCAAAACTAGTCCAGGAGATCACCCTGGCCGTATTCTATTCCCTGCAGTACTTACCATTATATCTGTGCCGGCCAACTAAAGGTCATCCAGTCTAATCCCAATTACCAGCTCTAGGTCCGTAACCCTGCAGGTCACTGCACTTTAAATGTCCATCCAACCATCTCTTAAAAGTGGTGAGGGTTTCTGCATCCACCACTCTTCCAGGCAGCGAGTTTCAGATCCCCACAACCCTCTGTGCAAAGAAGCCCCCCCACCAAATCCCCTCTAAACCTTCCAACAACCACCTTTGTGATAATGGCCAGATAATCTGTTTTTGTTCTGTTGATGTATATTAATGAGTTAGACTTGGGATGTCACCAACTTGGAAGTACAGTGAGGTGGATAGTGATAGACTTTAAGAAGATATCGGCAGGATGGTGGAATGGGCGACATGTGGAAGACGAAATTTAACGCAAGAGAGGGATACATTTTGGTGGGAAGAACGAGGAGAGGCAATATAAACTAAAGGGTACAATTCTAAAGTGGGTGCAGGAATAGAGAGACCTGTGGGTATATGTACACAAATCATTGAAGGGCTGGTAGAGAAAGCGGTTAAAAAGCATACGGGACTGTTGGCTTTATTAATAGAGAAACAGAGTACAAAAGCACGGACGTTATGATGAACCGTATAAAAAAAACTGGTTCGGCCTCAACTGGAGTATTGTCCAATTCTGGGCACCACACTTTAGGAAGGCTGTGAAGGCCTTGGAGAGGGTGCAGTAAAGATTTATGAGAATGGTTCCAGGGATGAGGGACTTCAGTTACGTGGATAGACTGGAGAAGCTGGGGTTGTTCTCCTTGGAGCAGAGGAGGTTGAGAGGAGATTTGAGCGAGGTCTTCAAACTCCTGAGGGGTCTGGACAGAGTAGATCGAGGGAAACTGTTCCCATTGATGGAAGGGTTGAGAACCAGAGGAGACAGATTTAAGGTGACTGGCAGAAAAACCAAAGGTGCCATGAGGAAAAAACTGTTTTACACAGCGAGTGGTTAGGATCTGGAATGCACGGGCAGATTCAATCGTGGCTTTCAAAAGGGAATTGGATAAGTACCTGAAGAGAAAAAGAATTGCAGGGTGGTGGAGTGGGACTAGCTGAGGTACTCCAGCCAGCACGGGCTCAATGGGCCGAATGGCCGCCTCCTCCAGCTGTAACCATTCTGTTAAACCTTTGGTTAGGCCCCAGCTGGAGTATTGTGGATAATTCTGGGCATCACACATTGGGAGGGGGTGCAGAGGAGGTTTACTGGAATGGTACCAGGGGTGAGGGACGTCAGTTATGTGGAGAGATTGATGAAGCTGGGGTTATTCTCCTTGGAGCAGGGAAGGTTAAGGGCTGATTTGATCGAGATGCTCACAATCCTGAATGGTTTTGATAGTGAATCAGGAGAAGCTGTTTCCACTGGCAGGGGGGGGGGGGTTGGAGGACACAGATTTATGGTAATTGACAAAAGAGAGGAGAGGAGGTTTTATTTAACGCAGCGAGTTTTTGTGATCTGGAATGCGCTGCCTGAGGGTGGTGGAAGCAGATTCAATAGTAACTTTCAAAAGAGAATTCAATAAATACTTGAAAGTGAAAATGTGCAGAGCTATGGAGAAAGAGCAGGGGAGAGGGACTAAGTGGATTGCTCTTTCAAAGAGCCAGCACAGGCTCAATGGGCCAAATGGCCTCTTTCTGTTCACGTGTCCCTAATGTAAGTTTCACAAGCGACAGGCGATGATTGCAGGAATGAGTCTGAGGCAGTGTGGAGAATTCCTGCTGCTCCCAGTTATAGTGTGCCTGTGTTACAGGGACAGGAATCGGCTCAGGGTCCAGGAGAGTCCGAAACTGCAGATTGTCCCAGATATTGGCCTTGGTGAGTGATACAGTTGTTTGATTTGTGTGCAGGGTTCTGGATGGATATCGGGCAGCCCAAAGACTTCCTAACTGGGATGTGCATGTACCTGCAGTCTCTCCGACACAAAGCACCGGACAGGTTGCACCAAGGGCCTGGTATCGTTGGAAATGTACTGGTGGTAAGTTGCTTGCGTACATTCTTGGTGCCGGGGATCCTCTCCCTGTACCATACCGTCCTAGTGAGATCCCTGGGGTTTTACTCCATCCGCTGAGCTCTCCAGCCTGGTTCTTTCGGCTGGGCGCTGCTATTCTGCATTACCGTGACTGCTGCTCATTTCCATCCAATGAGTGCATCCCTCGGCCCGATTTTCAAAGGCACACATTTGTCAGGCTTTGGGTCTGGTCGGTTGTTGTCCCTGGGCAGAATGTTGAGCCTTGTGGGCTGTCCCACTGCGCAAACCCTCGCAATCAGTCAGTGCATTTCACCATCCTCATCAATCCCGAGACCCTCCTCCAACCGAGTCTGGTGATTGGCTGCCCTGCTCCTCCAATCGAGCCCGCTGATTGGCCGGCCCCCCTCCTCCAACCAAGCTCACTGATTGGCCGCCTCCCCCCCTCCAACCGAGCCCGGTGATTGGCAGCCCCCCCCCCCTCCTCCAACCGAGCCCGGTGATTGGCCGCCGGCCCCCCTCCTCCAACCGAGCCCGATGATTGGCCGGCCCCCCTCCTCCAACCGAGCCCGGTGATTGGCCGGCCCCCCTCCTCCAACCGAGCCCGGTGATTGGCTGGCCCCCCTCCTCCAACCGAGCCCGGTGATTGGCCGGCCCACCTCCTCCAACCGAGCCCGGTGATTGGCCGGCCCCCCTCCAACCGAGCCCAGTTTACCAGTGATCCTCTGTGGAGTCTGGGTCAGTGGGTTCAGTGGAACTGCGGGAGGGCGAGGGGAAACCCTGCATTTAAATGCTAGCCTAACAAATTGAGCTGGTTTACGTTGAGCTTACTGCTGACTTGAGTGACCCACCTGCATTGGGAGGCACAATGTAACAGCAGCTGTGGCTCCAGGCTTTTCATTCACCATTAGGAACAGGAGCGATCACTGGGGAACTGCACCCCCTGCTACTTGCCTCCAAAGTCATGCCCCTGTTGTCGTGGAACCTGTTACATGTTTCCTTCGCACTACAGCTGGTGTGAATCAATGTGCTGGATTTTGGGGGAATCGATCAGAGAGCCCAATGCCATGTATATTCTGAGTATGACTCGATCACACTCTGATTCATCCAAGTGGATGTTCCTGTGGAACTGTGCCTGGTGAATAAATCCCTCCAATCACGTTTCAGCCCCGGTCTCGTGTGCTGAGCATCTTTGAGTGATGCTGGTCTTGGGTGTGTTCACACTCACTCGCAGGCCGTGGCAAATTGTCCCTTGTCCCCAGCAGGTGGCAGTGGCTGTCAGTGTTTGCAGTGGGCAATGCTGGAAGTGCAGCCTGGAAGCAGTGCCTGGAATTGCTGAGGCCACTGGTTTAAGGTGATCAAACCAGTCCGATTCTATTTCGCCCACATGGAATTCTGGGATTTTTAGTCTGTGTTTTGGGGTCCAAAATCTGGGAAATTTTTTTCAAACAATAAACTTTGCAGTAGCATTATGGGATGTTGGTATATTCCAATGGTTAGGATTTTGTTGTGTTTACGATGCACAAAAGGAACAGCAAGAGTAGCCTGCCCGGCCTGTCGATGCTGGACCCATCAATGAGGTGGTGTAGTCTTATTCATTGCTCTCATAAGAACATAGAACATAAGAAATTGGAGTAGACCAATTGGCCCCTCGAGCCTGCTCCACCATTCAATAAGATCATGGCTGATCTGATCTTTGCCTCAACTCCACTTCCCTGGCCTCTCCCCATAACCCTTGACTCTCTTATCGTTCAAAAACCTGTCTCTCTCCACCTTAAATATATTCAACTCTCCCCATTTGTTGGTGTTCGCTCCTGAAGGAGGTGAAATCATTTGAGCCTGATTTCCAGACACATTCTGGCTCCTTTCGTCTGAACTCCATAAGGCACTGAAACCCACTCCATGATCATGGTCACCCATTGGCCATGGGCTGCAAAATTAACGTCCCCTCACTCCGAATACAGTCACATTCTCTCGCTCAGCAACTTGTCAAATCTCTTCCAAAAGTGGCTACAAACACTTAAACAAAATACCGGGTTGTTTTATTACAACATTGGGCATTTTAATGTTCTCAGAAACCACTGGAATTCAAAGGCTACAAATGTTACACAATCCTAAACACGAATACAAAGACATTGCAATACATTGACATTACAGAATACAATCATTACACAATTCTAAACATGAATACAAACGTTCAGTGCACGGACACTTCAAGTGTTTTGCAATGTCCTTTTCAGGATATGCTGCTGTAAGTGGGATTCCTCACTGGCAGCTTCAAAGATTTGCTGACTGAAGCATGTTTCTTTCAGGGATGCACACACGACACGCACAGCACCATGCTCCATTGCATGCCCACTAAAGGAGCAATTAGTATAAATTAATTATTCAGGAAGCAGTAGCGGAACATTTAGAAAATCATAATTTAGTCAAGCAGAGTCAGCATGGTTTTATGAAAGGGAAATCATGTTTGACAAATTTGCTGGAGTTCTTTGAGGATATAACGGGCAGGGTGAATAAGGGGGGAACCAGTATATGTGGTGTATTTGGATTTCCAGAAGGCATTCGATAAGGTGCCACATAAAAGGTCACTGCACAAGATAAGAGCTCACGGGGTTGGCGGTAATATATTAGCATGGATAGAGGATTGGCTAACTAACAGAAAACAGAGTGTTGGGATAAATGGGTAATTTTCTGGTTGTCAAACTGTAACTAATGGGCTGCCACAGGGATCAGTGCTGGGGCCTCAACTATTTACAATCTATATTAATGACTAGGATGAAGGGACCGAGTGTAATGTAGCTAAGTTTGCTGATGATACAAAGATGGGTGGGAAAGCAAGTTGTGAGGAGGACACAGAATCTGCAAAGGGATATAGACAGGCTAAGTAAGTGGGCAAAAATTTGGCAGATGGAGTATAATGTGGAAAAGTGTGAGGTTATCCACTTTGAGAGGAAAAATAAAAAAGCAAATTATTATTTAAATGGGGAGAGATTCGAAAATGCTGCAGTACAGAGGGACCTGGGAGTCCTTGTCCATGAAACTCAAAGT